>NC_142044.1:7754685-8354685 GCF_982192425.1 Myodes glareolus | reverse complement strand
GAACTAAGAAAACTGAGTAAGTCTTTTCCCCTAAGAATATTAGTGTATTAGACACTCTATAAAGTAGAAAATGCCTTTTATTTCAAGTCAGTTGCCCAGATCCCCAAGTGCTTCTGCGTTCTTCGTCGCTTTTCATGCACACTGCACAAGGAGGGTGTCGTTGGCAGAGCGCTGAGAGAAGCTTCCCATGGTTGCCTCACTTTGAGCAAAGTATCCCACATTTCTCTGTAAGACTATGGTACTCACGTAATGGAGTCTTACTTTTCTGCACCGCCTGCCTAGTGATTCCAGAAACTGTGATAGCCACACATCTCATCCAGAAGCCTGACCTCACAAGAAGAGTTAGCTAGAGTTGCAAAACAGGATGGGTTAAGGTGCTCTCTGTTCCTGCAGAACCCGCCTCAATAGATGCTTGCTTGCAGAAAGGTTTCCTTTTGTCCACATCTCTGTCAGCATTTGATGGCATTTTCTTTTTCGTAATTCATCCATTTTGTGTGCATATGTGTGCATGAGTGTGTACACAAGCCAGGTGCATGTGTGGGCCCATGGAAATTAGAAATGGCATTTCGATATTCTGGAACTAGAATTGCAAGTTGCCATGTGAGTGCTGAGAACAGAGCCCGGGTCCTCACTATTTAGGAGCAGTAAGTGATAAGTGCTCTTAGCCGCTGGAGCTCTTCCTTGCTATTCTCTTAATGATTGGCGATCTGCCAATGGTGAAAGAGAACCTCACTGTGGTTTCGATTTGTGTTTTTCACGTGGTTGACACTATATACATTTTTGTCTCGCAAAAACCACTTTTATGAGCCAGTAAGACCGCTGAGTAGGTAAAAGGTTTATTGCCTACCAAGCTTGATGATTTGAGTTCAGTCCTCAGAACCAACACAGGGGAAGGCAATTGTAAACCATTGTCTGCAATATGCAAATGCACCACAGCATGTGTAAGCAAATGTGCATGCACAGATGAACATGCAGACACACACACGTGCACATGAACACATGAAAACACATACGCACTCCTATAATAAATAATTTAAACTTGTAGTCTTACTCCTAGGGACAAGTAGAATTCCAGCATTGTTTCTCCAGCGCTGTAAGAATTAAGTCTTATTTTCATTTCCTTGTAGCTTATTAGAACATAAAATTTTAGAAATGGAGGGAAAACACAAAGAAGAATTGGACACCTTGAAGGAAGAGAAGGAAAACCTTCAAAGTCTGGTTACACGTCAAACATTCATCATCCAGGAGTTAGAGAAGCAACTCACGAGAGCCACCACCAACAACAGCGTCCTCCAAAGACAGCAGCTGGAACTCATGGACACAGTCCACAACCTCGTCAGCCTCTGCACTAAGGAAGGTGGTAAGAATTCTTCCCTGCTCTTGGCTTTGTGAACATTTTGTTTCCTGCAAACAAGTAAAGGTTTGCTACTGTTTTCTGTGTTGCACCGGCGCCAATGTAAATGCTGTAGATGGACTTCATCCTGAAAAGCGTTCCCAAGATTTAGCTGGTCGTTTTTACTGCTCTCTAAGTTCAGAACAATTATTTTTAAGTTTAAATTTGTGTGTTGCAATGTCTTTCTAAAAGAATGTTACAAAAAATCATCTTTCATTTTTGGTATTTTTAACATTGATAATATCTCTTATACTGTAATAGTTACATATTTGACATTATGGTGTTAGATACTTCTGTATAGAGCAGAAATTAAGCAATACTTAGAACTAGTTCAGAGTTCGGGGGTTAGTTTTGTGGCAGTTTCTGTTTTTATAATTAATTTTAAATGTTTCTTCTTTCAGGAGAGAGGGGAAGGGAAGTGCTAGTTGTGTGAAAAGGTGAAAGAGACAGTCTTCAATAAGTATTATAGTAAGGAAAGATGGTTGTTGTTAAGTTCCCATTAAGATCGCTTATCCTTGGTCCTGTGCAGAGATCTAAAAAGGACACCTACTCACTGTAGGGATGTCTTTGTGACGATGGAACTTAACACTTGATATGACTGGAATATCTGGAGCCATATAACCACATAGCTGCCAGTCAATGTACCTTGAGAAGATATTTATCTTTTTGTTTGTTTGCTTGCTTGTTTTGTTTTTCTAGACAGTAGCTATGGAGTCAGTCCTGGAACTTGCTTGGTAGACCAGGCTGGGCTCGAACTCACAGATATCCGCCTGCCTCCGCCTCCGGAGTGCTGGGATTAAAGGTGTGCGCCACCATCACCCGACTGATATCCATACATTTATTCTTCTTTCTTTATCGTGTGTGGGACTGGTGTATGTGAAAATATGAGCATATGTGTGTCATAGTGTACATGTGTCTGTCAAGGGACAATTCATGGAGTTGCTTCTCTGCTTCGAGATCTCCATGGATTCTGGAGATCCAATTCAAGTCACCAGACTCCTGCAGCAAGCTCCTTTCCCTTTTGAACAGCTTGCCCTCCTCTCACCATCGCTGAAGGAATGCGCTTTTGCACAAATCCAGTGTAAGCAGAACCCTGACCTGCAGCTCAGTACAGGGCTTTCAAGTCTGGAGCCTGGGGTTATCTCCTGCAGTTCCAGCCTGCGGTCAGCCCTTCTGAGCAGAGATGGGTCTGGAAATGGAGATGAGTGAGAGCATTGCTTACATCTGAAACCGATTGTAGTCATCGACCTGTGGCTGGTGTGACCACTCACGTCACGGTTCAGTGTGGGTGTGTGATGTACACATGTGGCCGGTCCTTGACTCATGGTGCTACATAAAAAAGCTGTGCTTCATTCTTTTCTTTCATGTAGAGATAGGAACACACAAGATAACTTGACGGGAAGAGATCTTGTTTTAGAGACGTTTCACATTTCTCGGTTGCACTCCATTTCCTTACATTGTATCTCCTTTAGATAGTCTAAACAAGCCCCCAAGATATTTTGTAAAGAACTTGTTTTAAACAGTGAGTCTGGAGCGCTCCATTTGGGTGTGCTCAGCAATGTGATTGGGAAGAAAAAAACCTGCTAATCAGACAGGGCTTGCCAAACCGTGAGCCTGAGTTCACTGGAAGAAAAGCGTGGTAGGATTTTGCCAGGGAATTTTAATAGAGCTCATGAGTATTTATAAATTAAGCATTAATATGAGACCTATCTATTCTCATATTGAGATGAATACATTGGGAGAAAGATTGAAAACATATTTTTCTCATCATCCCGAGACTTAAGCACATGGAGTTGGGTAGTGTTTTGTGCATGATTTCAGAAATGTCCAGCGCTAGGGATTCTCACAGAGCTCGTATGTCTGCCTACTTATCATGATTTAATTTCATCCCCCGGTGTTTGTCTAATAAACATGTCTTCAAGCTGTTAGAAGCAGGGACTGTAACTAGAATTTCTGCTGTGGTTTGAAGTTTGTCTCCAATATCAGTAAGCAAACATCTTCTTTGTTTATTTATTGAGAAATTATGATAGCAAATATGACAGGCGCTGGCCATGCTGAGCATCTACTCAGGGTGTGGAGAAGGTGTGGGCGTCTGCTCTATGATGAGAACATCTAAAGGGCAGTGGTGATAATAACGCAGACTGAATTTTCTGATGCTCTAACACTTCAAATACAGTCCTTCCTTTTCATGATGCAGCCGTAAAGCAAACCTTGTCTTAGCTGTAAGACTTGGTGCACGATTGTCTGATTCTCCCCTGGGTTTTGTGTCCTCAAAGCTGCAGACTTTGTTTTGGATAGTTTGTATTCCCTTTCATCTCAGGTAAGTATCCTGGCCATTTTCATTCTCCTAAGGGGCACAGAAGAGATGTACCTCTCACTATGGTTTCTATTAAGATGTTAATCCTCTTCATCTCTGTACTTCCATGTGAGTCATACACAGTCTCAAGTCACCGTGCATTTAGATTTCAAGGTGTAAATACCTTAGTACTGAATTAAATATGTTGCTAGATGAACTTTGCTTTCATTATAGCTATTAAACACATCTCCAACCTTTCTTATTTTATGGCCCCAAATTTATTTATTATCCAGGCTTACTGTTTATCAGATGAGTATATAAAACTGTTGTACTTTTAAATTTATATGCATACAAATATAGCAAAATTGATATAACACAATATGACATTATATTTCCTAAAATAAATATTGAAAGTTCAAACCGTGTCATAATGAGCAGCTCACACACACAAAAAAATTAACTTTGATTTCAATGTACTTCAGTCATTTGGGGAATGATCTCAAATATAATGTCATGTAAAAAGAATACATTGGTAGTGAGTTTTTTCTGTCTGATGGTCAGGTAGAAAACTGCTGGCAGCATAATTTTGCCTACTTTGCCAGGATAAGGAAAGAATGAACTGAGATGTTTGATATGAAGCAAAGCACACAATTCCGACAACACAGGTCGGACACTAAGCTATAGTCCCTTCCGTATCTCCTAAGGAATAAAATTCGGTTAGACAAGCCTTAAGAGTTGTCTGCAAGCAGGATTTCTTCAGTGCATAACTGAACACAGTGCTCTAGGCTCACTCCTAAGAGCCATCCAAGCTTCTTCTTTTAGCTTCCCTCAGTTTTCTGATGTCTAAAATAGGATCACAAATTTCCCCGAAGAGACCATGGAACATCATAAATATGTGCGGCTTATCATTGTCTATTATGTAGTTCAAGCCTGGGTGGGAATCGATTTTATGTGTTTTACCACAAAGAAATGAAAATTATGTGATAACGCATTAATGTGCCATGGCAAAGTATGTCTGGGACACTATGAGTAGATATGTTACTTTCCCCAAAGTCTTTTTGATTCAAAAACTGTTAATCTATCTTTCCATAGAATAATCGTTTCCATTTGATAGTGCTTTTGTTCTAGAACATATGACACCGTAAGAAACACTTACCCTAAATATTGCTGAGAAGCGTACTTTCAGGAATAATGCACCAACAGGCAGCGATGATATCACAAGCCAGTGGTCATTTCAAACTGTACTATATCCACTTTAGCCGCTTCTGGATAACACATTTATTTTCGTGTAATCTTTGCAAATGTTTGGTCACATTTATTCTTAGGCACATTACCCACTAGAGAAATATTGTGTTCCGTGTTATCACTGTGTCCGAGCTGAGCTGCTTGCTTCATGATTTTTGGCATATCATAGTTATTGCTAGAATTAAAAAGTTCACAGTGACAATGGCATGGAAACAGTGTTTATACTGCTTTAGAGAGGACAGTTGAGCCCTGTGACCACGGCCAGTAGCCTCCAGTCCTCTTCATCCCTGTGCACTGGTAATTAAGCTAGCACCACGTACAATGGAAGCAATAGAAACCACATTATAATAGGAAATTAGAATTTAATTGATGGCTAAGAATGCAAAAAGAAAAAAAAGGAGGAAAGAAAAGAAAAATTGAAGGATGAACCACTATTTAGGCTCATCATAAAGTGACACATTCACTATCTCGTTGTTTAAGTCATCTTTGAGTGCATTCCTGCCACAATAAAATGTGAATCATGAATTTATCTATTCATTCAAAATTAGCTCTGTAGCAACTATTCTTTTACATAGTCTCTTTCAGGGAATACCGGTTATTATCTTTTTTTTTTACATAGCAAAAACTTGTTAAGTTTTTACATGGCCTCCCATTGTTCATTCATCTGGGGGAAAATATGTTTTAGTATTTAGTGGCTTCTAGGAAACTGGAATTTGGGAGAAAAACGGATAAATGAGTAATAAGTTTCTGAATTCGTCATCAGGGGTGAACCCATGTTTGCAGGCACCAGCCAAATATATGTATTAAAATCATGGCAAGGAGACCTGGGAGCTAGCACAGTCAGCAAGGGGCCTGCTAGGTGAGCGTTGGGACCTGAGTTTGATCCTCAGGAATGATGGAAAAAACTGGGCATGGGGCAAGCTTCTGTAATCTCAGTGTCGGGAAGATGGGAAGAGGTGAATCCACTGGGCTCTATTAGCCAAATAGCCTAGGCTGCTCGGCAAGATCCAGGTCAGTGAGAGAGCCTGTCTCAATACATGAGCTGATGACTCTTGAGGAAAAAAAAAAAAAACAGAGGTGGATGTCTGGCATACAACCGTGTGTTCACACACAAGTGCATCTGCACACTTAGGAAAACACACACACACACACACACACACACACACACACACCACATAAAATGTCATCACCAGGACAGAATAAGGGTATCATTCAGCATCTATCTACTTTTCTTAATAGTTTATTAAATGTTTATTGTGACTCTAGTACTATGTAAACTTATCTGTATTTAGTTTTCTCACTAAAAGATTGTGGAGAAGTTACTAAGTCTAGCACATTTTGTAACTTCCATGAGGAACTTAAAAATATGACCACTTTATCTTCACACCTAGAAAAAAATGGAACCAGTATGGAAGAACAGGTAAGTTGGCTCTAAAAGAGAGATGATGGCTATGTAGTATTTGAATATTATGTAAATATTTGAAAGGAATATGGTAGAGGAGAAGTCCTTCACAGAGAGCACAAATAACATGTGTGTTGTCAAGAAGGTATAGGAACGTGGATAGGACTAGTATATGTAGATCATCAGGCTAAATCTTAGAATCAAGACAGAGACAGAAGAAGAGGATGTAAAAGAGGTCAACTGAGAGAGATAAAATAAACAAGATTTTGTTCCCCCCTCTAAATCAATGACAGTCCATTGTCAGTATAAAGGGATGGAATGGCCTTTGCATTTCAGAAAAAAAATCCTCAAATTATACACACAAGTAACATTATATACTATGTATATGTATATGAAATAACAATTATTGATAAAGCAGGCCACAAATTTGAAAAAGAACAGGGAGGGGTAGAGGCGAGCCCATTTACACAAGCATGCATTTGTTTATAGTTTCAGAGAATTTATTTACAAAGGTTATAAGATCATTTTATAAAATACTAAGTGCAAAATTAAACTAAGACAGGATGCAAATTCAGAGTTCCTTATAGATCAGATTTTTAAAAAATAACACCAGCAAATTAGGGGGTGGATATTCGTGAGCAGTGTGATGCAGCAGAGTAGTTAGGAGTGGTGTCCTCTCCCCAGTAGAAGAGAAATGTAAAGATATGTATTTGTATATATAAATCTATACTTATGCATATATATGTGTGTATGCATATATGGATATATACATACTTGTCTCAGTTGCATAGATTGAAGACTATCTACACTCACGAATCTTTAATATTAAAGCATAGGTAAAAGTTTTGGAATGGCAAATGCATAGGAGAGAAAGGAAACAAGAACAAATGCGGAGGACCTGGGCACAATAACATATTCAGTTCCTGACTAAAAATTCACATTGTAAGTTACAGGAATCTCCCATGGGAGTCCTTTGAAAAGATTCTTTCACATGGTCTGGAAGCCACAATGACTGATAAGACACATTTTTCAGGGCTCTGCATTATTTGGGCTAAAGTGCCTTTCCCAGAGGCTGATTACAATGGTATGAACATGTGATCATTATTGTCAGTCTTCTGGCCGTCTTTAAAAAGGTGAATCAAAGCATCTGCATCCTTCCCAGTACAGTGGAACTCTTTGGCTCTGTTCTCAGAACAGGAACTTCTGAAAGGAATTTGCCGCCGTATCTATTGAGTCCTTGAAGTAGATCACCCAGTCAAGAGACGGGGTAGCTTGCACTGCAAGTCTCTTGAGTTCAGAATGATTCTAAAAACATGGCAAGTGCTGGGAGGAAAGGAAAAGGCCTTAAAAGCCACTCAGATAAATATTGAGAAAATAGGAAATATCCCTTTCATTAACTGAGTGAGCTACTTGATGTTTTCTGACCACTTGTAATGCACAATTTAACATTAGGTAGAAGGAGAAAGGAAAATAAACAAAGTCATCGGCTGCTTCCTATAGCGAACTCTTGTTCCCATTTAGCGAGGGAATTCTTTATCTTGACAGAAAATTATATGCCAAACATATACAATTTCTGTAAAATGAACTGCACTATCTAGCACTTCCTTTCATAAAACAGAGAGAGTGGCTTAAGGGGAAAGTGGCTGTTTACTTTTGGACATAGTGTGTTTCTTCTTTCAGATGGAGCGTGTTATCTGCCTTTTGGAAAGTTGCAATTTCTATTAAAAAAAAAAGGAGAGGGGAGAAATAGTGGATAGCTGAACTAGTGATAACAAAATTGAAAACTACAGCTGCTGACCTCACCCATGAACTATTTTTCAACCACATCTTTTGAGGGAGATTTGAAATTTTGTGGTTCTCTTTCAGAATTAGTTCCTACTTCAGACACTAACTGAACTATCTGCAAAGTGGTATCTCCTGGTTCCAGCTAGACCTGGGCAATCCCAGCATGAAAGCGCCCTTACAAAATAGAGTTCCCTTCCTATTCCAACATAGCAATGGAAAAGCTCCATGCCTGGTCCTCCTTTGCTCCCACAGCTTGCTTAGTTCAGGCAACAAAGCACAAATAGTTTGAACAGAGCCTCAACTAAGTTTCTTGGACTCAACCACACACAAGTCAAGTTCTGTAGCTGTTTTCTGAATCCAGGTTGCACAGTGTCAGCAAAGGCTGGTTAGGCGCAGAGCTTGACACCAATGAGTTCTCTGAGAGAACCACACTCCATCAGAACCATTCAATAATTAAATATGCATGCGTCTTATCAACTGTAGAGTAAAACTGTCCTGGAAATGAGAACATTTTCAGAAGGGAGGATAAAGAATCAAATCCCAAACACTTTACACTCTACATCTAACTTTAAATACCTACAAATGCATTTCAGCATCTGATTTTTCTAAAAGTCAACTACAAAGTATCTTTAAAATTCTAGTAATCCATAAAAGCTTTAAGGTATGACAGAACAACTGAGAATTTAGCATTTAATCTCTATTACCTGACTTCAATCCCCTGATATCACAGTGACAGAGAGAAGCAAGAGTAGTGCATACCTGCTGTGGCACTGTGTGAGTGCAACACACACACGCACATACACACAAATGTACATGCATGCCTATGTGCACACACACATACACACAATAATAGTAATAAATAACAAATATAAAAACTTCGGTTCCTTATATAAATTCTTAATTTACTTTAGGCTAAAGAATTAATACTACTTTTGAGCACTGTCATCTCTAATCCTAGAGATGGTTATGGTACTCACATTCTAAGTCAGATCATCTGTGCTGAATTGTATTAATATGGGACCTATCAAAGATGACCTACCTTTTTAATAGACTTATAAAACTGAGACTATAAAGGTTATATCAATGCCTAATTTCTTTTAATTTGTATATCTACATGAATTTATACTCATATTTAAATGTGAATATTATGATTGCACATTAGAATGAGTTCTTGTATAACCAGAACTTTAACTCAGGGTTCAGTTCTAAGTAGAAATTCACTTGTGAAGGGAAGGATGCCCAGGTATTCAAACTTGCAGACTCTCATATGCACAACTAATCTCAACCATAGTAAACCCTTAAGACCCACATATCTGACTTCAATGTTTCCTTCAGAGTTTCTTGGAGCAGCTATAGAATATGCCATCTGGAGGGCAGTGCAGGGTGGCATAGATAGAAAAATCAGAAACAGGACATTCGTTTTAGGTCCAGCTTGGCTGCCAGGTAAAATATCAAGCACCCAAGTGCTTGCCTGGTGTCCTAGCCCATTCCACCCTCTTCATAGTAGGAACTAGTTGTTCCGTCTTCTCCTAACGCCCTCGGAAGTCCCAGGAACAGAATGCAGCCACATGTGGTACCTGAATGAGCAGTCAAGAATTCAAGTTTATACTATCACAGGTGTAAAAGCAAAGTGACAGTAGTCACGTGGGGACAGTTAACCCTTATCTTCTCTAAAACCTTGGAGAGTTTCTGGTGTGCGAGAATTCAGAAGCATCTGGCAGGGACTCTGTGCGTCCAGCACAGCCTGGGGACTTTCCTTCCATGTTAATGGATTTTGCTGGAATCAGTTATTTGTCGACTCATGACAGAGCATAAACCATGTACTTTAAGCTTTCCCACATGTGTGCGGAGCCTTTTGTGTAAAATCAATACAGCTCTGCCAGGCTGAAGACATTACATGGGAAATTAACACACATGAAACCTGAAATATCTTTGTTAATGAAGTGACCTTCTGAACAAATGGCAGGGGTCACACAGCATTCATAACTTCCCATAGGGTTCCCAAAGAGAAAACACAGAAAAAGTCAATGAGAAATGATTGATTGCTTCATTAAACAAAAATTCATAACTCCATTTTAAATTTTTCAGTCAAATATTTTTGTTCTGCTCTTATTTTCAGACCGGAAAAAATGAATATAAATTAAATTTTACATATGAGTTATTTTGTAGTAGAAGGTCATTGGAGAACGTACTCAGATATACTGATCAAATTGCACTAGAACTTATGTGACATTATTCTTTCATATTAAAAAAAATGTACCACGAAACTAGAGGCTCTCCTGTAGTGCTGGTTAAACCCAGAGTTTCATGGCACAGAAGACCGCTTCCCCACCACTGACTGCATCCCATCCCTAGGCCCAGCTCCAGGGACCTCTTAATTCCTAATCCCATTAGCTTTTGAAGTTGCGGATCATCACAGATGCCCATTTCTGACGGGGATCCCCGTCTCATGGTCAACTCTCCTGCCTGTGGCTCCCTTTTATTCCCATGTCAGCATCTGTCACGTCTGCCTCTCATCAGTTCCCTATGCAGCCTGCTTCCGTGAGAAAAGCTCATATTAATTTAACATTAAGGCCTGTGTCAAACTACCTAAGAGACTGTGTGACTTTGAGGTTGAGAATAGCAGTTATGGGGCATCTTGGTCAGCTGCTCTCTTGACGTTTCCTTTCAGCTTGGTCTGACTCCAGAAGCTGGCCAACCATAACCATGTCTCTCATCCCTGGAGTCACTGAGCGTTGCCCCTAACAAGTTTTAATGAGATTAAACTGCATCAGTGGTTCTGAGTCTACATGGTAAGATACCCAAAAACTTCTTGTAAGGTATCTATAAGGATGGAATGAAACACTCCACACAAACTGTACATACAAAATTTAGAATGGAGCATCTGGTAGTATTCAATGAACATGAGCTGACTTTATTATTGATACGATTATGGTAGTACCACTGTGAAAATATTTAAGAATTTATAGATTATATAATATACATCTAAATATTTCAGATATTGAAATGACTATGTAGTAAGTAAATTATATTCAGATCTGGTTTCCTTTATGCCAGTGTCAGAGGGAACATGTGGAGGACCCAGTAGCTTTGAAAAGAAGATAAATATTAGCTTAATTCAGACTGCAGATTAAGAGTATTTAAGAATAGAATGTGGATATTATGTGGTGTGTGTGTGTGTGTGTGTGGTGTGCTTATAGATCCATATATATAGCCAGTTTTCTGTAGGCTAAATTTATCACACAAGGCTATCTATCCACAGATATTTACATTTGGATGTGCATTTTAGACATGACAAAAATACCATATGATTTCTAAACATAAAGGGAACCCAAAGAAACAACTCACCAGGTCTCATAGGAGCTCACAGTTTCTGGACCACCATCTAGGGGGCCTGCATGGGACCAAACTCAACCCTCTACATATCTGTGACAGTTGTGTAAGTAGGTCTATTTGTGGGACTCCTAGCAGTGGGATCAAGGCCTGTCCCTAATGCTTGAGCTGGCTTTTGGGAACTATGCCCCATACTGAGTTGCTAGCTCAGCCTTAATACAAAGGAATGAGCTTAGTCCTACCTCAGCTTGATATCCCGGGGTTTGTTAACACCCATGGGAGAACTTCCCTTTTCCAAAAAAAACAGAGGAGGGGTGGGTGAGGGGAGGGAACAAGAGAAGAGCAGGGAGGGGAAACTGTGGTCAGAATATAAAAATAAATGAAAAATTTAATTAATAAAAAACATTAATGTACTTTTATAACTACAAATTTGTGCATATACTATAACATCACTGGAAAGTATTTTTCATCTTCCTGTCTGTGTTGTCTACAAAAGACTGAACTGTGGACCACCTGTAAATACCTCATTTTTTCACACCCTTGTTAATGGGAAGAAGGACCTTGTTCTACTTCTGAAAGTCCTGGTAAATTACTTAGATTTCTGGGCAATGTCTTCAAAGTAGAGTTTTCTTAAAATGCCCACACACCTGGCCAGGAAGTACTGAATAAATCAATCAAGTTTTGAGCATGTTTGGCCCGTGTCAAGTTTGCCATTTTTCCTTCTCCTTATGCTCATTGAACCTCAGTGACCTGTTGGAATCACAGATTCAGGTCACTTCCAACTGCTATGATCTCCCTAATGATGCTGGCTCGGAAAATTCCACTAGGTTCTTCCTTGGATAGATAATTTTATCGATGTGCAATCTAATATTTGCAAAACTTGAAAAGCCTTGGATCATTCACCACATAAGAGTCTTAAAAAGAATGCCGGAGTCATGGATTTCTTGCAGCAAGCTATTGGGAGGTGGCTAGGAAGAGAAGCCAGTGCTTTGTCTTGTCTCTGGAGGCAGGGCTAATGGCACTCTATGTTCTCTAGGGTAACTGAGATTAAGAATTAATAAGTTCACATTCCAGGAAGTTTTCTCTTGAAGGTTCACCTAAATTGAAGTGACCCTGTGCCTCAGCTTTTATGGTCCTTTCCTGAAGTCACTTGGGTGGTTCGGCTACCATCTGGGCTGATATTGGTTGGTCAGATGGAGAGAAAAGCAAGCCACAGTCAACAGTCGCTAGTCTCAGCATCCAGTTGCTCACTGACTAAATGTTGACTAGTGACAGATAGACACGCACCTGCTCATGTTCTATTCTTCTCTTTAGACGACAAAGATTTGGTTGTCCAGATAAGGTGAAACGAAAAGAATGAATAATGACTCTTTCCCAAGACATTCTAGATTTATTGCTGATATCTGCGTGAGGGAAGTCTTTGAACTGACACACCAGGCTCTTAAACTTTACCTCCGCCAAGCTGTTCCGCAGGTTTTATTATGTTAAGTGTTATCTCTCTGAGGCAGCCTTCCTGAGTCTGCTTGGCAGATGGAGTGCATTCTCCTTGAAAGCTCCCAACGCACTTGACATATGTCTTTAAGATAACAATGTTCTGCCTTTTCTCTTTCTGATACTCTGTTTACACCGGTAATACTATAGCCCTGGAGGCTGTTGCCAGTCATCTTGTGGCCAGGTAGAGAACTAACAAAAGTGACTCATGAAGACAATAAAGAAACATCTTCTGCTCTCGCTGTTGGAAACCTGACCATGCCTTACCTAAAGTTGCCTTTTTGCTTGTGCCAGTGGGAGCTGTGTTTTCTGCTGTCATGAAAGAATAGAGCTTTCTGCAGTTGGGCTGTGAGATCATTAAGGAAATCCTTATAGTCCTTATATCTTTATGCCTAGACAAAATTTTACATGTAGGAAGTGTTTAGTATATAAATATGTGTTGAATTCATTATCAATAAGAAAAGGCAAAAAGTAGAGAGAATAATTATAAAACCACAGGCTAATTATTTTACTATTATTATTATTATTGTTGATGATGCCACTAATTTTTCACTGATAGTAAACAAAAGAAGAAAATGGATCAGTAGGGTAAAAAGTGAAAATGGAGTTTGGCAGATTGGCTAGCCTAAGGTAGATCAAAGCTGAAGTAGCAGCCTGGCAGATAAATAGAAATAAGAAGCATGAAATTAAGAAGGAAAGATATGAAGTTTAAAATACTTTTATAGTGTAGTCATCTCTGTAGTACTTTGAAGTCATGATAGATAGTGTATAAGGGTAAATCTACAAGAATGGAAGTCCAGTGTGCATCCCAATGTGTGTGACATGAAGAAGTAGGAAAGAAGCTTAGAGGAAGAGAAATGGGGCTGTAGGTTCCGTGTGAAGAGTAAGGGGAAGATGAACAGTGGTGAGCGCTGATGTTCACAGGAATGGCAAGAAGACAGGCCACATCACTTAGGTCCTGGTAGAAAACTAAGCTGCGGTAGTGACTGGATATAAAGAGTGACAGAAGACCAGAGTGACAGCAGTCTTGAAAAACCATATGAAATTTGAGATAAGCGATGCAGAAAAATGAGATTCAAACCCTAGCAGTGGCAGTGTTTGTGATGAAGAAGTGGTGAGTTACAGTGGACAAAGATCACCACAAATGCCAAATGCCGCCTGAGTCCTGCTTAAAGTCCGACTCGCGGTCATGGGCAGGGAGGAAGAAAAGGGATGTTGGCAAAGAGCAGATTAGAACAGCGGGATTCAAGATTCTCAGAGGAAAGTTAAACACATTGGAAACTAAATAACAGGAGAGGAAGAGAAAATAGCAGGCAGTCACAGAAGTAACTCAAGGTAGAAAGGACAATGTTGAAATTCATGCTTTCTCATCTGTCTGTTGTTACAATAAATTTTAAGTCTTTAAAAGACAAAGACCTTGAGCCATTTTCTAGATCATTCCACAGCTCTGGCTAACTGATGTCTTTTCTGTCCTGCTGTTCTTTACCTCACACTCTTCCAGGCTCTTCTGATCTAATTAAATCTCCGCTGTGAACAATTTATCACTGTTGTCGACACGTGAAGTTCAACAGTTTCACCTTCTTTTATTGTATTTCTGTACTTCAAAATGTTCACCAATTATCCATTTTCATAATATGGACAGGACACCAAATTTCAGAACACTCTAGTGCGTAACAGTGAAATTATTCAAACAATAACAACCTACACATTGTCTGTGCATCACGATATTATCATTTAATAGTCAATAATCTTTGAATCATTAATCTTAGATAAAGCTTATGGCGTACCATGAGATTACTTCCTTCTTTTTGACTCAAAGCAACAATATATTAAGCCAATTAAGTTTTGTAATAAGTCAAATCAATAAAATCTTAGAAATGATCGGACGGTTTTAGTTTCCCTGGATTTGGTAAGCTGCAGCGTTTGAACTTGAGCGGAGGAAGACCATAGCGGCTCCACCTGCTGTGGGCTTCTCTGTTCTGGTGGTGGTTTTTTCAGAAAATTAAGTAGAGATGTAAGGTTGCTATGATCAGTGTTTTTACTATTATTATATCAGTGGTAGTAACTATTGTTTCTTCATTGTTACCATGCTCCATTATGCTTTGTTTGTGCTTGACATGCCTACCTCAGAAATATTTATGACTGCTTCAGATTATAGGTTGATTTTAACAAGCACCGTGGAAGTCAAACTACCTTTAGAGATGGACTCTTCTTTAAACCACAGTATAAAATTAAAAATAAAACAGAGATAAACTGTAGATAAATTTTTAGATCATATTCATTTTTCAAAGTTTTAACACTCTAAGTGTACCCAAATCAAAGTTTTAAAAATTGACAATAATTTAGAGAAAGTAGCCTAGTGTTTAAGGGAAAAAAAAATCATCTTGTGGAAAGAGGATTTGTCAGGTTTTCAAAACGTTGATTCAAATGGAGATCAAAGCAAAGATCGATGTCACACATACCACAACCATGATAAAAATTTTCAGTTTAACCATAGTAGATTTTCCCACATAGAGAATTTTTAATGTTAATTTAGACAGCACTGACACAAATTCCACAAAGGAGGATACTAGTCAACCTTTCCCTTCTTCCTGTTTCTGAGAATGTGTGTGAAAGGCTTCTCTGACCACACATAGCCCCTTCACCCACATCTTCCTGCAGTGGAGAAGCACAGGGCACAGAAGGTGAAGAAAGGAAGGAGGGAATGTGTTCCCTTGCATAACCACATACATGAGGCCAGGAAGTAGTGTGTTCAGTGAGAGAAACATTTTCTTCTTAGATAAATGACTTTCTTCTTTCCCTAAAAAGAAAAATGAGTTTCCTCCAATGGGTTTCTGTTCACCACATTTTCCTGTGTTTTTCTTCTCTTATGCCATCATAAATTTCAGTTCATACTTCTTTGCATCCCTATTTGGGGCTCTTAATGAAGAGTTTTCCACATTTGCACATTAGAAGTGATCAAATACTGAGTACTTAGGAAAAATTGATTTTGAAAACTAATGATCCGTTTAGTTATTATAAGCAAAACCTAGCAAACTTTTTGTTGCTTTTAGCCCAATGCCATTAAAAATTGCCTTTTGGTAAGCATTTATCTATATGTTTTTAAGTGATTCTTTGCGTACATTTTGCAATAGACACTTCTTCACTGTCGTATGAGCTGTCCAGTGTGTACTTATTCTGTGTTGAAATTGCAGTTTGTGATAGCAGCACTTAAGCGTAACTGCAAAACCACCAGAGCAGGCATTAGCTCCTTACAAAATGATAAATTATTAAACTTTAATTTTTGCATTATGGCAACATATCTGACACAAATACTTTGCTTTTTGAAACATAATCTAGCAGTTTGAAAGTTTAAACTATTTACATTGACATAACTCACTCCACAAATATTAGTCTGCTTATCACTTATAAAAGGATAACTAATGTTCTACTGCTTTTAATTCAAGCCAATATTTTATATCCTTTTCACACTTTTCAGATCCCTTTAATAGCAGTTACTCATGGAAGATATTTGATGTTTTTATTATGTTGAAACGTTGTGATTTTTTAAGTGACTGAACACGTAGTCACTAAACAAAGACTACTATTACAAAAGTCCTTAATTAAATGAAACCAATTATGGAAGCATTATGTATATTTTAGAATGCTAAATCATTGATGTTTTCTACAGCACATTCTTTGTCAGCCAAGAGCTATTAAATGGGTCAATTGTAGTTTGATTTTCTTAATGAGGACTTACAAGTGGGTGAGGCTCTGTGAATAGACTAAGGCTCTTCTCACCAAAGAACTCATTATTAGTTTGGGTGACAATGAAGTAATGACTGGCATGGCCAAAGTACTTTTTGAAGAAAGAATTTAAATTATCATATGTAATATAGATGTTTAAAGCATTGGACATAGGAAGTAGTGTTCTCTGGATTTCGTTTAAAGAATTTCTGGAAATTGTCTTAAAAACTAAAGTCAAAAACTCCTAAACAACTAGAATTTGAAAGGATGAAATAGTAGCCAGGCTGTGGTGGTGCACACCTTTAATACCAGCATGCAGGAGGCAGAGGCAGGCAACGCTGAGTTCTTGGCCAGCCTGATCTATAGAGTGAGTTCCAGGACAGCCAGGGCTACACAAGAGAACCTGTCTTGATTATAGGGGGGGGGGGAAGGAAGTGCAAAACAATTTATAAGCCTATTTAAAACCTAGAAAGAAAACTTAACTGTACCTGGTTAAATACCCTGAAGCTAAATCATCACACAGATGATGCAAAATGAGTAGATTAACATTATTTAGAAATTAAGTTTAGGAATAAGCTTAGAAATCCATCTCCTTAAATTCTAGAAATCAAATAAATCCTATAAACTTTATTAGAACAATTTTCAATACGGTCGCAAGAGTACAACAATGGCCCAAGGGTTATGAGGGTGACCAGCTATATTCTGATTGCATTTCAGGCCCACTGTACAGGAGGAAAGGATTTCCTGGTACTGTAACTATGTCCAACAACCCATGCCTCATAGGTGAAGCTATTATTATGATACAAAATGGACATAGTCTCAAACTGCCCTCTACATTCATACAACTATTGGACAGTATGGGTGGTGACTAATGTAGAAACTTGCAGCTGGTCCTAGTGTAGAAAACACCTGTTTGTGGACTGCTCAGCTGCAAATGGGACATACATAATCACTTCCTTTCACCAAGGCTCAGGAGCCATTGAAGGCAGAGGTCAGGAAGACTGGAGCAACACAGTGCCATCTGGGCAGGATAGAACCACGACACTCATGAGCTTGTGGCAGCTCTGCTTCTCTGCACAAGATCTTCATGAGATCAAGCCAACCAAATTCAAGGATGGGAGAAGCAGGGATTCACGAGCGTCTCTGTGTAGCTGAGGAGCTATTGATAATTGATGACTTCTGAAGGAAGGAGAGTTAGTTTGTATTAAAGGTGTGGACCTGGCAGGTTCACTATGCTTCAGCGGGTGGTCCCTCACTGAGCAGTATACGAGCATAAAGTATTGGACTGTATGAGTCGTTAAAAAAAATGACACAAAGTTGGCAGGGTGAGGCAATCAATCAAAATGCACTGTATGAATGTAGAAAGTTCTTAAAGAATTAATAAGAATATTGTATTTTTAAATGTTTTCCCTTTTTGTTTTTCCTGATTTTTATTTGTTTGTTTTGTTTTTTGAGACAAGGTTTCTCTGTGTAGCCCTGACTGTCCTGAAACTTGAAGACCAGGCTGGCCTCAAACTCACAGAGATCTGCCTGCCTCTGCTCCCGAGCGCTGGGATTGAAGGTGCACACCAGCAAGAACAGAAAGCCTTTCTGTTTCTGTTGTCATTGTTGCTATTTTTGATATTTTTGCATATTTTTACCCTGGGGTTTGAGATATAACTCATTGGTAGAGCATGTACCTGAGACATGAAATTTCCGTCAATGCAATAAATAAATAAACTTCTCTTTGAAATGTAGATAGAAGTGTTTTATAAATTTGACAGGAAACATCGACATAAATTGCTAACAATAGGAAGCATTATATAATTATGTAATTTGTCCATCAAGATGAAGTTTATGAAGATATAGAAAAACCAAAGTAAAGAAATGGATGTAAGATTAATATATAAATAAAAATTGATTCACAGCTTTTTAAAAAAATTTTTTCAATTTGCCAGTTACTTTGGGGTTGTATGTTTTATTTCTCAGTAAATGCAATATAGATATTGTGTGAAGGCTGCAAAAGCCTGCTATGTTTGCAGACCATTTGGATTGTAATGATGCTGATATTCTTATTTGTATATTATAATCTCTCTCTTATTTTGCAGTTTTGCTAAAGGGAGGAAAAAGAGAAGAAGAGAAACCATTTCGAGACTGTGCAGATGTATATCAAGCTGGTTTTAATAAGAGTGGAATCTACACTATTTATTTTAATAATATGCCAGAACCCAAAAAGGTAAAATCAGAAGTGCTTGTTTATGTAAAGTAAAGCAGATCATAGTTGAACTTCTGTACGACCAAATAAATTTGTGAGATTGTTATACTCGATACATGTTGGTATACACGCATGCACACTCGCATGCACACAGGCACACACAGGCACACTTGCACACATGCACACGCACACACACACACACACACACACACACACACACACACCTCAGCTGCTCTTTTGTGTTCTCAGAGAGAGTGTGTTTCTCTGGTCCACAGGGGATGAAAACCCTATTTTGCAGACATCCTCTAACCCCAGTACTTCTGATACATTTGTCATATAATTTTATTTTCTTCCATTTCTTGAATATCATAGCGCTCAAAAATATTTGTTGCTCACATGCACCTTCACCGCATGGGGAAGCCTTGGAGATCAACTTCTAAAGTCCCAAAATGTCGGGGAACATATGCCCTCCAGCATCAGAGCAGGCCAGATCCAGTTCCTTAGAGAATTATTGATTCTATTGATGTGGAGAAATGTATTCTATCTTAACATACGATAATGAAAGGATGTACCCTTCATACATACTTGTGTTGCAAGTTGGAAGAAAAGACTCATCTATATGCCAATTTTCAAAATAAACATGGAAGCAATGAAGCAATATCTTGCTACCTTGCTCTTTTAGAGACCCCTCCGAACTTGTCCATTACATCATTCATTTATGCCTTCGCTCAGAACAATGAATGAGGTGCCGTTCATTTGCCAGTTACTGTCTAAACACAAATACAAGACAAACAGTTCTGAGTGTGATAGACAAGACAGGCGTTTTCCAAAAGAAGACAGTTACCAAGAACTAAGGAAATGTAGTGCTGGAGATGTCTCTTTAAAGGAGGTTATGTAGTTACCTTTAGGTGAGGCAGAAAAAGACAGCGGAATCAGAGGCAATAGACCTGCTTACTGTTTAACACGCAAGGGTGTTTCTGGACATACAAGGTCCCAAGCTGGAAGTCTGTTCTGGGTCAGAACACTGTCCTCTGCTCATTGACACATCTATCTATAAACCTTCCTTTTCTTTGAATCCTGTGAAAATGCTCATGAAAGGCCTTCTTAGGTTTCCCCAGGAGTTTTGCATGACATTTCTATTTATTAAAGTTTTACAAGGTAGAATTGTGGATTTTATTTCTGATTTCCTGGGGCTAAGCATGTCTTCTGCGTGTAGCAAGTCCTTGATCAATAAGCACTAGAATGCACAGATGAAGGAAAGAATGCACTAATAATGAAAGCCTCCACAAGTCTACCTAGAATTCACCAAGCCTAACCTTTTTTCCCTGATTTCCGTGACTTTTGATAAGCAAGGGAAGTGAATCTTGGAGACCCCTGTACCAGATATCATGCAATTATCAAGGCAAGGTGTACGGCCTAAAGTCTACATCCGGTCCAAGGCTGGATCTCTTTCTGACCCTGTCTCTTGATACTGATTTGAATAAGGGCTACTGGGTAGAGTTGTCCCACTATTTTTCTCTTTTTTTTGAAACAAAATTCTCTTCGGAAAAGAATCCTTCAGTTTTGCTTTACAGATGGGGGTGGGGAAGGTGGGACAGGAAGCACAGGAAGGGGTAAAGGCGCATGTGCAGTTCTCTGTGTTCACACCTCAGCCTTACAAAGGCACCACGATATTGTCTGCTTTTCCTGCAGGGGTTCTGGGCATTGGTCTTTAGAATAAGAAATTTGTGGCTTAAAATAAAATGAAACAAAGAAACATATAAAATATGAATAAATATACAAGGATGAGGAAAGCTGAGGGTAAGGAGGGGGTTTTGATATTCTAAAAATAAATCTGCACGCACACACACACACACACACACACACACACGCACGCACACACGCACACACTGTGTCAACAAGTCCTGAGAGCTGTTTTCACTCTGTCACTCACGCTGCTGAGTGACAGCCCCCAGAGAAGGACAGGAGCACACATAAAGAGTCATTCTGTGAACTTCAATTCATATCATTCTATTCTGATAAAAGCATAATTCAGCTCCCTTTCAAACTGTTTTGAGAAGTAAATGAGACCCAGGCTACACACAAAGCCACTGCTCCTGTTAGAGCAAAAAGGATATTTTATCTAACTCATTAAACATCATCTCACACTTACTTAACTCTTGGCCAAATGATACATGACATTACAGATTTAGTAATTTAGATTATTAAATTATTGTATTGGAGAACAACTTAGAAGATCCATTTAATGCAATTATTAATTATTTGTTTATTACTTGTGGAAATGTAATTTTAAAACACTCTCTTGAGGGGCTCAACGTAGGAGCCAGCTACAGCATTAGAATAGGATCTTCCAACCTTTCCAGCATGTAAGTAAAAAGTATTCATAATTAGAAGCTTAAAGGAATGATTTTTTATCTTCCCCCAATAGGATTCTCTAATAAGTTGTAATATTGTTTGATTCATACTGGCATAATCTTTTTATGACTGGTAGTGCATTTTATTTGAAATCTCCTACTATGTTCATTTAGCATGGCCTTGGAAAGAACAAATATTTATGAATTGCATTCAAGTAATCAAGAAGATGATTAATAGAACAGTTCAAAATATTGATCATTAACAGGTTGACAGACAAGGCTCTGAGAACTTTGTTTCTCTATGGCATGCTCACAGCCTTTTCAACAGCTCAAGAAGTTGTGTGCTTCTAGCATCCTAATTTCACATATATATATATATATATATATATATATATATATATATATAGCGCAACTATTGAACATTGCCTTTGAAAGCAGGCATCTGTTTCCAGTTTCAGAGAAGTTCTAAAAATATAATTGTTTACATTGGTGATGATTGAAGTTTCATCGACCAATTTTTTTTATATGAAGTTGAAGAAGACATATGTGTGGCATGAGGGAACAATTTATTAAAATCTACTTCACTCCCCATATTCTATAAGGTTTCACTTTCTTTCTTTTAATTCAAATCATTGATATTCTCTTAATTACAATAATAGGCATTGAGAAAATTTATTATTAGACCCTCCCAAATAGACTAGGATACCATCAACAAAACAGCTGCTACTTCCCCTGAATAAACTTACCAAAAGCTCATTTCTTTTTTTTTTCTTTTTGTAATGCTCTCACAAGTTCATCAGAAGTTAAGGAAACTGAAGTCTTTAAAAACTAACAGTACTAAAATTGAGTTCCGAGTATATGATATGGAGTATGAAGCAATCAGTAAAATTGGGGTATTTAAGACAAGAGAGAAAGCAATTGCCAGCAAATGCTCACCCTTCAGAAGAGTAGGGACCGCAGTTCCCAGAACTTTTTATGCATTTATTTTTATTTAGCACACAGAGTTTTCACACACTATGTTTTCATCATGGTTTTCTTCCCTCACGCCTTCCAGATTCTCCCCACCTGCCTACTCACCAAACTCAATGCCTTCTGCCTTCTTTTTTTAGAAAACAAGAAAACAAGCCATAATAATAATAAAAACTAACAAAGAGAAAACACAAGATACTCCACATGTACGTGTGTGGGGACACACACACACACACACACACACATACACACCTCAAAACATAAAAACACAAAATCAGAAACAATAATACACAAGCAAAGAACCAATAATACATAAAATGCCCAGACATAGTGAACTGAGAAAAAACGCCTACAAAAAAATACCAGAGAAGGCCTTTTTTGTTGCCAGTTCACCTTTAGGAGTAGGGCCTGCCCTTAAGCATGGTTAATCTTCCCTGTGAGGTGACTTTGGAGATTTTTTTTTTCTTTTGCAAGTAAATGTCAAATAGGGACAGGTTCCCTTTGAGGGGTGGGAGCTTCTGTTTGCTCCCTGCTCTCAGCACTGAGATTTGAACCTTTGCAGGTCCTGTTTGTGCTGCCTGCCTATTTTGATTGACATTGCTCTATGTCAGAAAAAAGAAATGCATGCTAAAGTTTGAAAAGTGTTGTTTTACAGATGTCAAGTGGATGGCAAAAGTGTTAGCTCGGGATGATTTAATTTTTCAAGCAGATGGAAAACAAGAATTCTATCTTTCATATCTTTCTTCTGTTTCATAGTGTTCATGGTTTGTGGTTATTTCCCTCTGTGTTCCCTTCAAGGCGCAGGAGAGGAAAATGGAATGTCTCTTTTCATTTCACAAGTCTTTAAAGCCAAATGCCCTGTAGTCAGTTTGCTTCAACCAAAAACAAACCATTAAATCATAAGTCTTATTTTTAAAATATTAAAAATTTTGTTTCGGAACTCATAGTTCCTCTAATTCTTGAAAAAGTACTGTAACAAATGTGTTAAACCTTTTCCATTTAAGGTTATGGAAAAATAATTAACATCCAGAAGGTTAATCATTCCAATTTGTATAAAGCATAGAAGCATAAAAAAGTATGCGAATCAAATTCCCCCTTTTTGTTTGGGTTTAAATCTCCGTATTAAGTTAAAAGGTGTTTAGTGCTTGAAAGCTTTGGCTTTGCCTGGGGAGGAAGCCGGCGTAGCCTTTTCTTGGACCGAGCTAAGCTCCAGTCATCGAATCAATAGATGCAGCAGACGGAGCAAATGGAGCAGGACCCCAGTCACAGGAAGAACATGCCGGATAGCACAGACCACACAAGACCAGCAAATGAACCCTTTGGATCTTCTGTGTCAAAATCTTTTTGTAACTGGTCATTTGTTCCATGAAATGTCCTGAATCTTTTAGGAATAGGCTCTTTTCTTCTTCTTTAGACTGTAGATAAACAAAAGAAACATGGTGGTTTCTTTTCTCTTTTCAATATTGAATCCAAATTCTTAAACAGATATAAAATACAAATTAGCATGATCAATCTTCACAGGGCCAGTATTAATAAACAGCAGCCGAGAATCATATTCGCTAGGCAAATTTGTTGAACACTTGCATGATTTGTTGTGAATAGTCTATTCTATTAATAATAAATTATAAATGTAAATCATGTTCAGTGTCACACATAATGATACTTCAGTGCAGTAAATATACTAAATATGTATAATAAGTAATGCATAATATAAACCTGTATTATATTGTCCATAAAGTACATCTAAGATCTAAGAGTAATGGCAGTGCTCATATTAAGCACAGCGGTGAGTTCGCGATGTACACGTAACCTTCCACACATGCACATGGAAAGGAAGGAAGGAAGGAAGGAAGGAAGGAAGGAAGGAAGGAAGGAAGAAAGAAAGGAAGGGTGAAAGAAAGAAAGAAAGAGAGAGAGAGAGAGAGAGAGAGAGAGAGGGAGGGAGGGAGGGAGAGAGGGAGAGAGGGAGGGAGGAAGGAAGGAAGGAAGGAAGAAAGGAAGCAAGGAAGAAAGGAAGCAAGGAAGGAAGGGAAAAACTGAGAGAAAGCTGAGTTACAACTTTAATCTAGTACTCAGGTCTGCTGATCTCTGTTGTCCCCACATCCGGCCAGCATCTACTATCATTGTTACTTTGTGTGTTCACAGGAATCAGACCCACTTTAAATCCCTTAACCTATTTCTCTGTGTCTCAACCTGGTGACTTCTCCCTCGGTCTTTCTCTGAGTGTTCCCCTAAAATGCATTCTCAGCACTTAATATGTCAAGTTGCTGGACGCCTCCTTTTAAAAGGAAAGTTGTGTTTGGGGAAAAAACTGTGAGTGATTTAAAACAAGTGCGTACAATTACATTAGCAAGTGACGGTCTTTGAAAGCGCATAGCAAATTTTTGTCTACACTTTGTACATTTATCAATGTGCTGAGTCCTTTCCTGAGTACGTAGTTCCATTAAGAGATAAATGGGTGGGGGGCACAAGGGAGAAAGAGAAGAGTGGGGAGACAGATGGATAGATGATAGATAGACAGATAAATAGATTCCTTCTTTGGATTAATCAGTTAATGTGGTGCAAAATTTAATTAAGAAACCAGTGGCATTTGTTTCCCCTAGCAGAATGTTTCCCTGATATTTTCCCTTCTATCACTTTCAAATGTTAACTTCTCCAGGTGCTTCTTTAAATTTCTACCCATGCTCTGCTTAAAATCTTCTGTCTGACTTTAGTTTTATAAAGATTCTGAAATCTTTCTGGCCGAGGTCACTAATGGCACCTTCACTTAAAGTTTCTAGATATTTGAAAATATTCACTTAACTTGATTTCTCTCAAATAGCTGATTAATTTATTCTCCCTCCCAACCCCACATATAGATCATTTTCTTGGGGTTATGGTAATCACATTTTCTTATGACTGTAATAAACATTCATTTAATATCTACAGTAGGTTGCCCACTGCTTGAGAAACTAGAGATGACAACAAATAAAACAAAATATGTACCCATTTACAAGTTACTGATGTATATTATCTGTACCAATTGTTTACTAAAACCCACTCATGGATTTCCCCCTCCCGCTATAAGCACTTTTTCTTTATTTATTTAAGTAACAGATTCTTCTTAATGATGTCAACATTGGCTTTCAGTTACATCACTACCAATAATTTTGAGTTCGGTATACAGAAGCCGCAAACCCTAAATCTAATTAAAATCCAACTCAAATCCTGGTTTCCCAATAGTTAATAAGTATAACCACTAAAGGTTACTTTTACAAAACCTAAACCCCAGCGTTGCATTTGTGGCATAAATATAATAATCATACTTTTGAAAGCTGTTCTGGGATTAAGTTAGAAAATGCACATTAAGTTTTCAAATTACGGCTCTTCTTTATCCACCCATTTTCTTGCTCACGCCCCTTTGGTCTGCCTCCGGTAGATTATCTCATCTCTCATTACCATCTGCTACTCCTTCCACTGGGTGCCCATGTCACGTGCAACACGAAGTGTCCAAAGTATCAGCCATTTCTTCTTCACTTGTTAGCTCTTCGTATTGTCTCTATGTTTGCCACTCCTGCTATCATTCCTCAGGTCACTGAAGCTGGAAAATTACGGACCCTACTGCCTTCTTACCCCGTTGACAGCAATCAGTATTGAAATATCAAGGCATGTTGACGACATGATCCATGTCATATTTGTCAAAATTTCCTCTTTCGTAATATACACTCATTGCCCAAGAATTAATGAGTGAAAACCATAAGTGGATGAGTACATTAGAATTGAGGGGAGGAGATGAATATTTATAATTAAAGGCAGACTTGTTAGGAGTCACACTGAGGGCACAGAGCAGATGGAGAAGAGTGGAAGCTTAGCAGAAGAGTGATCTTGGGAATAGAAGGGGAATTTAGAATGTACAAATTTTGAGATGAGTCAATTACTAGGGGTAATAAAGGCAGAAGGGTACATGTCAAACTGGAGGTAAAGCCCTCGGGAGACCAGTTGTCCTGATTCATATGCACACACAGGCCTGTGTGTCTTAGTTCCTGTCACCCAGACGTGCACTAAAAGCTTTTGCTGTGAATGACAGCTCTTGTCATTATGTCCCTGGCCATTTGTGCTTTAACTTAATGCCTCAGGGAAAACACTCTGCCCTTAGAGCCTGCTCACTGCTCTTATCTCAATCCTACAACTTAGCTAACTTTCGGTATGCTTTACTATTCAACTGATGGAGGAATGTCATTCCCCATGGTGCAGGTCTTGGAGAAATCAGACTGCCATATTCACGTGCCTTGAGTCACAGAGGCTTCCAAAAACAAGACCGTTGCAGAAGTATGGCGAGAATGAATCAGTTTTCAAATAAATGTTATTGCATACAAGCTCTTTTGAAATTAGCATTAAATCTTCAAGTAACTCTGCTACATAGGAAAGAAAAGCTTTCCAGAGTCAGGAGGCATATACTGAGCTATATCATTTGCTACTAAAATTTAAACAATCTGTCCTTCATTCACCAAATTTTGCCTCCTGTATAAAATTTATAAAGCAAGAGTAATTATTACAGTATGTATTATGAGCATATGTATGTAAGCATATGAGAATTTGTCAATAAAATATAGAAATTTGATTCTTTTATTCTTAATTGTGTTGACTTTACAATAATAGATTAAAGAATACTGAACTTTATATTTTGGCCAAAAATAGTATATCACATTGGGAATTTTAGTAATTTTTTTTAAGTGTAAACTTCCACAAGCTTTATTTAAATTTGAGATTTTAAATTTTGAGGGGATGGGTACCAGAGGTTGTCCCCAAGATCTGGCATGTACAAGATAAGCATGCTACCGCTGAGCTACATCCCAACCTCTAAAACTGTATTGTGGTCTGAAACTAAGGCTATTAATTTTCTGCAGGCCAATGTTCTGTTTTAGAAATGAACATTTCTGATGAACATTATCAAGTGCAGCACAACTGTAAATTGTGGGAAAAGTAACCAATAGTATGCCTGAAATATAGCTTTTCTGTCTTCTTTCAGGCTAGACCTGTCTACCCCACTTATATTTTGAAACATATCAGCCATACATTTCTTTAAGTTGTGTGTAATTTCCATGTAGCATTATTTTTCTGTTGTTTTTCAGGTATTTTGCAATATGGATGTGAATGGGGGAGGTTGGACTGTAATACAACACCGTGAAGACGGAAGTCTGGACTTCCAAAGGGGCTGGAAAGAATATAAAATGGTAAGATGGAAAATTTTACAGGACCCTTTGATGTCTTTATCATAAGGTTATCTTTGCCCACAATATATGATAAACCCTGACCTTTTAGATGCCTTTGAGTTATTTAAAAATAACAATGCTTACATTAAAGATATTATTTTCATTAGATACAAAACGCTCATAAATCATGTTCAGTAAATTATTTCCTGATGTGTAATAGAATGAAAAATGCATTATTATAATTATTTGGTGATCTGTTATGCTCTGTCCGCATTTGTTCTAGTGGGAGAAACTAGAGTTCCTACCCAGGCTGGGTACATGAGCAGGACAGGAAGCTGTGCAGTGTCACGGGTCATGGAACAAGATGGATGCCACCTAACTGTGGCCTCCCTCACACTGCCTCATGTTGTTGCCCTCTGAATAAGAGTGTCTCACTAAACCTTAGCATGTCACTAGCCTGAACTTCTCTTGGTGCAATGACTAAGGATTGCCAGGTTTCTCATGTCAAAGTTAGCATTTCTCAAGTTCAGAAGTGAACTTTCAGAGCCATTCTCAGGAAAGAAGTTGTCATTTATGAAGGGATTCTCATTATTTTACATTAAAATTTCCATGTAATTCTTGATTTGACATTCTAACAATTTTTCTCTCCAAAGGTGAAAGCTAGAAGGTGATCAGAATGCCCTGTTAGCCAGAGTTCTGTCTTGATATCTTAGCAAACAATGCAAAAATTCTGTTTGGTTGATTACAAAGTATGCATTAAGTACATGGCTAACCAGGCTAAGCAAAGTGTTAAAGAAAGTAGACGGAGGTCTCCCATGCTGTCCCTGTTTTGTTGAGAAATTCAGTGAGCGTCCTGAATGCAAGTTAGTACTGCAAAGTCACACAAATCTGAAATCTTAACTTTAAAAACTCATGAAGGTAAGACAAAACAATAGATAAAGCCAACAAAAAATTCTGCTGAAGTAACTGTGGCAAAAAAACCAAAGAAATAATCTGAAAACGAAAGGTGTCAACTTGAACAGAAGGTGGAACTGTTTGACTATGAGCTCAGTCTGTGCTGTCTGCCTTGAAGGAGCAAGACTTAACACAATTAGAGTGTATCAGTATAAGCTGCAAGTCACAAGCATGTATAATTCAGCAGGGTGTGCCACAGGCTAGTTACATCAGGAATGTGCGTACAGTGTGCTTTGTGCCCTGGAGGATTTCAAACAGAGAGGCTAGTTCAGAGTTTGCAAGCAGCATGTTTGAATTGAGTGAAAAACACTGTCTAGAGCCAGTGACTACAACTGAGAATAAAAATCAATAAACGGAGTCAAATCATTCTGACTTACATTACCACTTATATTAGAAACAGGAAAATGAATGTGAAATTGTCATCATGACTACCTGTTTAACACTCGCAGTGTCAAGATACACTGACTAGTTAGGCATGGAATTGATTAATGCCTTTTGAGTATTTAACAAATGAATCCATTCTTAGACAATTGATTTTTTATTATTGGAAAGAGACGGGAATTATTCGTTAAGCACTGACATTTTTCCTCTCCCTTATGCTTACACAAGAAAAGCTATCAGGTTTTATTTAAGCTTGAAAAATTTATCGCCTCTATTTCAATTATTCATGGTCAGAAAGTAAATTAGTTCTGAATTTTTTAAACATTTTGGCAAAAAAATAATGAATATGAAGATTTTCTAAATTGAAAGAATCCATTGTATGTTAAAACTTGGTTAATATTCACCAGAGCACAGGGTCAAAAGTGTCCTAGCTCTTTCAAAGTCTCTCTTTCACCTGAAAACAAAAGAGCACAATTCCACCAAGCAGGGTAGAGGCATGAAAGGTTCTTCATGTCTCACGCCTGCCTGGTGCCGCTTGCTGGAAACTAGCTGCAAGCTTCCTTGGCGGCGGGTGGACATGCTCGGGGAAAGTCACACTTGCGTGCACGCAGTTCTTTCTCTCATCCTCACTAGTTTCCACTCTTGGGACATTGTAAGCAGTGTGACCTCTGTTCCTTTCCCTGTTGATGGCCGTTCCTCTGTCCTTCACTTCCCACTGACTGATACCTTCCTACTGCCTCTTTCCTATAAGTTTTCCAGAATTTTGTGTTAATGCCATCGGCCCAATCTTTTTATTTGTAAGCTGCTCCCTACATGAAGGTTTCACAGTACATGATTCTCAGCATTGGCTTTAGCCCAAAGGAGAACTTCTGAACGTTGTTGTCTCTTAACACTTCCTTAGGCGGAAATCCAGCAAATCTGGGTTACAGACTTGTAAAGACATTTACTGCTGAGAGGGAAGTATGTGGTGGTCCTTCTAATGGGGCACTTAGGGACAACGGGACACCACACTCACCAACAGTCCTTCTGTATGTAGCCAGTGAACCAGACAGTTGCAACAACTTCTCTAAGTGGCAGCTTTATGACAGGGAGTCACTAACTCCCTGGGGACAAAGTTGGTTTGTTTTGAAGACAATTATCCCTATAAACTGAGCTTCCTATTGAAACAAACATTTCCATGAGAGCACCTACTTACTTTCTGGGCGTTCTTGTTTGTGGAGAGAAATTAAAAGCTTCTTTTAAATTGCATTTCTGCATGTCCATATTGAAAAAATGCAATAAGAAATTAAAATTCTTTAAGTCAAAATTTCTTCCAGTGTTTCTTAGGCTTGGTGTCTCAGCCATGGAAGGAGAAACTTCTAACCTGAGCTCAAACTGTGGAGTAAAAAAAAAGAGAGAGAAAGAAATAAAAGAAAAGAAAACCTTTGAAAAGCCAGTCTTATCTGCTTTTTTAATAATTTGTATGAAAGAAAGATGAAGCCCATAGGATACAAAGCCTGTGTCTGGTTTCAATTTGTTTCTTCTATAAAAAGTCAACACTTCCTGTGAGCATTATCAGACAAAACAAATAAAGTATCCGAGACAATTATTTTATTAACTTGGAAAAAGTGCAAGCTGAAATTGGACATTTTTCCAGGTTTTGGCAAAATTAATGAATATTGGTCCTTTCCTTCCCCTGTAGTATAGAAGTGTAATGTGACTCTTGAGGCCAATTGGAAGTCAGTATTGTTTTCGTTTAAATTCCTGTGCCCCCCATTTTATTAAACTACCGGAAAACAAATGAAATTAATCAGCACTGAATCTGATTCATGGCATCAAAGTTCTTTGTGCAATTATGATTGACATAGCTGAATATTCTCTTTTGCGTGTGGAATGGAGTCTTTGTATCTTATCCACAACAGAAGAATCTGCTCCTTCTGCTAGTGCTGGTCAACCTCTGCCTCCTGAACATCGGAACAGAGCTCTGTACAGGATTATCATGTTCTATGTTTTTATGGGGTATTTAAAATAAAACACTGACCTGTGAGAAGTTACTATATGCAAACATATATAAAAATGGCCTTTGAGTTTTACACTACAATATTTTTTGCATAAATTTGGCTTTTTTTTCTGTTAGTACCATAATTAAAAGTCATGGTACAGAGACTAGAACAAAGATGTGATGTAGATGGGCCTTCTGTCTGTGTTATTTTCATTGGTTAATAAAGAAACTGCCTTGGCCCTTTGATAGGACAGAAAATTAGGTAGGTGGAGTAAACAGAACAGAATGCTGGGAAAAGGGCAATGAGGAAGACGCCATGGAGCCAGCCACCAGGTCAGATATGCTGAATCCTTCCCGGTAAGCCACCACCTTGTGGTGCTACACAGATTATTAAAAATGGGTTAATCAAGATGTGAGAGTTAGCCAGTAACTAACTCTCTAGAGATAATAGGCCAGGCAGTGCTTAAATGAATACAATTTGTGTGTTGTTATTTCCGGGGCTAAGCTAGCCATGCAGGAGCCGTGTGGGATGAAAAGCAGGCCTGCCCGCAGCTCCTCACTACAAAGATGTGGTTTCATGCCTCTTTTATTCAGATAATTTTATCTGATTAATATATTGTTCTTAACTTGTACATAGTTATTTAATGTTGTATTTATATGAATTTCCACCTTCAGTATGTGGAACTGTTTAAATATACTGATCTTTAAGCCCATCTCCGACATTCTGAACTATATACACATGGGAAGAATAGTTCATCTCTATTCATAAGTAACCCCCTCCATTCTGTTTGATACTCACTTCCAAGTAAAGGAATCATTAGAGGTATCAATTAGTTATTACTGTGGGTTTATGAACTTAAAATTTCTTCTCCTAGATCCTAAAGCATGTGAGATATATAGGAAGGGAGAGATGGGAGAAATTGGGTCAAAGGGGCGGCAAAGGACACAGATACTCTCCCATTAAGATGTGTTATCAAAGACAGCTCTGACCTCAAAGGGGATGAGAGATAGTGTGATTTGCATAGGATCCATGACTTGGGAACACAGATTTAGGTTACCCCAAATTCCATGGTCCACCATGAAAGCAATTTCATGAATATTTTATAGTAATAGAACAGAGAAACTCATAAATCAAGACATAGTAAAACACATTAAAGGAAACAGCAGCGAGGAGGGCAAGTCTCCTGTAGGCCCGAGACACTGTCTTAGCATCCTCAGCCCTTTGATGGAAACTACGACTTTGTTAAGTTAATGTGTTCTGAGATGGTTTACCTATTAGTCACAGGACATTAGGTGACACAGAAATGGGCAAGGAATGACTATTTGGAGGGCTAAAGATGGCTCAAGGTAAATTGTGATTAGGTTCCGGACCTCCAACATCACAAGCTCTCCACAGTCACTAACGGTATTTATCAGCCTTACTGAAGGTTCAGCTCGAAGACTTAGCTTCATTCTGGGAACTTGTTTCTCACAGGTGAGCAGGAAAGGTTGAGGAGGGGGTGGTCATATTCACTGTCCTTTGTGCCGTTTGTGCCCCACTGAAGCTCCATTTGTACAAACCGTTGGTTTTAAGTTTTCATTTCTCAATTAAAATCTTGGGTTAAAATAGCAATGTTTGTTCCACAAAGCAACTCTCAGCTTATAATAACACATTCGTGTCTAAAAGCCTGTTGACTAATGCTATTGATATACACATTAATTTTCAGCCAAGACAAGACCCTGGGATACTTAGATCTTACAGAGGAGGATTCCTGTCCCCATCAAATAGCTTGCCATCTTACAGAACAAAGCCAAAAAGCAAAACGTGGCTGTGTAATGTGACAGAACTCAGTCGGTTTCTCTTAAGTGCCTTTTCTGTGTGAACACTCAGAAGCCTTGGCTAATTTTCATTCTTATATCATTGTGCACAAACGTATTTTTAACCATCTTTTCTGCAGTTGAGGAACCCGGGTCTTTTAAGTGAAGTAGAAAGCTCTGCTGCAAATGTGTGGGAAAGGAAGGCTTCAACTGTGGCAGAGAGAAGGGGGAGGTTACTGAACCCCACCCAAGCCTGTGTTCCCCCCACAAGAGCCATGGATGTGCCTGATAAACTGCCCAGCGGTTTCCTAATGTGGGAACCCATTTCCAGTTCCCCTTTTTGGCAAGTCTGTCATCTTCACGATGACGAAGCAGTTGTTTCTGCTCCACCGCACTTGGCCATTAGACAGTTTCCTTCCTCCGCTATCATTGCAGTAAAACGGTTTGCTCATGCAGACAGTTTTGGGGGTGGTGAGATCCAGGAACTAAAAATTTGGTTTCTAGTGGAAAATTTCAGTGTTTTTCTCTTCAGTTGTGTCCCCCTGAAAGGAAAACAAAAGCAACTATTCAGCAAGTAACACTTCTCTTTCCTCGTGTTCCTTCAGACCTGCATGCTGAGAGGGAGAGCACAGGTTGGTGCTCCCCCAGATCTACAAGCTTATAGAGAGTGAGAGAGTACAGGCAGGTGCTCCCTAGACCTGCATGCTGACAGAGAGCATGGACATTTGTAAGAACGACTCTCTTATCTGTCCCCTTTTGAGGCTCACTCAGGATCCACACTCTTTCCCCTGGGGGAAACTGGAGAGTTTTATTCACACAACACTTATGGAAATATGAGACCTAAGAATTAACACTTCATCATCCCCAGTCTGTCTACTCACATTTAATATGATTGCTGAATCCTTGTTTCAATGCTGTGTGGCACAGGACTTGCCAAGTGATGAGAGGGACAGCACTGGCTGGTCGGAGTTGAAAACTGCAAGGGAAATCCCAGTGGTCCTCCTTGTCTTTCAGGCAATTGCTGCAGCCGAAGAGCGCTAACTCCGAGTTTCAGTCCCTGTAACTTTTTCTTCTATGCCTGTTTTACAGCAGGAGAATGCTGTACTTCTTAGCATGGAGCACTCGCTCCTGGGAGATGCTGCCAAGTCTTTAGCACATCCTAAAAATGGCTGATAATTTCTGCTACTGTGGTGTTTTCACCAAATGTGACCCGAGTGTCTTAGGAGTAAGGAAGTAAAATATGAGGGCTGGGATTACAACCCCAGAACCCACATAAAAATCTGTGTGTTGTGGCAAACACTTTTAGTCCCAGCACTGGGAGAATGAGAGAGGACGATGCCAGAGATTGAAGGCCAGCAGTTCTATCCAAGGATGGGAGCTCCCGTTCAGGAAAGATCCTGTCTCCATAAGTAACGTGGACACAAGAAAAGAAAAGAAGAAATCCAGACATTGAGCTCTGGATTCCACAAGCACTTGTGTGAAGACTTACATGCACATAAACAAATGCACATGCACACACACACACACACACACACACACACACACACACAGAGAGAGTCAGTGGAGTACTAGTTTTAATGAATTCAATATTTTTCTCTGTGTTATGCAAATAGTCTTTTAGTGGACTACATATTCAATGTCATCCAGACGAACATTGTGCAGTTGGATAAAAATTAGTTAAATCAGAGAATAACTTTGAAAATGTTCACACACACATTAACTTTAAATATAAAGCTATGTGTGTTTGAGTGTGTGTATGTGTGTATATATTTGTGAGTGTGTCTATGTATGCAGCAAACTCTGGCCACTCTAGGCATTTGCTCTAAGCATTGAGCTGAAACACAGTGGATTGTGATCTGTTGATATTGCAGTAGCAGACTTGACAGAAAGGGATTTGATACCAAACATTGCCCATTGTTGGGAAGCAGCTCTCTTGTAAGAAGCAATGACACAAATTAGATAATTAGAGAATTATTGGTAGACACTCAGCATCAGCATATTCTAAAAAAGAAATAGTGTACACTGATTCATTTCTAAGGTTGATTAATGAGGGAAAAGTTAAGGAAACACCTGTTTTACTTGTAATTGGTGTTAAGTTGGAAGAGAAATAAACATTTTCCATATTATATCACCTGTATTGAGTCAATCAATGCTGTTGTAACTATTATAACACTCCTTCACACTAAGCACAAATTAACCCTTCGTTAATAAATGCCTCAATCAACCATGGTCGATTTCTTCATAAAACAACCATGTATATATCCTTTGATTACAGGACCTGGTCTTTTAAATGTTAGTGTGTGTTGGCACGATTAAGAAGTCTGCCCATATGTGGAATTATATGCAAGATTCTCAGACGCTTAGTCTAGAAGCTGACACTTTTATTTTTACCAGCTCTAGGTTGTACGACTGAGACTCAACAGAATGATCTCTGCATATCAGTGCAAACTACAACAAACGTTTGATCTTTTTATATTCCTCTTTCATGTCCTCCTTCCCTTTCAATGTCTGTAAAATTTAGTGTTTGTTGCTCACTGTGCGTCACATTTCATTAGTATTTGAGAATTCACAAATACAGCATGGCTTTTATTGCTAGGAGCCCAAAACAGTTTCAATAAAACAAATGTGAGCATAAGAAATTAAACTGATCATCAGGTATTACCATGGAAGGACTTTCTGAGCAACTGCAAAATGCCCCAAATCTACATCAGCAATTTCTCAGGTTCCTTTTTTTTTTTCAGTATCTTCAATATTAGGAATCAGCTTTGTGGACCACCTCTCTCTCTTTCTCTCTCTCTCTCTCTCTCTCTCTCTCTCTCTCTTTCTCTCTTTCTCTCTTCCTCCTTTCCTCCCTCCCTCCCTCTCACACAATCACGTGCGTGCATGTACACACACATACACAAAATTGAAATTTTGACGGTATTGACTTAGGTGACTCTAAAGAAAACTATAAGACCACAGTGAAATTCAGATACAATGATTTCAGTTCAGTCTCTCAACAGCCTTTAAGTCATCCTTCTGACTCCAAACCCAGATCTCTGTCAATGAAGAATCTAAGTGATAACACCAACTGGTTTCTAGACTCGATTATTAAAATCAACCATGAGATCACTAGAAGAATGAATCATCAGTAAAATTATAGTATAACTGGGCTTCTGCATAGTGATAACAACAAATACAACATTATTAAATAGCGGGAAGTCTCATGATAATATTCATTGGAAAATATTCAAATTATGTTTAAAAATGTCAACTTAGTTTTATAAAACTGCCTAAAAGAAGTTTGGATTGGGAGTTATTTTTTGGTTAAGTCTACTAACTGGATTAATTTAACCCAAGAATGTCACACAAAAACAAGCTTTTATGATAAGAATTAGATGTTAGCTTCACTGGAGAGAAACAGCAGACTAGTACTAGAATAAGTTAGTAATGAAAACAAAGTGTAAAAAGACAAAGAAAGCCATCTTTGAAAGGTAATTGGACATGACTATTTAGAAAATAGATTTGAACATGACCAAATTTCCTCCGGAGTAACAAGTGTGTCTCTCTTCTTTCCCAGGGCTTTGGGAATCCCTCTGGTGAATACTGGCTGGGGAATGAGTTTATCTTTGCCATAACCAGTCAAAGGCAGTACATGCTGAGGATTGAGCTGATGGACTGGGAAGGGAACCGAGCCTACTCACAGTACGACAGATTCCACATAGGCAATGAAAAACAGAACTATAGGTAAGCTACGTGCAGAACGGCCACCAGCAGACTTTGACCTTACCACCAAGGAGCTTGAATTAAAGAGCAGAAAATAATGGAGATGATGCCCGACAGTGAAAATTCAGCTTATTTGTCTAGACCTATGATGATGAAATACAGAAAACCCTGTAAGGGCTTTTCACAGTCTTCAATGTTGGTCTTTTTTTAAAAAAAATGTTAATGTATTTTATATCCCACTATAGTTTCCGCTCCCTATCTCCCTTCTGTCACCCCCCTCTTCCGCGCCTATCAATCCTCTCCGCTACTTAGAAAAAAGCAAGCCTCCCATGAGTATCCGTGAAACATGGCATGTCTAGATGCAGTAAGACTGAGCACCTTGCCTGGTATTAAGGCTGTGTAAGGCCCAGTATGAGGAGTAGGTTTCGGGAAGCCAGCAGAAGAGCCAGAGACAGCCCCTGCCCCCACTGTTAGGGGTCCCACAAGAAGACCAAGCTACACAAGTGTCACTTACATGTAGAGGCCCTAGGTCAGTTCCATGTAGACTCCCTGGATGTTGGGTCAGTCTCTCTGAGCTCCCATAAGCGCAGTTAGTTGATTCTGTGGGTATTCTTGTAATGTCCTTGACAACTATGCCTCCTACAAACATTTACTACCTCTTTTCAGCAGGTTTTCCTGAGCTGGGCCTAATGTTTGACTGTGGGTCTCTGCATCTGTTTCCTGAGCTTCTGGATGAAGATTTTAATAATAATAGGGCTAGGCAGCAATCTATGAGTATGGCAGAACATTGCTATGCATTATTACATTATTTTTCCCCCTCTAGTCATGTTTGGTTCTATCCTAGGTCTGTGGGCAATCCAGTCTGTGGGTCCTGGTCCTTTGGGCAGTATGTGTATATGTAGGGCTCCCTCTCAGGGCATGGGTCTCATAGACTGGCACTTTGGTGTTGCTTCAGTCTGAGCGAGTAATGGATTAAATGATGCATGTGTGACTCCACTTTAATTGCTATGAATGTGTAGTCACTTCATGTATCTAAGAATAATACCAGAAAATTATGACTCAATGCCTTCTAATGATCCACTCTTTCTAACAAAAGATCTTAAGGTTTTATTTCCTTTGCTCTTATTAAATTTTAATTTTTCAAATCACTTTCAATGTAGCGAGAGGAAACATGTTTCTGAGTGATTCACATCGGAGGAGATAAAGCATTATCAACAGGATTTTTAAATAAAATAAACCTCAAAAATAAATCTAAATGATGAAGTTTGTAGTTGTAATATGATGTGGAAATAGACAAACTAAACTATTAATTTCAATTGGTCCTCATTATTTTCTCAAAGAGCAGCTCATAGCTTAGGAAAAGTGGAAAATACGAAGCTATAGTAAATTTATTCCAACATTTACTGTGTTACTGTCATGTTCTAAGATCCTGATTAGGCACTGGCCATTCTCAGTCGGTCACACAGACTTTGTCTTCAGGTTCTGTGACTGACAGCTCCTAAAATCCTGGTTAGCATTCTTTGAGACCTGGAGACTATTGTAGTTGGTGTCATTTCATGACCTCATGATACAATACTAATCACATAACGATCCTCAGTCACATGTGCCTTGATCTCATAACAGGTAAAGAGGAAGTGCAATAGAGGTAAAGTGTAAAGAGTCTCAATATTCCCCATCTGTCTTGTAAGCATAACAGTGAACATCAAACGGGTGACAGATGAGTGCGTGTAACTTATAGTGATATCAAACAAAGTCTTGTGGTTTTTTTCATCCAGTGTGGCTGGCTGTGTCCTCGGAGAGCAAATATTTCTGCTTCTTATTTGTCTTTTTCAGTAATATCAATCTTTGGGAACTAAAATCCGAATCTTTTTTTTTTTAAATGGCACAACTCATTTCTTAGCATATGATGTGTACAATTAGAGTTTTGGATATCTAATAATTATTTTCTTAACAAATACTGATGATGTCACGTAATAAAGGATGAGGAATAGGGAATAGTTATAAAAAATAGAAGTCTCAGGGTGGGATCAAGGATATACTTTATGGCAGCTCCAGAAACCAAAGAAGTGACATTTATAAAATGCAATGGGGTGTAAGAAGAAATGTTTCTAGCGAGGTCAATATCTTGAGAGTTTTGCAACAAGAGAAACCACTGTAAAACATCAGGGGTACTCTTATGTAAATGTTTTGACCTGAAACTTGAAACTGTATGAAACTTGGCTAATGTCAGACAGCTTGACAATAGAACTAGCAAGTAATTAGTCTAGTCTTTTTCTAGGCTTCTGAAGAATTTGCCCTGGTTCCTTTCCAAAATGCCGCTCAGTTTGCTATGGTAGTAATGCCGATGTGGTAGAGGGGTTTGTGTTTGTGTTTGTATGTGTGTGCATGTGCGGTTGGGTGGTCTTTGGTGGATAAAGTTAGGGCAACCTTGAAATAGCTGGCATCGGCAAGGCTTCTGGTGTCAAGTGTTCATTACTCTTTCATATGCATGCAAGACCACTGGCTTGGTGGTAGAGTCCACCCCCGCTACCTTTATTAAATTCTCTATGAACTTTTGGTATCTTTGATTTCTTTGTCCACATGTCTTTCACACATATGATACAGAACTACGGTAAAATATTAGGTCTTCCTAGCTTAGAATGATGTATATTATAGAATTTTCTTTCATGAAAGATGTTTGAAACTTGAGAATCAGAATTATGAAGCTAGGACTGTGATTTAATATAATACTTCAGGTTTTAAAGGAAAGAAAGTGGAGGCTAAAAGGCACACAATTTTTCTCAGAAATGGAGAGGCATTTTTTACTATTATCTTTTTCACGGTGGTTCCTCTGATAGTATTGCCATAACAAAGTGGGTAACTCTGGCTTTATCTCTTACCATGACCTAACAAAAGCTAGATCTACCATAATTGCCTCTCACAAAATTGAGTATAGGACTCTTGTTTTCTTCAAATAGGGAATTATGATGCATTAAATGCAAAGCCTGCTTTGGTAGATGGTTAAAGGAAGTATGCCATAGAAGATATTACTCATCCCCCCTCCCCACAAAGACTTTTAGTTTGAATATAAAATGTTTCCCATAGGCTCTTTTGTTGGAATACTTGGTCCCAGGCTTAGGGCTCAGGATTAGAGGATGGTGGAACTTTAAGAAGACCTCACTGGATAAAGTAGGTTACTCAGTAATGGGCCTTGAGACTTTATAGCATGGCTCCATTTCCCATCTCTCTCCAATTCTTGATTGTATATGTCATCAGACACATCAAACAACCACTGCCATTCCTTGTCCTTCATGGTAGACTGTAACGCTTTATGTGTAGAGGTGTTTGTCTGCATGTATGTCTCTACACCATATGTATGTTTGGCATCCAGTGAGGGCAGAAAAGGGAATCATATCCACAGAAATTGGGGTTACAGTTGGTTCTTAGTACGATGTGGTTGCTGGGGCTTGAACCCAGGACCTCTGCAAGAGCTGTCAGTGCCCTTAACAACCAAGTAAGTCATTCCCCCGAGAACTTGTTGTACTTCTTAAACGATAGTTCAAAATACTCATTTCCCTGAGTTGTTTTTACCAGGTGTTTTATTACAAAAATGAGAAAAGTAACCTACACGACGGAAGAAAAGCTAATCCAATGAGGTCTCTCTCCTTATTCATGTTTTGAATCAAATGTGTAAGGTTTTCTTTTTCTTTTTCTTTTATTGATGTTTTTAAGTGAAATAATACTTTTACTTTCTGCTTCCCTTTCCTCCCTCCAGCCTCTCCCAGTTGCTCTTATTTGAATCCCTCTACTCTCAAGTTGATAATCTCTTTCACTTTTAATATACTTCCTACACACACACACAAACACACACACACAATTGTGTATGCAATATTATATATATATATATATATATATATATATATATATAGAGAGAGAGAGAGAGAGAGAGAGAGAGAGTCTGTTGAGTCTGTTTTTGCTGTTTCTATGTATAAGGTCTCAAAACTGACTCTGCACTAAAAAAGCAATAAGGGGGCTCATTCCTAAAAAAAGGATAATTCTCTTCCCCACAATGATTAATTGCACATGATTCTTAGACATTTTATTCTGAAAATGCTTTTTAGCAATAGTCACAGACCTTATTTTCAAAATAAAAAATAAAAATTTGTCCTTATGTTCTTGACATATACTGATTCAAAGTACGTGTTGTAAATGGGTAGGTTAGCTTAGAGTTGAGCATATTACACACATATTTCCCCTTTTTCTTCCCAGGAAACTTCAAATGATTTTTCTCAGATGAAAATAAAATCCACACAACCCAAGAGAACATGAATCAGAAAAAAATAATAATGTGGAAGTGTCATGATAAACATATCATGTGGAATAACACACAGTAAATGTGAAATTATTAAACACCTCCCCTGGGGGTGGGATTACTCTTGTCCTCATCATCTGACGCCTGGGCTGTTGTACAGTCTTCCTGCCTCCAGCCTTGCCGATCTCAAATATTTCCTTCCCGCTATAGCTGGAACAGGTTTTCAATAGACGATTGGGTTTGGTATTTATCCTCTTTCATAGATTTGAACAATATGTTAATATCCACAATGAAATATACCACTAGGACTTCCATGTTTTTTGTCACTACTAACAACATCCAGCTGATGCCACAGCCTTCTCCAGCTCAACGCCTTCCTCATGGTGATGATGCTGCAGTAACTGTCGATGGATTTTCTTAGACTTTTATGCCTTGTTGGGGCTGTAGCCATACCATGCATACACAAACCTAACTTCATTACGTGGATGTGTTTTCTACCATTTAGATTCTGTCTTAACCGAGGATAACTTCTTGGAAACCTTCCCTAGCAAATGGTGGGGTGTGTCAGCCCACTGTTCCCTTGAGAGCTGGGTCACTCTTCCCACCTCCTGGGAATGTTGGTGTCAGAACGCTTGCAGCTCATGCTCCCTCTCCAAGTATTGCTGTGGCCAAGGGAAGTCCTATCACCGAAGGTCAATCCTCCTTTTAACAGGAGAATTATGACCAATGACTCACAAATGGGGTGTGTAAAAATTCTCCTGTCCCCATTCAAGGACAAGGTGTACAATCTTTTTCCAGTGCCTTGGTTTTAGGACTACCTCTCTGGTCACGATGTCCTGATCCCTTCACAATGCCATAAAAACTAGGAGTAGTCCCCTCTAAAGCACCCACACTGGTTCTCCAGATAAACGCTCCCCTAATTCTCAAACTAATTTGGATTCTGTACTTCTATTGACTTGTGACTGGCTTCCCAGCATCTACATCTATTGTGTCATTAATAAGTATTTATTAACTAAGTATAGCCAGCATTCTTTTTATCTATATGATACTCTTATTTTTGTTCTCTATGTGTGTGGGAACAATTTTCATAAAAATTCAAGATCCAGCTGTTAACAAAATTAGCAAGTGTTGATATACCTGTAAGCGTTTGTGAACTTTCTATGGGGCGGATGCTTTGTTTTCACATCAGAAAACCAGGGAATGGCACTTTGCATAAAGTCACATGAACTAATAGGACTGCAAGGAAGAATTTGAAGTTTGGTCTTGTAACTATGCACTGTGTATACGGCCATTCCACAATAAAAGGACAATACATTAGCTAGTCTAAACTGAAGAAAATAAAACCCCTAGTCTATGACAGTACATTTCTTCTAATCTTTTCTTCCACGCACATTGCCTCTTCTCTTTTATTCTCAGTTTTCTTTCCCTTTCCTTTTATTATTTCTTTTTTTCTTTCCTTCTGTTCCATTCTTCCTGGGCTTTGAGACTGTGTCTCACTCTGCGAGCTAGACTAACCTTGGAACTTACTCTGTAGCCCACAGTGGCCTTAAACCAGTGACAACGCCTCTGCCTTGGTCTCCTAAAGCCTGAACCACAGGTGGGTCCCACATCCTGCTGTGGTTCTCAACTTTCCAGCCCAATAAATGAAGGTGTTTGTGAAGCTTTTTGAAGCTTAAAAATTATTTTCTAGCTTGATACTTTTTAAAAAGATTTGCTTTAACAGTATGAATTTTTTGTCTGCATGTATGAATGTGCACCATGGAAGTGTCTGGTGCCTGCAGAGGTCATAAGACTATAACAGACACTATACAGCTAGAGTTATGTACGGTTGTGAACCACATGTGGATGCTGGGAACCAAACCTAGCTTATCTACAAAAGCAGCAAGTGCTTTTACCCACAGAGCATCCCTCCAGCTGTCCCTCTGCTTCTATGCCTACATTTCTATTTTATGGGTTTTGAATTACTTGATAAACAATTGGATTTTATGTGTCTAATAAATAGTTAAGAGTTTCTGTCAGTAAGTGACCTTTAACTTCTCAGGAAAGTTTGCTATTTCAAAACATGGTTAAAAAACAAATATACAATCATCAGCACAACAATAAATTCTACTTTCAAAATAACAGATTAATTGTGGAGTTGAAAAGATGCTGTGCTCAGTGGAGTGCAAAGAAAACAATTCTGTAATGAGAATCAGAGCCTGTGCAGGCTCTAGAGAAATCTGGGTTCATTGTCTATAAAACCAACAGGAATATACTAGCCATGGTTATGCAGAAAAGCAGTGTTGTGTTGCTTGCTATGGTAATTACATTGAAATCAATGCATACCATGTGGCATGGTGAACAAGCCAGGACAATGTGTTTTGGCCATGTTTACCTCCTCTCCCACAACTCTTCTGAGATCCACCTCCCTTCCTTATCCAATCAACATTTTCTTTAAAAAATCCTTTGAGATTAACATGTGCTGCCCAAATATTTTTGAATGCACCGTCTTCTGCTGGAGAATAGTGTGCTCATCAGGGACGATACTCTCAGCGAGAATTGCCTCTTCCTCTCTTAGCAGCTAACAACTCTCAAAAGCTCCATAGATAGAAGTGGGATTATGTACCCCATTTCCATGTCCATGACTGAATTTGATCCACCTTTGGCTTGCACAAGTTTTGTACGTGGTGTCCCAACCATTGTGAGTTCATATGAACAGCTGTTCTGCTGTGTCCAGATGTTTCCGTGTGGTCAACCACTGTGTCTGGGTTTTAACATTCTTTCCACCCCTCTTGCACAATGATCCTTGACACTTGGTGAGTGGTGATGGTGGTGGTGGATGGGTGGTGTTAGTGGGGTGGTGGTGATTGTATTCCTTTAAAGTTGAGATCTCCATAGTCTGCTTTTTATGCACCGTGATCAGTGTGGGTCACTTCATTAATCACCATCAAATGATGGTTGAGAGATTCATTGCTTTATGGATATGTAAATGAGCAACTAGGAGTCTATTGAGTATTATGTCCATTTATCTTCATAATAGGCTTTCTCCTAGTATCTACGGCATGTCTGGATATATTCAAAGCCTGGTAATAGTCCATGGATGGGTTTCATCTCATGGAACAGGACTTGAATCCAAACATGAAGTGGTTGGTTACTTCCATTATGTTCATGTAACTATTGCAAGATGGACACGGCTTGCCAGGCCAGTCTGGCTATAATTACTACTTTTCTGCTCCAGTAGCTTGTATAGCTCCTTCCAGTACTGTGAAAGCTCACTAGTAAGGATGACGACTCCAAGTTTCCACCAGTAGCATTTTGATATATTCTATGGCTTACGTATATGGACAAACACTTGATTTGTACTTATAAAACCAAGAGATTGTGGAAAGAAGTGCCCCAAATAAGAATATATAAGTATAATTTAGCTGTATCTTAGGCAAATCGCTGATCATATTTATATCCTAATTATCTTATCTTTATGTGAGAAAATACTCTCATCAGAAATATTGAATAAACTTATATTGTGTCTGGTAAATAAATTTAGCCATATAAATGTGAGACTTTTTTACTTCAGCTTATTTTGATGTGGGGAACTGAGAGTCAGATCAGTGGTTGAGGGCACTGGATGCTCTTCTAGAGGACCCAGGTTTGATTCCCAGCATCCACACTGCAGTTCACAACTACCTGAAGATCCACTTCCAAGTGATCTGAGAAACTCTGCTGGACTCTGTGGGCACAAAGCACATACTTGGTGCATAGCCATGCATGCAGACAAACATACACATAAAAGTGAATATAATATAATAATTTTTAAATATGATAATAATATAATCAATCTTGACATTTATTCCATTATCTTAATAGCTTCCTTTGTGGTTTACTATTTATTTATTCATTATATGGATTCAGAATCTAAACCAGAGCCACTCATTGCATTGGTCATAACTCTCTGAATACTTCATAACTAGGAAGTATTCAAAAATTAATGTAAATTAGTAAAATATTAATAGTATTTCTAGAAAACTGATATTATTAAAGATGTCATTTTTTTCCAGGACATTTATTTTATTTGATTATTTTTCCCGATTAGATTTGACTATATCTTTTAGACAAATAATTTGAATATTTCACATTCTCTGACACTCAAACCTATTAAAGGTTTGTTTGTTCCATAATTGGTTGGGCTAAGTTAAATGATTTATGAAAAATCAAAGTTCATAAAATTTATTAAACTAAACTAATAATTTTTAAATGATTTTAGCTTTGATTATCCTCTTGCTAGCATTTTGAATATTTGTGATGTATCATTGAACATTAATGCTTTATGTTATTATAAGTAAAAGTGTGATTTATTTAATTGTGCTACTACGTTCAGGACAGAACAACTGAATAAAGATTTTCTAACTTTAATGTAAAAACACATCATTTTAAACCATATATATTGTAGGTTTATTTTCCATCAGATCTTGGGAAAGTTTTAAAGATCTGAACTTAATTTTTGTTTTACGGTTCTTGTTTGGGCATAATTAGTAAATCTTACAGTATTACAGATAGTAAAATGAGCCATTCTGCACATAGTAGAAAGCTTGAATTACTTAAATCTGAAGATAGTTTATGTCACTTTATAATGCTCCTTTAACCATGATATGGCTGTGCCACCTGTAATTCACGTGGATGGTTATCTACTTTTGTTATTTCCATGTTTGTGTCTTTGAGTGGTACTTAGATCAGAACTGAGTGACTAATGTCTATCATAAACTTTGTCTGGAAAGACTCTACATTAACAGATGAGTAAAATATTGAGAAAATTTTGGGAAAGGAATTGAAATGATTTGGCCACTAAACACACTTTTTTGCACAAGTTTTATTTTTGATTGGGACCTGTTTTGGGAAGCGGTTTGTTGTAGTGCATTAAATATTGCACTGGGAACGCAGAGACATGAACTCCAGACTTGGATCTGCTGTTGCTTTTCTGAATGACCTTGGACATGTTGCTTCACTTTTGCAAAGCTCAGATCCTCAGGAGTAAAACGAGGAGGTAAAGCTGAAGTTCATTCCAAATCTACAAAACAAATTCATATGAACTAAAAAGAAGTCTCGAGCTTCCCATGCGAATCTGAGCCCTGCATTTTTGGAGGTACTGGAAAACTTGCTCTCCCCCACCCCTGCTTTTTGTGAAATGTTTCTCATTTCTCTGATCTTTGGGACTACGTGGCCCTATAGTCCTGGCTGGAACCAGTAGCAGATGTTTTGAAATACTAAGAAAGTTATTTCTGCAGAACTCCCTTGCTCTCTTAAATATCCGGCAGAGGTTTCCAAACTGAACTTTCAAGTAGTTTTATTTGAATTTACAAAGCATCTCTGTACCTTTTGCCTTTCTCTTAAAACAGAGGCCCACTATATATTCCAGACTGGCCCTGAACTTGTGAACCTCCTTATCTCAGCCTCTTGGGTGTTGTGATTGCAGGAATGTGGCACCATACCTGAGTAATAATAGTTCCTCCTATTTAATAGAAATCCTCATTCTGTTTAACCTGTTGCTTTTGTTATGATTGTTTCCTAAAACCAAGAGATAAGAGATTTAATGAACGGAATTTGTATTATAAACTCCTTGCATGAGATGAAATGTTTCTGACGTACAACCATTTTGGAGGATGGGAGAAGATATGGATAGGAAAGAGCCACACAAGCAATAAAATGCCACAAACACCAGCAAAAATAGCATGGCATGAGTAGGGGGCCATGGACTATTTGGGGAGGTTGGGAAGGAGTAGCTCAAATGAACTAATATGGGGAAAGAGTTGGCAGCAGAGGTAATAGGAGATAGGCAGGTTTAGGAGTTACGCTGAAGGTGGCGGAACGGGGTCTCGTTTAACGGTGAACACACAGCAGTCGCGTGTTCTCAGAGTCTGGTGCCGTTACGAGTTTCTGCATTAGCTGTTTGCTACCAAGAGAAGATGTGCTGCTCAAGGCTTGGAGCAACACTAGTTTATAGACATAAACGCAAATCGTTAGTAAGGATTTTGGTAACATATCAGTTTAGCAAAACATGGGTATTAAGGCCAACCCTGTGCCTAGGACTTCCTGTGCCACGGGTCTTTGACTAGGTCACAGGACTACGCATGAGTTGCTTTCAACAGAGCAAGCCTCAGGTCCAATCTGAAACTAGTGATTTTTTTTTTAAAAAAAAAATGAAATGTAGACTTTTTCCCCCGGGATAAGGAAGACACTAAAATTTCACATACATATATTTGTGATTTAGCTCAATACCCAAGTCCCTGGCTAAGAAACTGATTTAGATTATAGTTGGGTCCTAGAGGTAAGAGAGTCATTCTGCTGAGATTGAAGATGGATGAGGCATGCTGGAGTAAGCTGAGGAAGACTGGGAAAGGCTTCCTTGAGGAAATCCTCCATGCTTCCTGAAATGTGAGGATGTGTGTGTGAGAGAGAGGCACATATGAAAGATGGTGGCAGTGGAGGAGGGAGCTGGGATTCCGGTAAGAACGAAGTATTTAGACAAAAAAAAAAAATCGAGGTAGGAAAGAGCATGCCGCATTTAGAGACAGCCACCATCTCCAAAGTGGGGGTTCACTCTGCCACAGATAACAGAAGACCATAATCCATGCTGAAGACCTGGGAATTATACTAATTGTGAAGAGAAGTAAACACAGGGATGGTTTTGGTCTGCAGAAGAATCTGCGTATACACACTGGGTTCTTAATTGCAGACCTTGTTGTAACATTCCATCAAGCACAAAAAGAGAAGGAATTCTCCCCCTGCAGCAAACCTCACACAATGCCTCTCAATGATTTTTAGCATCTTAATCACTCCACTGTGTTCTTAGTCTAGAAGATGCTGGGAAGGAATTTTCTTACTGGTCTCTAAATGGAAGTAACTGTGAGACTATATCTGCTTCCCTTGGACTTTTCTACTGCAAAACACCAATTGAGATATCAGATTTTACCATGTTCCAAGTTATTTTCCAGTCAAAGAAAAAGAATCCTTAAGTTCTTTGAGGTGGCAATTGACCTGAGGTTTTAGGCACCAAAAGAGGGATTTTGTCAATCACATAAACCCTCACAAAAACTGAATGTCAGGATTTTATGCCACATAATTCATCTTGATGATCCAATTTTGTGATGTATTACTAGAAAAAGAAAGATGCACTAGAAGAAATGTTTTGGTTTCTTTGTTTTTTGAATTGTAACAGAAAATTTTAATTGTATTTTTCTAAACTTTGCAAAATAAGATTTTATTTTTTTAGACTCACAAAGATCCCTTTCCCTCTCTTTCTTCTCTGACTCTCTGTTTCTCTCTCTTCTATTTCTCTGTGTCTTCCATGTGTGTGTATGTGTATGTATGAGTGCCAAAGTACGGTACAACCTCAACATTACACAAAGAAAATCAAAGATAATAACATTTGATGTCAATATTTTCTTTGAAAGAATATATGACCACCAGCTTTGAAACCAGGCAAGCCTCTGACTGTCCCTGAGCAACACTGAGAATTGAGTTTTGCTGTGACATTCAACAGAAATTGCTTGTCTCAGTATTTGTAGTATCAAAACCTCAAAAAGAAGTCCTGAATAGTTGATTAATTAATTTGGTTGGAGTCTTCAGTGATGGTAGAGAGACTCAAAGCACATCATCCGAACCCAATAGATAAAGAAGATGTAGTGCATGATGTATGCATGGGTACTGAAAGCAAACACCAAAAGGACCAGTAGTAGATGAGACCAGAGTTTCAATGCTTGTCATCATTAGGGCTAAGGATTTCGGGATTCTGGAAGCCCTAACAGTGCAGAGCCCTGGAACTTCAATTTATGGAGCTTGTCTGCCCTGCTCCCCCCACAACAGCACACTTTCTACCACAGGTGTGCAAAAATAAATAGTGTGCTTAACTCAAGACATCTGAGTCTTGCAAAATAAAACACCTTCTTAGTATAAATAGGGTAATTTTTCAACAAGATTTATACTGACTATCTTTTCAGGAGGTAGGCATGAGAATTAAAGGACAGGTTAGCCAGGGGACCTTTCTAGGGTTTCCAGAGTCCTTCGTGAGTAAAGAAAGAAAATAAGTAAAAGTGTTCTAGACTCAAGAAACAAAGCACTCCACAAGACAGCAAAAGAAACCTAAGAGTTTTTAAAGGGCTGGAACTTTGATTAAGGAATAGATGTTTGAAAGAATCTTCTTCAGCTCCTGTATATGAAAATGCTGACCTTAAATGAGGTCGTCGGCCCCAGAATCCACTCTTCAGTGGCTTGTTCTTTGAACCTAGCATTCCATTGACTCTTAATACTGTAAAACTGTGTGGACCCGGGAAAACGGATCCCTTCCGTCTGTAACTTCTCCACCTGACCGCCTTCAGGGTTGTGTTAGTGGGCCAAGTTTCTATCTCACTATATTTACAAATTTGATTCCAGACACTTGCCCATCAAGGCATATTTGTTTAATTTCAATTCAGTCATTCACCTAACTCATGTTTCCGGAGGTAGTGTGGAAGCTATTGACTTGTTTATTTCTTTACTTATTCCCTGGCTATAGGTGAGAAGAAAGAAATAATGCCTTTAGTCAGTGATTTTATTGCAGGGTTTTTCTTTCAGTTTGTACTTATTTTTTACTGCACCACTTATATGTGACTGATCCTTATTTCTCTCTGGTTTCTATAAATTGATCTCATAACTTAATTCTAATTAATCAAAGTACAGAATATCAGCTGTTTTCATCTTCCTACTCACACACTCTTTTCTTCCCAATCTTCTTTGCAGTTTTCGCTTCTCCTTACAGATTTGTCCTCATGGATGTTGGTCATCATCAGACGACTATCTCTCCCGGACATTTATTCACTGACAAGTTCATAGGTTTTCTTATCATTTTCTCACAAATGCAGAGATAGGCTTTTGGGAACAAGGAAGTGCTCATGTTGCCTTTGGAGACTTTGGTAAAACACCATTTCTCCAACACACAAGAAAGTGCTGCAGAAGACTTGTGGAGCCTTCTCCAGCACAGGGGACTATCCCAAGATTCAACACCAACAAATTAAACTTCCGTTCTTTAATAAACAGTATGAAGCTGTTGAAATGGATTCAAAAATTCAATGCCTGGGTTCCAATGGGAATTACTCAATTGAATGCCACTTGTATGTGATATAGGTCCCTTCATAAAACTTGATGCTTTCATCTTTCATTTAGGCTTAAGTAGTCATTTTAGTGGGGTGTTCTACGAGTTATTTTCTTAAGTCTTTCTTTATTGAGAGCCATAGAAAAAATCTACACTCATTAAAGCAATACCCAAATACAATGTGAACAGATACTTAATATTGGTTAAAGGTCAAATCATGAAAATATAATGCCCTTGAGGCTTGAATTCTAAAAGATAATTATGTTATTAGAGTTAGGGTGTTACAGCATATAGACCATCTCTTGAGATGACTAAAATTTAAGCTCCAAACAATTTGAAACCTTAGTTTGTACTGATTCAATAAATAGTTATTGAAAGTTTATTATGTGTGTAGGATATGAGTTCATAAAGAGCTAAAAATTTTCAGTCTAGTCAAGCAGATGAGGAACATATATAACTAATAATATTACATTAGGAAAGGTAAGTAATTCTTCAATGTTTTGATAGTTTAACGAAAAGAGGGTGTGTGGACTGTCTCAGTGAGAACAGTGTTTGTGTGCATGGGCAAGGACCTGAGTTCAGATCCACATCACCCATGTGGAGGTGCTTCAGTAAATCTCTGCTTGTGTATTATCATAGGCTGTGTAATTAGATGAGTTTTGAGTAATTTCAGATAAATAAATAAAATGTTACAATGAGATGTCATTATAGAAATAATTACAAATATCATTTAATTAGAACTAATTTAGCAATATTAACAAAATCTAATATATGACTCAAAGTCACCTTTATGCTATGATGGACATATGTTCCTGTTTTATAGAAATGTAAAACATTTTAGTTTAAATGCAGACAAGAAATGGGAATATACTAAGATTTCTAAAATCACTAAATAAGGAATGCCTGCAACACACTCAGTTAACTGAAGGAATTTATTCTTTCATCTCGTTCCTGATGCTAGATAGCCTCAAAACACAGTTATGTTCAAATTTCACAAACCTTGAAGGAAACCTCCCCACCCCCCACATCTTCTAAAAATAATCTCTATCAAACTTTTGCAATGAATTCATTCATTCATAAAACTTTGTTCTTTAACATCCATCATTTGTAGAACTCTGCAAGACATCCTCATCATATCAGAAAGAGAAATAAGTGCCTGTGGATAGAAGGACAAGTATCTAGAATATTATTAGGGATTTTACTGGTTTAGTAAAATAGTGGCTTTAGGTTTTTCCCCAAGATCCTTGACTTTACTGGCCCTGGGCCGTTAGTTGGTTAGGTTTCCAGTATCAGGCATGATTTCACTCTTGCTCTGCAGGTCTTAAGTCCAGAGACCTGCTGGCCATGAAAAGCTACTAAACCACTTTTGTACCCTTAGGGTTATCGCAGCAAGTTGTGGTCATTGCTGTGGTTCATAGGCACCATAGCCGGGTAGTACTTTTGGCCCCCTCCTTTGGCATCTTACACGGCATCTTCTGGCACCATGAAAGCCAGTCCTCAGGCAGGAGGCGTTTAGGTCAGTGCTAGCTCAGGTGTCTCTGGGTCCTGTGCCTGAAACACTTGCTGTCTTCAGCAACTGGAATTTGTCTTCCATTTCTGGGTGTGAACTGTCTATAATGCTTTAGGAGTCACTTGGACTACCCTGACCAAAAACTTACAAAACGGCTTCTCATAACTGGTGTTGGGATGGATGTTAGACACTCATTGAGCGTTGGAGGGTGCACTGTGAGCCCAGATGGGAAATTTCCATTTAAATTATATATGATATTTTCATACCAAACTTATATGTATTATAAGTATTTTAGGGAAATAATTGATAATATGGTTTCTTTTGACTTTTTCCTGACATCCTTACTATTATTTTGCCCTTCCCTCTTCTATATTTATCTTCCTCCTTTCTTTCTAATTAGATCCCCTGCTTTTCTTTCTTAACCACTTCCCCTTAAGATCACATCTGCCCTGCCATTGTCTTCTACTGCTTTTCCACCCTTTATCCCCATGTTTGTCCCTTTTCCTTTGCTGGTTTCTGGAATCTCTCCAGGTTATTTACTCACATCTGAAGATTTGGACCTAGAAAGCTCAGATGAGAAATGATGTGGTTTGTCTTTCTGGGTCTGGGTTCCCTCACTCGATATGATCTTTTCTAGTTCTATCCACTTACCCCCAAAGTTCATCATTTCGGTTTTTTTTTCTTTTTTGCTGTGGAATAGTATTTCATAGCTTATTTATGTATGCAATATTTTTATTATCTATTAGTCAGCTGAAGGAACTGTATGTTGCTTTTATTTCTGATCTATTGTGAATGGAACACCAGTGAATATGGCTGAGTCATTATCAGTGGGGGATGTTGATTCCTTTGGACATATACACAAGAGTAGTGTAGCTTGGTCATATGGCAGATATTTTCATTTACTTATATAGCTTAATAAGGATTCTCCATACTGATATCCAGAGTGGTTCCGCCAATTAGAATTCCAATCAACAGTGAATGAGATTTTTTCTTTTGGTTTTTGGATTTGATCTTGGTTTTGGTCTTGGGTTTTTCATTTTATTTTTATTTTGGGGTTTGTTTCTTTTTTGCCATTTCTTTTTTAGTATTTGTTTTCAGCTCTTTTGTTGATCATTGCCATTCTGACTGTGGTAAATGAAATCACAGAGTTGTTTTACAATTGCATTTCCTTAGCAAACCAGGAGCCTCATAGTAAAATATATAAAATAATAGAAATTGATTAATTTAAGATGGTAGAGGTAGCTAGAAATATGCCTGAGACATCAGCCAAACAAGGTTGTAATTAATGTAGTTTCTGTGTGATTATTCAGGTCTGGGCAGCCAGGAAACGAACGAGGAGTCTCCGTTTATAATGTCTTTCTTTCCAAAAGTCTAAACTAAAGCAAACACTGTTTTATTTCCATGTAAATCATCAATTGAAATGCTGTCTTTATTTTCAGCAAAAGATGTACTTGTATCTTTCAATAGTGATGCTGTGGCCTGTTCTAAGAGCCTTCCTTGCTGATGACATCCTGCCCTTTCATTAGGGGTGCAGATTAACTGAGAAAGATGTTAAGTCAGTAACAGACCTTGACCACAGCATCAGTGGCATGGCTTTATTGTGAAACTCTGTCTGATGGAGTCACCACAAACAGACTCTGAAAAAATACTGGTGTGGGGTGGTGGAAGTGATGTCATCCGCATATTTTTCAAGTAATTGTAAGAATGACAAATCATTTTCCTAGGCTGACAGGAGAGAGACATTGAAACAAAAATAAAAATGTGCTCAGCTTGTGAGTACCTAAGACCTTAATGTCGATATCTCAGACCCCATCTATGACTTCAGACTCAAGGGCAGCCTCCAGTTTGTCATACATACCACTCACTTTCCTTTGAACAATGAAAAAGACTCCTGGCGTCCTAAAAATAAGCTGCAAAAGTGGAAGAGCTGGGAGTCTTTTCAGTAGATGAAATTTGTGAGAAACATGAGAAGCAAGGTTTATGGAACTGAGACGCCTGTTCGGGAAGCCTGCTCTTCCATAACAGAATGTACTGTTGTCGGGCATTCATTGAGAAATGCAATAGCTTCCTCGTTCCACTTGCTGAGATTTCTGTATGAGAAATTTATAAATATAGAAATTTCTGTACTTCTCCTACGGATAACTGGAGAACTGTGACGAATTTCAGTTGTATACCCATTGGATGCATTTTCCCATTACATAATAACTAGAGAAAGCCCAAATGCTGAAATATTTTACAGCAATTAGCGCTGTTGTACTCACAGGCATTCTTTCTTCCTTCGCATCCGATTGGCTCCCTGGGCGCATCCTTCTTTGTTGTTGAATACCCCACTTCCTCCCTTTCTTGCTTCCTTATTCCTGTTTCCCTAAATGCTTTGCTGTGGAAGAACATGTTAATTTAATCTTCTAACATCATCTTTCATGCCTGTCACTTCCCCCCCTGGCTTACGAAGAACAAGTGTTTAAGATTCCCATGGAGCTGTTTTAGAAGAAATGTCATCCCTACTGGTGCACAGTTCAGGCTCCATTTCACCAGAATCAACTGCAAAGAGAGTCTTGACTTTTACTCGGTAAAGCAAAGGTCCAATTGCAACATCTTAGCTGAATAGTGGAAGGCAGAAGTACTTCTTTATACATAAGAATTCAAAAACTTGGCCACACCCACAATTCAAATGTACAGTCTATAATTTCCTAAGTCTCAATTCAAATAAGTTTCCTTATATAAATACAAAAATTCTTGGCATTAGTGTATGGCCAGTCTTTGTTGAGCTGTAGCAAATAGTCACCTGCGGATGTCGACTTTGGGTCAACAAAGGTGACGCTATTGCCTGTGTAAGAGGAAACATAGAATGAGTCCCTGGAAAGAGATTGTTCCTTGACCTGGGTTTCTCTAGGATTGCTGGGTGATTACACAGACTCACAGTCGTCTTTATTTGTGAATTTCTTTTTTTAAAAAATGTTGAGAAAATGTCAATTTATGATATTTTACTTCTGTCTCCCAATGTAAGGGACTGGACATCAAAGCAAGTATCTCTTCTCACATCATAAACTGCCCCTCTGTGGCATGCTAAGACATAGCATAAGACTATGGAGGAGAGGAGACCCTCACAGGGTATATTACTAATGCATCTTGTCTTGTTAAGGAACAAATCTATTATACTCAAAATACAGGTCTCATCTACTTCTTAAAATACTTTGCACGAGTGTATGTATGATGTGTTTGTCAGTGTTTATGTGTGTGAGTATGGTCATGAATATGCTCTCTTCTGGTCTCCTCGGGCACCAGACAACAATGCGGGGCCTCGGACATGCATGCAAGCAAAACATTCACGCACATAAGATAAAAACTACATTAGCATGTGGGACTTTTATCCTGCCTCTCGGAATCTGAAAACAGAAACTGTGACCATTCAGTGTTAGAAGAGCCAGGTTAGGAAACTCTGTATGATGCTCCGAACTGGAAATTGTTGGTCACTGACATCAGCCAGACTAAATGAGATTTACCTGAACATTTGAAAATCTGGCTTAAAATCAACAGACAAACAAAAACAAAAGAACAAAAAGAAAAACTCTCAAAATACGATATGGTGCTTATTATTACTCCCTAAAACAAAAATTAGCAAACATCACTAAACAATGAGAAAATATTACATCATACATATATCTAGGTGCAAACACAAGTCACGTGTATTTATATATCTTGAAATTTTATTTGACCTTTTTTACTACTGTTTAGTATCCTGCCAGAGCTGGTGCAGATCCTAGGAGACTCTTCTACATGCAGATATTAACCACCTTTGACCATGTGTGGGTCCTATTCACAGACACTTTGGACGTTGCTAAATGGTGTTGAATCTATGTTGCTAGAGAGGAAGGGAGACAACCACAAGTACCAAACTGGCTACGCTGATCACTGTAGCACAGATGCTCAGAGCCCCAAGGAAGCAAATCAAGAACCTGGGCAGGCTCTCATGGCCTTGGAAGTGAAAAGGGCGAGAAGAAGGAAGATAACCACCAGATAGGGAACTGCACCAGAAGCCTTCTGTGACTTCTCACGGTTCCCATGTGTAATCCGTAGATAGTCTGAAAATCTGTAGTTGTCATAGATGATCTTGAAAATTCAAGGTGTGTTGGACAGGCCTGTATTCAAAGGATCTGAGAGTTTGTTGTACGCACATCAGTAGAAAGACCTTGATCTAAGTTATTGAAAAATAGATGTAAGAAATGTTTCTAGAGAGTAATTTTGGGTTCTTTAAATAGTATTAGTTTTAAGATTAGGCAGCTACTAAGGTTTTGAACACAGTTTTTGTTAAGTCACTAGAAATAAATAGCTCGGATACAGAAGTGTGGCATGTGAGCTAAGTCGAAAGGCCTAACAAGGAGCTGTAGGAAGCAGGACACACAGTGTGTGCTCAACAAACATTTGTTTTGAAGGTACTGTTACATGTTGGGGTCACCTTTATCTTTCCTATGAGCTGTACCGAACAAGTGTCTGTCACTGAGGCTCAGTCGCAGTGGTGGCATTCATATTAAATATGTTTATCATGCTATCTGAATGAGATGTTAATGAAATAGTCTGCTGCATTGATGTTCTAAGGGGGATTTCGATTTGAAAAAAAACTGTAAGAATAAACTTTATTTCTTTTTGTGGGTCCTGCATTATCAGAGAAACACATGGGTTCTTGTATGCATAGCAAAATAAACCCCAAGCTCGGGCCGCAGAGAAGTTTACCAACTCTTAATTTAGAACCTGTGCCCCCCCCACACACACCTATAATCTCAATTCTTCTCACCCTCCTCTCTCCCTCTTTAATTCTCTCTCTCCTGCCTTCTTTTATCCTTTGACTTTTGGTTCAGAAAGTGACTTGTTGGAAGGGCTGAGCTCAGAGAAAGGAGGAAGGAGAGCGTAAACAGCTAACAGATTGCCGTCTAGGTTATGTTGTTCTGCCGAGCTGGCTGATCTTTCGCTCTCTTTAACTGCAGGTTGTATTTAAAGGGTCACACGGGGACAGCAGGCAAACAGAGCAGCCTGATCCTTCACGGTGCTGATTTCAGCACTAAGGATGCCGACAACGACAACTGTATGTGCAAATGCGCCCTCATGCTCACGGGAGGTAAGTCCCAGCGGCCTTGCTCTGAGCTGCCTTTTGTTGGTTTGAAGTGTGGGGTTTCTTATGGCTGAGAAAGGGGTTTGAACTACTGGTCAGGAAACTGAAGAGCAAGTCCCTAGAGATCACTGAGCTCTGCACCGGGATTTATCCTGTTAACCTGCAAGCCATTGCTGGCATACTTTAAAGCTTGTCTCCCCCTTCATCTGTGATGGCGATGGCCTAAGATTCATTCTGAGTGAATTCTGATTGCTGGAAGTACCAGGTACTCTGCCTTTAAACTAATCTAGGTTGCTCTTCGTGGTATATAGAACATTACTTCTTTTCAAATGCTTTATAATTATCACACTCAATCTTGGTGATGAATTTTCACATAGAATCAGTACAAAAATAGAGAGATGTGCTTCAAACAAAGATACACATTCAGACCAGCTTTAGCAGGGTTTTGAGAAAGATTTTAGCTGCTAGAGCAAACACCATCAAACAGCATTGTATCACTATATAAGAAACTCAATGTTTTTTTGTACCATTCCAAGTCTTTTTAAGCATTTTAAGGGTTTCAAAGAGAAACTCCAATTTGCTTCTAAAATAACTGCAATTTTTATCACATTTAATAATCACTTTTTTTTACCCAAGAAAGAGCAGAGGTTTTTACTTTTTCTCAGAGGCTCTGGTAGGCAAAATGGCTCCTCCTAGATTCAGATATGTTTTTTTTTTCTTATATTTCCTGTTTCTCTTCCATTATTGCAAGCTGTAATGATTTCTTCTCTAAAGGAATTCTATGAACTTCACAGGTTAAAATGCCTTTGTACTTACGTAATTATTGATTTAAAGAAAACCATGAACTTTTAAAATGCTGTAAACATATACAAAAGTCTTCCAGAAGTTGTTACAGCGATTGGCGGAAGTGTAGGAAATACTAACCTAAAACCCAGGATATAGATCATGAGTAGTGTGGGTTTTCTCAGGAAAGAGGTTAGCTCCAAACATGATGGTGAAGGCTTTATATAAATGGCTCTTTTTTCTCAGAATTGTAATTCTCTTTTTAAATATAAGAATAAGTGTTTCTACCATCAGCCATTTTTACATTCTTTTTGTGCTACTCTAGAAAAATCTTTTCCATGTTAGCAGAGACATCGTCATTCCTCTACTGTGATGTAGAGGAAACATAGAGGATGTAGGGAACCCAGTGGAAAATACAGGGCGTGGTGAATAAATGCACATTTTTTTTTAATCCATGAAATGCTCTGCTCTCAAGTTTTAAATCCGGTAAAATGAAGTTTAAGTTGGCATTTCTGTCACACATTATCAGAACACAGAAAAACATGAAAAGTTTTAGAGTAAGTTTTCCTTGGGGAGGCCTTTTTGCCGTGCCATCATTATCAAAAGCAGCCTTAGAACCCACTTAACCCTGGCTGGGTGGTGGTGGCTAAGGCCTTTAATCCCAGCACTCAAGAGGTAGAGGCAGTGGACCTCTGTGAGTTCGAGGCCAGCCTGGTCTGCAAGAGTTAGTTCTTGGACAGGCTCCACAGCTACAGAGAAACCTTGTCTAAAAAAACAAACAATAAAAAATTTCACCTACAGTGACATTATTTCAACTTAGGGTCAGCCTAGTACCAAGGACAACATGACATGAATCTGCTTCTATCCACATTCACATCATACTTCAGTTCTGAATGTGTCACTTGGCATCATACTTCGACCTCATTAAGCATATTAAAGTTACCTATATGTAACTCCGAGATCTATACCTAAGATACTGACATTCATGCCTGTGATTTCCAGTTCTCAGCTGTCAGAATGATTTTAGCAATTATTTATCAATTATTACCAGCTACATATCTCAGAACGATTTTAAAGTCATAGTCGAGGAATGTGTCTTGCATCAGCCCTCTGGTTCCATAACCAACATTATTGATAGCTTCATATAAAAACTTGAATGTTCCAGTCAATGTTTGTTTCAGCGTTGAAATAGACTACATATTCTCCATTTACATTTTGACAGATACATTTTTGTAGTAAATAAATACAGTCCTTGAACAACCAACAGTGAGTTCCTTCAACTGTGTTTTTAGAAGAGCACCCTCTGTGTTCATGTTTCTGTCAGGATTATTCTGACAAGGTGTGAAGAGGGGAATTCACTTCTTGGCCATTGACAAGCTACCACTACTCAGGGTTATGATGTTACTTCTGCCTCACATGACACAACTCTCTCGGAAACTTTCATCCATGATTATTCTTGGATTCGTTTCTTACTCACTATTCAAAACATACGTTGGGAAGAGAAAAATCTCTGCTCATTGCTTGGTCTAGAAGGGTCTAAGTAAATGTGTTTTTGTCATAAACACCAATACCCTATCAAATATCCTTTTGAGAGAAGCCAGGTCTTGTAAAGCCATTCACACTGAAAAGTTAAGCCGTGGAATTTAGGGAGCTGAGAGCTGGAAATCAGAGGCATGAATGTCAACAGCCGTCCAAGTCACTGGAGCATGGCCTGGACCGTATGTGCTACGGAGCTGCTGCTCACCGCTGTGTCTGGTCCTCATCACATTTCCCTTAGAGATCAGACCGCTCTGTTGTCTGATGAGTTTTCCTTTCCTTTGCATTGAACATCCTGCTTGAGCTCACTCCGGCAGGATTTTGACTCTTTTAAGCAACAGGAGTCTTCACAGTTTGAAAGTAAGAATTTGTGGGGTTTGTCATCTGCTCTAGAGTTTCAAGGCTGAAGTAAGATGCAATACTCGCTAGCTGCCCTGGAGCATTTTATTTAAGAACACGGAAGGGTTTGAGCCAAAGGCTGTGGCGCCATTGTCACCTTTGTCTGTTAAAGGCTGGAAACCAGAAGATGAACTTAACTGAAAGCCGACAGGATTGTAGAGAGATGCAAAATGGAGCATTTTGAGCAATTGTCTTCTTTCCTAATATCCTTAGTTCTTCCAATCAACTTAACATATATTTTCTAAGTATGGGTTAAATGAACTGCTACTAGAAAAATTAACTGAGCAAATTAGAGCTCATCTCAGTTTTAAAAAAAAAGGTTATCAGAAAAATTATGCACAAGGAATGAGGTAACCTTGCATGTAACAGCTTTATTGAGAAAACATAGAATATGGCAGAATTGTAAAGAGCAAGGAAGAAACTTCAGACTGAGCATCCCGGAGTCAGTGTCTTCCCCATCGAAGACACGCAAAGAAATGTAGAGAAGGCTTTTATTTTAAAGAATTTAGTTATGATTCTTCCTGGAGTGTGGGTATGGTAAAAACAGTATCAGCCTTTCTTCTGGTTCTGTGTTTCTAGCCTTCCATGTTGTCATTGTAGTGTTAATAAGGAAAAACAAATGCAAGACATAGGTGAAAATTTGTATGCCCAACATTGTACGCACACCATGGGCTGAGACTATATCGTACATTGTCACGTGCAGAAGCAGACAGCACAACATTCTATAGCATCTCGCAAGCATGCAAACATATTCCCATGTTACCAGGAAACCAGTAATTCTTCCCACCCCATTTAAACACTGAATGATTTTATGTTTTATTGCAAATTTTTATTGTAACAGTGCATATATTTCAATATTGGACACAGAATTGGACACAGAGTTTTCTACTGAAATGACTTCTCAAGTAAGAACTAAATAGAATGATTTATCTGCAGGGATATATATATATATATATATATCATGTGTCATGTGATTTTATCTGTGCTCAGTTTTGATATAGACCCCCACCCATATAAAGGACAGAACTAAGAAGCTCTGTCTGGAGTAAATGGAAGGCGCTGATGAAGAGGAGGAACTTTTCTATGCACTCTTAAACTCAAAGAGAGCAATCAATCAGTTTCATTAAAACTGGTCAGTTCTAACTCCTACCTACACTAAGTCAGAGCCCATGCAGTGCCACTCCATTCATGGTTTTGTTTGTCTCTACTGATTGTGCTCAAAGTAGTTGTGCAAAAGAATTGTTCTGAAACCAAAAGTATGAAAATAAAGAACTCCTCCTATTAGACTGTCACTTTCAAAGTAAATTTGTCTTCACCTAGAGTATAGTCCCTGGTACTAAATCAAGAATCTTCCAAATAAACAGTTCTAGAAGTCAGTATAAGCCTCAATTACTAAGCTTTAGTTCTACAATCAATCTAAGTATCAAATAATTATATAAACAGTTTTGTCTGAAAGTTCGTAATAAAATACAATTATTAGAAGTTGCTAACAACAGAGACCAAGTAGCATGGTTTTATTTTACTTCCCTTTCCTTTTATAAGTTTTACTCCAATATGATTTCCATATTTAGTATATAATATAAGAACTCTGTAAAACTGTGACCTAACCTTCATCAGAAAGAATCCATTGCGGTAGAAACTCTGCCCTCTTTTCCCACGCATAAACCATGTCAGCTGACAGGCATGGCTTTCTAAAGCTAACAAGAGATATTTTTTTTCCGTTCCAGCCTAAAAGAGCGGATAAAGCCATACACATAAATTTCTTAGTCTGTCCTAGGACTTACCAGATGCTAGCAACAGGGCTGATAGATACTTCTTTAGCTTGTGTTCTATTCTTGACGAAGGCAAACAAAATACACTAGCTGCTTCTTCAAGTGGTGCACGACGTAAAAGGGACAGAATCCTTGGGAAAATGTAGTCATGTTGGCATTGTTTGGTAATTCAGGAAGGACTGAGCAAAGCTTTACAAGATGAGAGGCCAGCCTCACATTGTATGTTTAAATGTTACCAGAAGATCCACGTGGATAATCTGGGACCGAGTGAACAAAATCTACCTTGAATTCCTCTTATTTCAACTCTTTTTAAATAGTATGAACTGGACCTGAGCAGACCACAGAAGTCATGTTCCCCTCATTCTAACTGCGTGCTACTTCCCACTGTATCTCCAGAGCCTGTCAGGGTGTGGCACACGACATGAGCTCAGGAAGCATCGGTTTCAATGACTATGTTATCTGAGACTCAAACTTACGGATCAGCCACAAATGATCCTACGGACAGGCATAATAGTGTGCTTGATCCTCTTGCATAAAGTTATGTGTAGAACATGTGATTAGATATAAGTGTTTGCATAGACAAGCAAGAATAAAAAGATAAGTAATCAAGAATTGGTACCACCTCTAAGAATCACAAAATCCAAGAATAATGACCTCCAGAATTGTTAAAGTTTTATTTTTAGGTTTCTGACTTCCAAATAAATTATCTTCCCAAACTCAATGCTTAGAATCGATTTTCTATTTTTACAGTACCTAATATTGTTGTTTCAAAATTAACAAAGAGAATTATTCACAAGTTTGGAGGAGATAATTAGAATTATAATCTGTTAGCCTTTTGCACATATCATAATTATACCGATGACAAAATGTTTCAGCCACAGTTTAGTAGCTGATTACGTGTGAGAAACTACCAGATAAACAATTTGATATGCATTGCTCTCCACAATGCAGCCAATACTTACCCAGCTTTGATTGTTTCACAGACTTCTTCCATTAGCTTAAATGACCTGTATTGCATAACTCATAAGTGGCTTACCAAAGCCTTTCGATTGGGGAAAATATGGAAGTAACTCATTCCTTTCACCAGATCCAAGATATAAAAAAGTTAGATCATTTGCCGTTTGCCTGTGTTCACAGAAATAGTGTCAAAAGTCTGAGCTTTGCACATGTACTTAACCCCAAGGTCATCACCCTGTTGCTTCTGCTGTCTCTGTTGGGAGTAAAGGCATTCAAAGGGAACGAAGGGGTTGTATTTAACTGTTGGAAGGCTATTTTCACAAGCATTTCCTCACTCAACATGCTTAAAGGTGAACCGAAGTCCATAGAAGGGGAAAGACAATACGAGTACACATACAAGATTTAAATAAATTCACTATTGCTGGCCAGAGCAAACAAGTTTCATCTTTGAAACAAAGAAAAAAGAACGAAACAAAACACACATACACACACACACACACACACACACACACACACACACACACACTTGGCCCGAGGGGTAGAGTAAGAGACAAGAGAAGGAAGAGAAGGAAGGCAGACCTCTGAAAAAGCTTGTTGCCTCACATACACAAGCATCACACAACTGTTCCTTGAAGCTGGCCGTGCAGAGGGTGAAGAGGCGGACACCTAAAGACAGCCAGTGACTTCCATGTTATGATCTTGGTGCTAGCAATAGTACCGAGCTCTTGAATTCCAGCCTTACCCCATCCTCACTGATGAAGAGGAAAGTCTTACTTCCTGAGAAGATGCTCCTGCATACAGATGATTAGATTATGCACAGTAATGTGAGTGGAAGAAATCCAAAGATATATCTTTCCACTTCGCTGTATGTTTTACCTTAAAAAAGACGTGCTGAGAGACATTTTGTTTAGGATCAGAGGACTGTGAGAGTTAGGTTTCCTGACTTTCAAATAAATTTGAACTTCCTGAGTAGAAAGTTTAAAATCCAATTCCTCTGTTCTGGGCAGAGTTTCATTTATTAGTGATAAAATGTGAGTTTTCTGCTTCAAAGATAAAAGGCTCAAATAATTTTAAAAGTCCTGGGAAGTCGGAGATAGTTATTGCAAAACTAACTTTTAATGAGTTAAGTGTAAATGAATTAGAAACATGCGTCTCAGATTTCTTATTAAAATATACATGAGGTTACAGGTTATAATGAAAAATACTTGGCAAAGCCTACGTGAGGAACAGCCAGCCTTCAAACATTTGAGACACTCTATCAGTTCCCGCAGTGACAAATGGAAGCTGCTTTCTTCTGCCCTCTGTTTGCCTCGCTGGGTTGTGTTGAGCCTGAAGAGTCTTTCCCGGTGTGCCGTTCAGCATGTGTTACTGTGTGTGCTGCTCGTACCTGCTAGTGCCTGTAGATGTGAATGTACAAGTGTGTGTTGAGGGGATGAGTGGGAAAAGGGATGTAGGCCAGAGGTTGACATCAATGTCCTTTGCTGATCACATTCCTCCTTTTGAGAGAGTCTCCCATTGAACCTTGAAAGCCATGATTAGGCTAGGTAGACTAGCTTGCCAGTGAGCTTCAGGGATCTGGCCGTCTCCACTCTATTGCTGTTGTGATTAAGTACTGTTTTCTATGTGGGTTCAGGGCCTCTGAAATCAGGTCCTCTTGGTTTCTGTTGGGCGCTTTACTGACTGAGCCATCTCTTCATCCTCCCAGTTCACTTTATAATGCGTTTCCTAATTGTTACTCCAAGGAATGCACGGGACAAAGGACAGAGTTAATGATTTCTTACCAATCCTAATTACTACAATACAGGTGTCTCACGTCTTATGGATGCAAAGGCAGCTCTGTCCCAGAAGGCCTTCCCGCAGAACTTTATACTAGCAAACAGTGCATTACACACCAGCTGCTAATTTTAGCAACCTAACCTGTAGCTGTTAGTGGTTTGTCTACCTTACATTTACTATGCTTTACATCACTAGGATATATACAAGTAAAAGTCTGATTATGCTGAGAAAACTTTGGGAAAAGATAAAAAGTGAAAAAGAAACTATTAGAAATGTTTGACGCAAAGAAATGCCTCTGCTGCTCGGGTTAATTTAATGCACCTATCAAAAGCTTGTTCAACAGAAGCGTCAGCTTCATTTACATAGAAGTTCAGAATATCTTATATAGAAACAGTAATTTTCATGAGAATTATTTACATTCTGTTTTCTGTCAGGTTAACTCGTCTTAGTGGTCATCAATTGTAGCACCCGCCTGCGCCCTTTGTGCTACCATACAGTTTGTGAGCCGGGCAAGGAGCTGGAGATTGAAACGCACAAAGACTCACAGGCAGAGACACGGGTCATCCTTGAAACAGGAATGCCCCAAGAATGTCCCCTTTATTGTGACCAGGAGCAGCTTATATAGGGGTCCTTAATTGATAGCCACACCGCAACCAAACCCACCAGAAACCACTCCCCTGACATCAGGAGCTCCTGAGTGTCTCGTGCTCAGAGCAGCTGCAAGCTGTCTCAGAACAGAGGAAAATAAGTTGTTTACAAGAAATTCAGGATCTGGGGGTTCACAACTCCCAACAATCAATTGTTTTCTAATAGATTCTTCTACCTGTGTCCCACTGATCCTTAAAGATAACAATACTTCAAACTTATATCCTTTATTGCATGAAGACTATCAATAAACAATATTCAATTCATAGGTACATTGTTTTATACTAATATCACAGTGAACTGTACTCATTCGAATGCCAGTTCATATTTTTCTCATAGACTTACTTGAAAAAAAATAAGACAAAACCTTGGCACCTATAACTTTATCTTCATTACTGCACCACAGGGCTCAGCGGAGCATCTGGCTCTTTTTTTTTTTTTGGTTACCTCTCTAACCCCACCACTGCGTGTCTACATGGTACTAAGCACCTAGATAGAAATGAGCAGGCTGCCAGACTCAGTGGATCATCTTCTTTAGTTCTAACTGGGCTGCAATAGAATTGCTCATAGTCCAGGTGTTATGAATGCCACCTTAGAAGAGTTCTTTACACTCTTTGAGCATCGATGTCTCTAGTATGAATTTTGTCATGCTCCTTAAAGCTGTTTGGTGAACAAAAGACAAAGTATCTTCACACAGTCAGTGGCACACATTAACTAGCAGTAAACATCAAATGCTACTGTTGCTGCCTAGGATCCCACAGTTGTTAACTGATGAGGTCGGTGTCAGTCAAGGTTTTCCACCTACCAGCTCGCCGCTCTCTTGGCTCCCCACCGTTCACAGAGAGTTTCCCAGCCACAGAAACCCACTCTGTGTGCTCACCTCTACCTGTTTCCCCGAATCTCCTCCCCACTGGCACTCAGCAGTCCCAGCTGCTGGCAGACCGTCTCCTGTCTTCTCAGGCACACACTATGTAGAATGGCTTTCAGGCCAGGAATTCATGTTCCTGGATCCAGTGTAAGTGGTAAATGAATAATTTTTTTGAAGTTTCTTGGCCAATTAGAGTCCCTAGCCTCTTATTTACAAAACATTTCCATTTGATAAAATTTTCATAGCTATCTCCTAACTTTGGACAATTTTTGTCAATACAAATGGCCTGAAGTAGAAATATTGCTTGGGTTGACCACCTATCCTCTGTGTTTGTCCGTGGATTAGGATGTGTGAAATTGATTCCAGACTCAATTTTCCTGCTCATCAACTGCTTCAAATGGTCAAGATGGCTTTGGCAGACAATACAGAATACAAGCTCTCCACCTTTGACTAAACATTTAAGCTGGCAGAGCTGTTTCCTTTGGTTAAACTCAAGTTCCCATTGATAGAGAATATCGTGCTTCTTCACTTGGTGACAGACAGCAGGCTGGCGAAATTTAAATGGACCATTCTCAGCCTTCATTTCCTGAAAGTCTCTTTGCTTACTGTGTGCCAGCCATAGTTAGGTTCTGTCCGCCTCTAAACACTTGCCCTGGGCACCTCCATTTCCTTGTTGGCATCTGCAGCAGCTGTAGGGGTCCTCACTCATTTTCATCTGGTTGCCCGCTTCTTTTTCTTCAGACTTCATGAAACATTGACTTCTTCCAAAACTAGGAAACATTGTTTTTCCCTTCTTAGTATCTTATTTTCTTTATAATGTTCCTGATCATGACCGGTAATGACTTTTTTTACATGTTATTCTTGCTTCTCAGTTTGCATTTAGTTTCTATGATGACAAGGAAGATGGCTGTTATGTTGACTATTGCATAACATATGGGGGGCATGAACACAATAAGACCACATATTTTGTACAAGGCATCTGTTAAAACATCTTTTTAGTGAACTAAATAACTCCATTATTTAAGGAGAACTAGTTTGTCATTGCCAGTGACTGAGAAGCCTGTAAACTCTCCTTGCCATTTGCACAGGAAGCTCAGTGGGTGACATACTAAGTACTTGCCCTTAGGGAATGAACAAAAGCCTGGGTTTTTCGTTCTGGAATCTTCCGAGATTTGAGTGACTATTTCTCTTGTGGACAGCATCCCCGCAGGGATGGTATTCTTGGACTGTCTTCAAAATGCCATCTCCACCATGGTCACTTGTTTCACTAATTAGATAAAGAACACAGGACAGATTTGCCTCATTTTTAACACAGGACACCTATGTCCTATCTCTTTCCTGAGCTCAGCCAACCCCTTAACTCCAGTCTTTAGCATCTCCCTTAGTGGCCAGGCTGTGGTCTATTTCCACACTTTTTCCTACAACTGTTGTTTCTTTGTATAAGCCAGACAAAGTTTACATTTTAGCATCAGTCCCAGAATGCAACTCAAGACTTGATTCTGTGGCTCGTCACTGCTTTTCTTACCAAGTAAGAGCCTTTGCTTCCTCCAGAGACGAGGAGAGACAATGGCAAGACTGCGTGATTGGGTAAGGAGACAGAAGAGTCCAGGGACGGAACAAGGAGGAGGAAAGTTAAAGCGCAGAAGCAACGAAGTGGAATTCGTTTCAAAGTTTTAGCTTGGTCTCTTAAAGAAAATTTTCTGGGAAGATCAACTCCTTAAAACTAGAAAATCTTCTGCAATATAAATCAAGAGCTTTTACTAGAAATACTGACCAAATGTTGGGGAATTCATTATAAGAAAGGAAAGAGAGAATCATACAATTCCTCCTTTTGAGCCAAACAAGAGCTTTCTTGTTCCCCATGTCCTGACCGCGTTAACATTCGTGCTAGGGCCCTACATCATGGAATCAGGACCTCTCATAATCCATCAGACAGACCTTACTGCTCCTCACGTGGATTGGTGACGAATGTAGCTTGTTATGCCCCTAGTGTGACTTTATAAACAGACCCCAGCTGCACTCACCTTCCCAAGTTGAAAGCAGGGGGAACTAATGTTACTTCATCTAACTTTTTCTAATGTCTCTGCAAGACAATGCTCATGTTACTGTCAGACAGCAGCTGGACAACTTTCTTTTTCGTTAGCAATTAGTCCCTTAGGTACAGCTCTGCAATCAAATAGAGGTCAAGTGTATCCAAATAAAAATATTCTAGAATGTCTCTGGCATAAATCTCTCCCTAAAGGCCTCAATTGTGTTACTTCAGGAGAAAAGAACTATGATTTAAAGAAAAAGTTTACAGCTTTCGTTCATCAAGAAAAGAGAACTAGTGTGTTCAGTTTTCTAACACTGGGTCACCACGTCATTTTCAGCTTGTTTTCCTTCTGCTACATTTGAAAACAATTTGGACAATCATAGATGAAATATTGCTAAAAATGAGCCATGTGGCCACTATTGGAAAAAGGTCCCTATATCTATAAATTACAGACATGCTAGATACAATTTGAGCTTCATAGGCCCTAAAATATGCAATTAATTTTAGGATCAGTTCCTGACTAAATCATGAAGTTAATGGAAAATATTTTCCTTACCTTTTAAGTGACAGTTGTCTAAGCTTCTGACGTCACTAATATGCTGATAACCGTTCTGTTCTCAGTTACAGAAGGAAGGTACAATTCTGAATTTATATCTAGGCCTGACTTTGTTTTGAGATCCAAGCATAGAAGCTCTGCCTAATTATGGTGGGAAGTGAGTCCCAACGCGGTCATACTGAAAGTTGGTTCGCATGACTTTCCGTCATCCTCATTACTTACACATATTCCAAGTGTCATGGGGACACTTGTGCTGGGAGGGTACTGTTTCAAGGCTTCCTGTTTGCGAATAATCAGACCAAGCAATCTCTCATCAATCACGACAGTTACTTTCCAATGTTAAGCCTGACCTGTTTCTATTTCTTCTCACTTTCCCTCCCATCGATTCATTTTCAGGTTGGTGGTTTGATGCCTGCGGCCCCTCCAATCTGAACGGAATGTTCTACACTGCGGGACAGAACCATGGAAAACTGAACGGGATAAAGTGGCACTACTTCAAAGGGCCCAGTTACTCCTTACGTTCCACAACCATGATGATCCGGCCCTTGGACTTTTGAAGGCGCTGTGCCCGTATGGCAAATCTGCAAAGAAATCTGGGGGTGCTCCTGGATGAAAAGCCTTTTTGGAGGCTTCAAAAACAAACAGCATTCTCTCCCTTTCATCAGCAAGTGGCTATGTGAGGGCACCAAGGTTCTTGACTATGGATTCGGAACCTTCTGATTTCAAAAGTCTCCACATGGGTCACTGTATTCTAGTGAACTGTCTCCAGAGAATGCCACTTGCCACTCACTGTCATGCTTTGGAAAGGGAGGAAGCTGCTCGGCTTGCCACACTTCAAAGTGCTCCTGGATTTTATTTTGAACCTATAGCACGCTGATGATAAATGCGGCTTGTTTCATGTAAAACCAAATGAAGAATAAACAGCAAAGAACATACATTAAAAAAAAATGGTAACAGGCCTGCCAGAATCCGTTGAAGACAGATCGCCGTGGTGACGTGGTATCATTACAGGACATCCTGCTAACACATAACACTGACGTCACAGCACGAATGTGACATAAGAACAGCCTTGTCCTCTGAATTGGTTAAAAGTCAGTTGGCTTTGGAAGTGTTTTATTCACTAGTTGGTTTCGGTTTTCCTCTGTTCAAGGGTAAATTCCATCTTTGAAAGTCATGATACAGAGGGTTACAGTATGAGGTAGAAAGATGCCCAAGGACTCTGAGTTTTGGGGGATACCATTTTCAGAAGAGTCAAAATACAATCAAGAATGGATCCAACAGGTAAAATGTACTCTCATGCTAAAGTATTCATTTACATGGGAAAATGATTTACAGACACACAAATACGTTTAGAGCCTGAGTATATATAAAAATGCATCCTGTTCTCAAAACAATATGTATACAGTTAGTGGTCTCATTGACAGTGTATGGGGAGCAGTATGTAGAGAACCTGAGTTGGGACAGCCAATTGTATAGATCTTCCGACATGTATTTGCGTATCTGGGGCATCATTATTTTGAAAATGTTTGTAGGTCTTCATTTCTTCATCCAGATATTGTGTGCTAATTTAATTTTTTTGTCAGTTAGCTACAGTTTAGTTACAAAAGGTATCCTGCTCCCTTTCTTTATAACGTTAAACTTTGAAGTCTAAATAGAATGGAAGCATTAAATGTCATTGTACATAGCCTGCTAGCCCCTCCCATGCTAAACCCAACACCTGTTTAATCTGGAATATACAGTGTTGTCCAGCTGACGATCACAAACATGAATGCTCAAAGACATTTACTCTACTACCTGATTAAATATATAGCTCTTCACATTGTGTTTTCTCCTTCAGCCTCTATTTTCTCAAGCATTTTCTCTCTTGTAAAATAATATTAGCAGAGAAAATTGGCATAATTCCTTATATGTGAGAGATATAAAAAATTTACAGTCACGTGGCTAGGAAACTTCTGATTGTCAGCTGCTGTAAGTGCCTTCGTTCAGATGTCCCTATGGCATAATCTATTGGAGTTTTGGACACACGCATTTGCGAAAACTTGACGTCACTGCAGGGTTTTATCAAGCAATGCTCTTCGTCTATAAATGGTCAAGGTTATGTCAGAAAATAAAATGCAATCCGCATGATTTATTATGAAATGAGAAAACAACGTTGTGCATCAGTTCTTCTTCCTTGGAGAAGAAAGATTTTCTGTGGAATACAAATTTCAAAATATCGGGCTTGACCATTGCACCCGCTCTGCCTCACTGGCTTTCCTGCGTCTGGGAGAATAAAGCTACTCATGGTTTTAAGAAAAGGTTTCTTCAATGTTTACCATCAAGTCTTTCTTATATTTATATGTTTGTACACAATACCGTTTTGCCTTACAAGTGGCATGTTCAGGAATTACAGGTTTTCTGACATTGGTGACTCCCTCAGAACTCTCCTAACCCTCTCCATCTAATACCCTTGCTTTCATTTAGGTGATGGAAAAGGAATATTTTTGTGGTTGTGGTTGTGTTATTGTTGTTGTTCTTCCCACAGCTGTTTTCAAACCAGTCTTGGATTAGGTATACTGTTCCTCAATCTATCTTACAAAAATACAGTGAAATAATGAGAAAAAACATGGTATTTACTGTTTTTCTATCTGGGTTTGAGAAATGAGATATTGTTTCCAATTATTTATAATAAAACAGTATAAATGTTTAGTGATTCCATTTTGTACACTGTGTAATGCCAACATGTCTGTAGCAATTTGACATTCATAGCTTTTGCTTTTAATTATTTCTGGATAAAATAACTAGATACTAGAATTTTGTCTTTCAATTTCTACTTCAATAAAAGTTGTGTGGTTTCTATGGAAATGTCTTCATAACAGTCACAACATTATTTGTTTCAAATAAAGTTGAAAATAATGTTTGCAACTTCATCTTGTTTTATTTATATATGCTATAAAATTTAACGTCACAATCTACAAAAGGACGGAATCACTGTAAAATTGCCAGATGAACTAAAGCCTCAATATTTGCAAAAATTTCATTCTGGGAGGCAATAGAAAAGCTTTGACTTATTAGAGTAGAAGATCAAAGTGTTCGCTCTTCATCCTACATCTGTACGTGATGGTTTTATGTTTGTTCTGACAATTTTCAGGTTCTGTTGTCATGTGGCAATTGACAATATTTTGATTTTTTTGTGGGATCTGGAAAAATATAAGTTATTTGAATATCTGAGTTTGGCATTAAGGGAAGAGGAAAGGGCCTATGAGAAATTCAGCGTACCCCTATGCCTTATGTGCCTTGTATGGACTTGCAAGTTACAGTCTTAGCTACAAGAAAGGAATTCTGTTACCTCTCTTCTTCACCCTGCTCCCTTCACGACCACATCCATTCAATCTTTCATTAACTTCAGTCCTGATTACTGAAAAGGGAGATTTTCTTCTCCATCTTCCTTCCCAGAACAGACTAACGATAGCTTAGAGACCACGAAGGTCAAAGTTTACCAGCTGAGACCACCTAGACCAGTTCATTTCCATCTGACTTGTGGACAGTTATAACTCTATGAGTCATCTCAGCTGAGGTCAACTGTGTTTGGCTCAGAACAACAGAATTTTCTAGATAACATACATCATCTAAGGAGAATGGATGAGGTGATTATCTTATGACACATTATTTTGAAGTGTCTTGTTAAATGTCTATAGCTAACTGGTGATACAGTATACAACAGTCCTCAGTCATGCACACACTGTGATTCTGAAGTAGTCTGAGGTTTAGGGGAATTGCCATTTTGTTCAGTCTGTATGTGCAAAATAACCCTGTAGATTGCATTTTAAATATTAGGTATTAGGTATTCTTGACCCTTTTTTCTGAGGAAATCCTTTTTAAAATTCATTTTCCATTTTTTCTTCTATTGAAAATATATCTCTTCTCACATAACTTATTCTGATTATGATATCCTCTCCCTCTACTCTTCCCGCCCCTTCCCACCTTCCTGCCTTTTCAGACCCATTCCCCTGTCATTCCTCCATTTATATACAATTTGCCTCTCTTAACAGGATTGAACAGTACAGTCCTTTGTATTCTTTTAAGACATTGCTTCAACTAGGTGGTGGGGGCTTACACCTTTGATCCCACCACTTGGGATGCAGAAGCAGACAGAACTCTGTGAGTTCAAGGCCAGCCTGTTCTACAAGAGCTAGTTCCAGGGCAGGATCCAAAGCTACACAGAGAAACTGCGTGTCAAAAAACAAACAAACAAAAAAATATATCGTTGTATTTCTTTGATAGTTTGAGGTTCAAAGGTTTGAACCCAGGATCTTAGGTATAGTAGAGAAGCATTCTGTACTTAAAAATTCTTTGCCTAATAATAATTCCACTATTATCATTATTATTATTAATTTGAGGAAAGGTACTATTGGGCTACTCAGTTTGGCCTTGCATTCATTATATAACCCAGGCAGACCTTCAATTCACGCTCAAGAATGGTTATTTTACTTATTTTTATTTCTCTACAGTGCCTGAGAAAGAAAAACATATTATCTGTTGAATAGAATTAAATTACTTGAAAAAACTGAAAAATCTATCCATGGTACAAGCAAAACTCAGAAAAAAAAAACCCTTAGATTTCTATTTTTTGAGTCCCACCTTGTTTGTGACTGGGTCGCTTGTTCACTGCTGCTCATGCTAGGTTGGCTGGCCTGCAGGCTTCCAGGAATTCCCACGTCCCTGTTTTTCAGCTTAGCCCAGAAAGGCTGTTATTAGCAGTCACCATGCCTGTTTTTATGTGGAGTCTAGGGAATCTAAAATCAGATCCTCATGGTTCCATATCAAGCGTTTACCCACTGGGCTGTCTCCCCAACCCTGTAATCATTGCCCTTATATGTTTGTTGTTATTATTTGTTTAAGGCCAGCCTTAGCGTGTAAAATACCACTGATGCCTATTTTACTCCGGGCTTGGCTCTGCTAATGTAGTCAAGGTTAACATTTCCTTCCTTCTCCTCGGACCATTATATCAGTGACTCGCTAAGCACCTGCCCTCAGGTTTATTGGAAGGAACGTAATAAGGGGATTTCTAGGAAAAACTGAAATCAAACAAGCTATTGCATCTCACTCATTTTCGAAAGAGAAAACTTTCACTACCGAGTGAAAGAGAACTAACTGGATGGAACACTCAGTAAAACACGAGGAATTTGGCGGAGCAGCTAAGCAAAGGATTAAAAACAAAGGTGAGAAAAGACTAGACAGGAGAAAGGGCATGGAGCAGTTGGACCATACATGTTGTTGAGTGCATTTGCTCAAGTACGAGGGATGGTGCCACAGAGGGGGCTATGACAGTTGGTCGCACAATGTCCATTGCTTTTATCATTCAAGAAACCAATGGAAATTTTTGAGAGCAGCATTAGAAAGGTAGAGATTCAACTTCGGAACCCATGACAGTCATAGTAATGGATAAATGAAACATATGGTCATGAGGAAAAAAAACCATCAGTATCTCTCTTGATTTCTAGGGTAGGAAGAGTTGTCTGGGAACCTGAGAGAAATACAGAATATTGGGTCCCAATGTACACGGCTCGAAGGCACTAACATCTGAGAATCTTTAGGCTGTGTTTCTAAGAAGGTGGTTGAGAGTAGAAGGAAACAGGGAGATACAGGAACAAGGAATAGGAGTCGGTGACAGCTTTTGAAATGAGATGTGCGTGGATGGATTTTCAGGCCAGAAATTAAAGTAAAATAAAAGCCCCTTAGTGCCGGGAAGACAGAGTTTGCTCCACAAATGTAAGGACCTGGGTTCGACTCTCTAAAATACACATAACAGTCAGATGGATAGCATAAATGTCTATAATCTCACACTTCCTACCAGAAAATAAGAGGCAGATTCAGGAGTCTTTCCAGAAGATTGGGAGCTGAGCAGCAAGTGTGTACAGTAGAAAACAGAGATCCTGTCCCAAGGTAGGAGGAAAAGATTAAGTTTGATGTGCACCTCCATGTCATGTCCTGAATGCGCGCACACACACACACACATGCACACACACACACACACGTACACACACACACACACACACACACACAGAGAAAAAGAGAGAGAGAGAGAGAGAGAGAGAGAGAGAGAGAGAGAGAGAGAGAGAATGAATGATGGTCAATATAAAAATAATAATAATGATGATAATAACAATAATAAATAATAATAATAATGGAATAATACTGACATTTAACTTGAAAGTTTCAGTCTATCATATAAGTAATGAAGTGACTTTACGGCATCTGTGTGTAATTCAGCTTATAACATTTTTGTCTGTGAATGTGAATACCCATAAAACCTTTTCTCCTCTTTGAAGTCCACCTTAATTATCCCAACCTCCTTACTGAGTATGCCCTGGAGTTATTGTGAGTCTGGTGGTTTATTACCACAATAAAGAGACTGTCACAGTAAAATGAGCAACAGAGTTTTGTTGTTGTTGTTTCTGGGTGCATATGTTCCATTTATGCTACACTGTATAATTAAGTATTTCTGAAATAACATCAGACTGCCATATTGTTGCAAACACAATGTATATAACTTCGTTAATACCTCATTGGTTAAAAAGTGTTCACAATCAGCTGAGACCACAGAGGGTCATAGCCTTATTGGTGGAGGCCCTCACCGTGATGCTCATGGCAGCCAACTAATCCCTGTTGTGTTTGCTGGAGGCTGGGATATCTGTTGCTTAAAAGAAGACAGTGCTGTATTTGAATCCATTTATTTTCCTTCTCCTGAAAGAGTTCTCTGTAGCATGTAATGCTGCTTGATAGTATGCTATCAAGATCTGAATTTCAATCATAATCAGAGCCATAGCACTGGAATCAGCTGGGGTGATATAATTGCAGGTGCTTCATTATCACTTCAACAGTGTCCACCGCTATCAAAGAGATTCTATCTTAGGATCTCACTTTATTTCCTCATCTAGAAGTAACCCTCTATCCTCTCTATGTTGTCTTGAGGTTGCAGAAGTTCAATCTCTAGGTGTGGCTGACACCTGAATCACTTCCTAGACAACAGTCTTGAGCCCCCCCCCCCCCCCCCCCGCACCTTATCCACTAGGCTTGGAAATAACCTTCCCACACCTCCCCGCCTTAGTGTCACCCTGTTGCCCTCCTTTTATGAACCAGGAATAATTTTGCTAAGCATGGCTGCTGACTACTTCCAGATCTTTGATTTATTTGGTTTAGATGTATCAGACAAATCACTGTAGCCTTGTGGGGCTTATTTAAAGAATACGGATTGGAAGTCAAAATTCTTTCTGGACCCACAGGCTGCAGAACCTACGCTGTGTTAGCAGGCGTGAAGACAGCAATGATTCATCCTGCATCTCCCTACAAACTCTTAGGTGGGCAGATGCATTGCCAATGATCATTGTCACTTTGAAAGCCATTCTCTTGGCTAAACTGGAGGTCTCAACAGTGAGATGAAGATTTTCAGCCACCATATACAAACAGATGAGCTATCATCTGATGTTCCATATAGAGCATACAAGCAGGGAAGGTGGAGAATATTTTTTATGAGAAAGGACATTTTCAGAATGACAACTTAAAATTGACAGAAAGTTGCCAGCTACCATAGCCTCAGTCAAGGGTGCTAAACTGACCCCAGAAGCTTAAAAATCAGGTATTAACTGCTTCTTCATCTTTTTCCATCATAGAGTGGTTGTATCTACATTGAAAACCGACTGTTTGGTCTAACCCACTGACCTCAGGTAGAGCTTTTGGAAAGCTTGCTGCTGCTACCCCCACCGGCACTTGCTTTACCTCATGGTTTGTCATAGCCAGAAACTAGAAACTACCTAAATGTCCCTCGACCAAAGAATGAATAAGGAAAATGTAGTACATTTTACACAATGGAGTACTACACAGCAGAAAAAAATAACGACATCTTATAATTTGCAGATAAATGGATGGAGCTAGAAAACATTTTGAGTGAGGTAACCCAGACCCAGAAAGACAATTATCATATGTGCTAACTCATAAGTGGTTTTTAAACATAAAGCAAAAAAAAATACAGCCCACAAAACACAATCCCAGAGAACCTAGACAACAACGAGAACTCTAAGAGAGACATATATGGATCTAATCTACATGGGAAGTGGAAAAAGACAAGATCTCCTGAATAAACTGGGCATGGGAACGTTGAGAGAAGGTTAACAGGGAGGGAAGAGGAAAGGAGGGGAGCAGAGAAAAGTGTAGAGCTCAATAAAAATCAATAAAAAATAGAAAATGAAAAAACAAAATAAAACATGTCTTACTTCCTCAAAGATCAAAAATGTCAACTTAGTGACTTAGTGACCTTCAGATTTTTCTTTTTTTCCTTTTTTTTATTTCTATTTTTTCATTAAAAATTTCCACCTCCTTCCCTCCTCCCACTTCCCTCCCCTCCCCTCCCTCCAATCCCCCTCCCCCTCCTTCTCCAGGCCAAAGAGCAGTCAGGGTTCCCTACCCTATGGGAAGTCCAAGGTCCTCCCCACTCCCCCCAGGTCCAGGAAGGTGAGCATCCAAACAGACAAGGCTCCCACAAAGCCAGTACATACAGTAGAATCAAAGCCCAGCGCCATTGCCTTCGTAGAAATAAAGAACTCAGATTCTTCTCCTAGTAGACACTTTGCTTATGAGAACACAGTGGGTGGTTTGACCTGCAGTCACGAGACTACTCACCTGTCTTATCATCTGTGTGTTCAGTTTTTCTACTTCACAGACTTTTTCTTTGCATTTACTGCTTAGCTAAATGTTTGACACCAGAGGCCTAGCTCTTGGGCATTCTCAGGTCTCTGTATCTGTCCTCAAAAAACTTGGGAATTTCTAACTTATTGAAATACTATGAACTCTTCTTAAGTTTGATCACTCAAAGTCTACCCTGAAATATTGCTGAATCTCATTTCCACATGGTTCTGCCTCCAGTAATAAAGAAGCCTACAGAAAGAGAGCAAACCTAAGGATGGATTCATCAACAGAGCGTGTAGAACACACAGAACATTCATACACTAACATCACTGTCTTCTCTGTGTGTGGTTCCTCTTAACAGAACATTAACATCAAAAATTACTGACCACATACCACTATGACAAAGCAATAATTAAAACGTTTGAAACACTGAGGTTTCAAAAATAACACCAAGAAAGAAAGTAAAAGCTGAACTGCCAAAACCCTTCGATTTATTTACTTAAAAGAAAAATCTGTGAACCACAAGATGTACAATAATAAAAGCCCGGATTCATCTTGCTCCTGAAATCCTACAACGTTTACTTCTGCTTATTGGGTTTTGTTTTGTTTTGTTTTGTTTTTTTAATGAGAATGGCCTTGTTTAAATGTTTGCATGCTTGGTGCCAGTTAGTGGAACTTTTCAGAAAGAATTAGGAAACACGGCTGTGGATGAAGATGGAAAACCCAACCACTGCTCTGTTGTCATGGCTGCTGCTTCCTACCATGGCGATCAGGTTCTATCCCCCTAAAACTTTTAGTCAACGGGCACCAAATTAAGTCCTTTCTCTTATAAGGGCTTCCTTGGTCCTGGTGTCTCTTCACAGCAACTGAACTGAACACTAACTAAAACACTTAAATTACACAATTTCCACTGTTTTGCTCTGTCAATTGTTGATATCCTTGTTCTCGTCAAAGGTGACTTGGTTGCTTCAGTGACGAATTTGTTTAGTTTTTGTGCTACTGAAATCTAGAATTGTATCTGAGATTTTCTTCGACCCGGGTAAATGTTGAAACACCCAGTTATTTGCTGTGCTGCTTTTTTTTTTCTGTTGCAGATGGAAAAATATTTGAGTTCTTGTGCTTAGACACGTGTGTGTGTGTGTGTGTGTGTCCCTGTCTGTCTGTGTCTGTCTGCCTGTCTGTTTGGTAAAAATACCTTCAAAATACTTGGAGATAAATAATGGTCAGTTAAGTATTAATGAATGAACAATTGAAAAATGTATAAAACAACATGATCTCAAAATGTTCTACCAAGTCATGCATCCCACCCCGAGTTTATATTAAAAAAAATTCCTTCTAAACTTTAAGGAAAAGATCATAAAGACACATGTTTTCCCCTAAACATCAAAGAGTTCATGTAAAACGGACATCAGAATATTTATGTGCTAATGAGAATCATGTGGACTTCATTTCCTCAGAATTAAAGCAGTTCTTTTTTTTTATTTTTTTAACATGAAGGAAAATAACTGAGTAAGCCCTAGATGCTAGTATAGCAGGATTGTATAGCGGGGATGTTCATGATGAAAAAAATCAAAACAAAACAAAATGGAAAAAATAAACGCTTATCAGCCAGAGAGTAGCCATCTGACTCAGTCTTTTTTTCTACCTCTGACTCTAAAATAAATATCAAACCCCAAGCTACACTGATATTTCTTGGGATGGTAAGGTAAAGAGGGGAGATATATAAATGTCCACTGTTATATAAAGACAAAAGTCCCCATTGTGGTCTCATTAGGCTGAAATAGCCTTTGAAAAGTCTCCTGGAAAAGGCAGGGGTGAGCCCCTTGCAGAACACACCTGGTGCACATAGAGACCAGTCTATAAATGCTGTCCGCTATCTCGGAGAAAATCTGTGTCAAGATTTAGCCTAGGAGCAAAGCTTTCAGTGACCCAGACATTTCCCTCTACTTGGTAGGGGCGTTTACTGATAAGGATGTGGTTCTTTACCTAAACCCTTCCCCCAATCCCTGCACCTCTTCCTTTCTTCCTTTCTTTATAGCACACCTGGAACAGGGCAAGCTGGGAGCGCTAATTAGTTGGTGTCTCAATAAATGGGCTTCAACCTATGATGTCATTTTGTAGATAAATACCCTGCCTCTTCCCTTCGCCCCCTATAAAAAGAATTGTGGGTATATTCTAAATGCTCTCTCAGGTTTTGTTGGCTTTGCTTTTTGAGCCCCAATTACTAAAATATTTTGTATTTTGAAAATAATATGCTCTTATATACAGCAGTTTTATATATAAAAAAATATATATTTTATCATCTACAACAATGCCGAAATGACATTTTGGTGCTTTTAGTATTCCATGTCTTCTAGCTTACAAGCTAGCCTTGATTAAAAATAGCTTCAGTGTTCCAAATAAAGAGCATGACCAGTCATAAAACACCCTTATCAGTTCAACATGTCATATCAATTCACAACTGGATTATAAGTCTTACCACATCATTCTTTATGTGCAGAAACATCCTGTTCATTTCCTCAGACATGCATTCTATTGCACAAAATCTTTAAAAGAAAATGGTACACCTGACCTAAAGTAATTTTACATAAGCCTCATTAGATATGAACATCAGCCTACAGTTAAACAGTCAGAAATATTCACTATAGATTTAAATACATTGCGTATAAACTTATCTAAACCGAAATCAAGGAAGTGCATTAACATAGTTGGGCAAAAAGCCCAATCAATCCTATGTAATGTGGAATGACTTTGTTTTGTGATTCTTAGATGTTCTGCTTTCAAAACTGTAATTTAGGGTCTCATCTTCAGCAGCCAATATTACCTCAAATACTGTGGAAGTCGGCCTGTTCTCTGCCCAGAGGTGTCTGCGCTTCTGGGTACAGGTCTAAAAGCTGCACCAATAGAAGTGGGATTCCTCAGTCATGAACACTTTCCCTGTTTTTATTGCGGATCTGGGTCCTGTTACCTGAAGTGCACTCTGCTTTTTGCCCTATACCCATACCTGCTAGGGACATTGGCAAAACTCCTACACATTTTGTGAAACATTATTTGTCCTGGACTAATCTTTCTGCACCACAGTGGTCTCATCCCCATATCTGTGAGCCCATAATCCCTCTTACTGGGTAGTCAGGGTTCCTTTCTGCTGCATTAGTCTCCTTAATAAAATAATTTTAAAATAGGCTCAGGAAGATGCTTGGGCACAATTTTATTAGAGTTTGAAAGAAAAATAGACCAGGCCAGGTGCAAAAATTTCAGCAGCTGCCAAGGAATATGGAGAGTAGGAAGGGAGAAACCAAACATTTCAAGTGGAGAGTCCAGGAACGTAGGTCTGTCTAGCAATAGAAGTAAGTCAGCAAGTAACTGCATGGAGGGGAGGGTGAGCGCTTCAAAGAAAGTGAGAGAGCTCAGAGTGTTAGAGAAAGTAAGCCCGGGTGTCAGGCCAGCATCCAAAAGAAAAAGTAATATGGAAAAAAAGGAAATGTTAGGTTTTTGAGTTCGAAAGAACTCAGAAAAAAATGGGCCAGCTCATCTGCGTCACACAGCTACTTTATCGTGTTGCACCAGGGGAGGTCTCTGGGAAGGGTCGGAGCATCTTCTCCTTGAGGCAGTGGTTCTCAACCTTCCTGCCATCCTTTAACACGGTTCCTCATGTTGTGGTGACTCCCAACCATAACGTTACTTCATTGCTCCTTCATAACTGGTCTTAGGCAACCCCTGTGAAAAGGTCATTCAATACCCCAAGGGGCAGGGATCACTGATGGAGAACCATTGCCTTACGGGGCTACTTACTCCTCTCTTTGTTTTAACATGTCCTTAGCTGAATCAGTGTTCCAATTAGGTGCTTTCCTTGCCAGGTGATTGATGGATCAAATTAGAAAAAAAAAAAAAACACAACAGAAAATGTTACGTAGTGTTTTAATTTTTGAAGTACACCAGAATGCCATGCCTCTACCCAAAGACAGAAGGTCTAAGGAGGGTCAGCTGTCATGTTTTCCTTTGTAGTATTACCTTGAAACTAGGAGGGTTGGTCTCCAATGGCCATCAGGTCTCCTAAACTTGGTCTAGTTACCTAAACATCTCCCCAGAGAGTTGAGACTCTGGGCTAGACACATGGCTAGAAGGTCAAGAGTGCTTGTGGCTCTTGCTCGGGTTTGGCAACCAGTACCACACCAGGTGACTCACAACTGCTTATTACCCCACCTCCAGAGAATTCAGTGCCCTCTTCTGTCCTTCGTGGACGGCTGCACTCACAAACACATACCCTCACACCCTGGTCACTCCACAAATAAATCTGAAAAGCCAAATGTTGAAAAACAGTCAAGAACTTAAAACTATTTAAGAAATGAATTTGGGAAAAGGACACAACTCATCTCTACCATGAAAATCCTGAGATCTAATTCCAAAATTTCACCCAAGGGACTGGGGTCTGGACTCGGATTTCAGTCACACCCTCACACATAGCTTCTAGGCGGGGGTGCGGGGGGGTGCTCATTTAAAAGTGGGAGATTACAGGAAATCAGAGCTCACTCTGGCCTTTTGGTCTCTGTCCACAATAGAACCAAGGACATTTCTGGCTTGTGACCAAGGACAAGAATCAGAACTGCTCACTTCCAGGCTCCTTTTCCCAACAACTGACTTAATCAGCTTCTGTCTCTGCCTCCAGTTCTTAACAATATTGTTAAATACCCATAGGAGCACCTAACACAGGGTATAAAGCTTACTTACCGGTAGCCAGCCTTCAGAAAAGGCCAAATTTTACTAATTAATTGTCACATTCTTAATGAAAGTTCAATTCTGTAAGGCATGGTTCACCAAGGAGAATATTTTTGGAGATAATTTTATCAATTCTTCTTCCTCCCTTGCCATCTGTATCCTAACACTACTGAACTTTCGGTCTGTGCTGCTTACCTGATTCTTTGCTATCTCTGGATATTTGCATGTTTCATTTGTGAGTGTATTTCTTACGTGCTATATATGATGATCCTGTTATAGAGAATAGCTTTGGAAACCATTGCGACTGCTTTTAGTCCCTCTTGGGACATCCCTCTAGAGTTTCTCTGGGTAAACATGAAAGGGAAAGCCTCCGATTGCCCCCTTAAGGTTTAATTTACCATATGAATAACTGGCAGTCTGAGGGCTTTGGTTGGATACATGACATTCTAATCTCCAACAATTTCATTACATACTATGTCTCCTTCTTCAAGCCTTGATCCAGATGGGCCTGTCAATCATCTGGCTAGAGGACCACACCACTGGAAAGCTGATTCACCCGAGGACATGAGAAGGAGCTAGGAGACGTAATTAGTCCCTTAATGAGATAATGAGCCCGCCCTTCCTGCAAGCCCCTTGTTGAGGCAGGTGGAGCCTCTCTCCTGAAACACTTCTAATCCTGTCCCCTGTTCCGAGTTCTAACTCAGAAGCATAAGTCTTCCTTCTCTGTCTTTCTACCTCTTTTGCTTCAGAAATTGGCAGAAGCTGAAGCTTGCTTGCTCCGATATTCTGCACTTTCTCATTTTCTTTGAAGCTCCCCTCACTCTGACCTCCATGCTGACTTGCTGACTTTCACTGATAAGCAGACCAGCCTTTTCAGAATTCAACGCAGAAGGAATGACTTTCTCTCTTCTTTTACCCCCTCCTCCTCCCTACAGCAGCTTCTAAGACATGTAGCCTGCCTCCTAAGTGCTAAGAAAATTGTACTTGGACTTCTGTCTGACACCATTTTTGTATCATTTTATCAATAAAACTAAGAACCCAAATGAGAATTCTGCTGTCTCTATTTCAATATGCTACACTTCACTATGCTACGTCATGATACGCTGTGATATTTGTTGATACTTTATGATACCGTAGTCAGGATTTCTGCTTATCGAATTCATTCCAGATCCTTCTTGTTTCTGCCACCTGGCTCCACACTTGTTACTCCTTTCCCATGATGGTTTTGTTGACCCTTGAGCAATAGAACTCTCCTTTCATGTCTTCATGACTCCATATCCTTTGCTACCTACCTGCCTACCATGCAGTCTGGACACTTTTCTGGAAACAATCTCGGGGCAGAGAGGCCTTTTTTTTTTAACAACAACAACAACAAACTTTTTAAAAATCTGTTTATCCATATCCTATGCCTAAGGAACTAGTATTATCCGAATCTATGCTTCTCAATTTCATCTTCTCATCACTATGAAAGTCAGTCATAAGAAAGGGGATACAGACTTTTTCCCTCCTCAAAGGAGTCCCGTGGGAGTCTCCAAACAACACTGAATATTAAGTAGGTTGTCTCAGAATGGCAAACACAGCCCTCAAGAGTTTGGTCCCATCTACTCCTTTGATTTCTTCTGTTAGATTTAATATTCTAATGATATAAAATGAGATCTCACAATAAATTTCCTTAAAACTAGTGATATCTCATCAAGGTTCTTTAAAAATAATCTTTGCTATGTATTTGAAATCAGTTCCAGGATGTCACACATGTCTATGATGTTGAAAATGAGGCTCCAGACCTAAAATAGTTATTATGTTCATCTCAAGGTCACTTCCCACATGTAAGGAGGCAGGAGTTGAACCACAAAGCCATTACCACAGTCATGATATGTGTGTTTCTCTTGGAAATTCAGGGTCTATGACCAAAACAAATAACATTTCTTGACCTACCCTTAATTGTATTAGTAGGCTGAGTCTCTAAAAACATGCCTGAAACTTAAGACTTTTCCATTATTAACCACTATTTATTACCCTTAAATAATAATACTTGAAGCTATAAAAAGGGATAATTTTCATCTTAAGGATTTTCTCTGTAACATAGGCCAAAATCTCCATGGAAATGCTTTGGGTAGAGATCCAATTTTAGCTGCATTTGTAGAAGCCAATAACCCCAAAGTTATGACACTTGAAATTCCGATTTTTAACCAGTCAATATTTATAGAACCCCTATTGAGTGGGAAATGTTGCAGTGGCACCATGCATAAAAACAAAGTAAGCATTTTATTACAAGCAATGAGCAATCCAGTTGGGACACCACGGTGTCAAATCCCCAGTTCACTGCTAGTCACGAGAACATAAAATTGAATGGCACATTCATAAGAGAACTCCCGTGAGGACTTTTTGTTTCTACAGTACTAAGGCCTTACCCATAATCCTGTCAGGTGGAGAACGCTGAGGAAGGTGCTATGGACTGTATGGAGCACCCAGATAGATCGTTCATCTTTCTACCTTGTCAATGGGATGCTAAGGCATGCTTCCCAGTTTCTGTTTGCTTAAGGACAATTAATCTCTTTCTTGAAAAACAGTGGAACCTGATTCTCAGAGAAGACAGAAAGGCTCAAACAAGAAAGGGGAAGAATTACTACTCTAACACAGTGGTGAAAAATTTCAAAATTAAAAGGCATAACTGGTTAATATACTGGATCATCTTCATCTATGGGCCTATATGCATCTATTGCCAGGTCCAAAAGAAACTCAGGACAAATAGCTAACTGTGGGGCATAGTAGCATTCCAAAGTGTATACATTCTTCTGGCTCTGTCAGCATCGCAAATACCTGTTACAAAGTCTATGAGTAATCTAATCTTCCCACCCACTATACTAAACTTCTCCAGCTCCTCGGCTTCCCTTCCCCAAGTTTCTCATTTCTATATGACTCTGTTTTTTCAGCCATGACCCCTTCTCTCTTATCTTGCTATCTTGGTCCTCCTTTCTCAGTATTCCACATTCTCTCTTCCCCTAAGCCCCAGTCCAATCTGCTGGTCACGTTCAGTATACTACTTTGCTGGCTATGAACTCTTCCTGATACCTCTGGCTTCCCTCTCCCTCATATCAATGTCAAAATCTTTCCCCTCAGCCATACCTTAGAGTTGTCATGTCCTCACTTTCTACATCTGTGAGTTCCAAAGATGACTGATAAACATGGCAAGACTGGTAGAAGACCCCATGCAGAAACAACACTCGGGAGAGAGAGGCAGGCAGATCCTGTAAATTTGAGGCCAGCCTGGTTTACAAAGTGAGTTCCAGGACAGGCAGAGATGTCTTGGGGAAAAAGAGAAAGAGAGAGAGAGAAAGAGACAGAAACAGAGAGAGGGAAACAGAGAGGGAGAGAGAGAAACAAGAAGGAACCCAGCCACATGTAACTCCAGTCTTTGTTTCATAGAGTTTGAAGATTTTTATTTTAAGAGATTTAGTCAGGAAATTAAAAAGTTGGTTATCTATTTTCAGACAACAAAAAGAACAACTATTAATAGAACACTTCAGTCTAAGACCCGAAGCAAAAGCACAGAGGATGAGGAGGCAAACTAGAGAAAGTCACTGGGTGATCATTTGCATCAAATTCTTTAAGAAATAAAGTTGGGAAAACTAGCAAAGAGAAGGGATTTTAGGCAAGGAAACTTCATATGTGATGGCACCAATGGGAAAGACATTGATTGTGTTGACCAAAGTCAAGCATGCTGACAATTTAAATAGCAGAATCCAGAACCCACCATGCCACATAAGCCTGCTCAATGATATGGACTTGAGCTTCATTCCGGGTGAGAAGTGCTAACGGCGTTTGACCAAGCAGCAATGTGATCTTGTTAGGCTTTGGAATCAAGATTTCAATGTTTCTGCTTTGTGAGTAGAGTACCCCTGATCTATGATTATCTTCATCCTTCCCTTACCATGGAGACCATCATGGACCAAAAGACTTCCTAAATCTTACTCCAGAAATGTCTATCAGGTAGAGGTTTACATTCTTTTAAAAAATACCTGTGTGTGGAAGAACGTGTTGGGAAAATAATGAACATGCACGATTTTTAACTGAATGCCATGAAGACTAATGTTCAATGTGTGCATTGGTTCCTAAGACAGCAAAGTCTTTCTGTTGGGGCAGGGTACAGCAACAGCCAAGCACACTTGTTTTTAAATACTTTATTTTTTACTAAATCAGTGCTAGGAAAATTTTGAACGATGATTAGAATTACAGCAAACTCCTGGGAATAGAACTGTTGGAAGCAGATTCTTCTGGATTCTGCACTGTGGTGTTCTTACAATGGCCACCACGTCTTAGCAAATAACTCAGACGTGTTCTTGCTCCAGCTGTGCTCACTTCTCTCTGCTGCCAGGACAGGCAGAATTTTCTTGCTGGAAACCTCTCAGGAGGAATAAATTCAATGATCTCTTCTACAACATGGTGACTGCAGTTAGCAACAATGTGATGTACTTTAAGATGGCTGAGAGTAGACTTTGAATGCTTCGTCCACAAAAATACAAGCAAATAAACAAAAAATAGCAATAAAAAACGCAGGAATGTGAGGTAATAACATGTTACTTGGTAGAAGTAGCCATTCCACACTGTATACATATATGAGATCAACATACTGCATCCATAATGACATATTATAAGAATATCACAAGTGCATATGGTTCTAATTTTGCAATTTAGGAATAGCATGTAGCAATGAAAACAGTTCTAATAATGAGTTCTGCTCCATGCCCTTCTTTCTTCAATCAGGTCAATCACCTAGCTGTTCGTACACATTGTCCGAAGTCCTTGTCAGTTCTTGTTACGAATAAACACAATCTATTGATATTCTTGTACCTATTTGAACAGTTATACTCAGAATAAATGACAAAAATTTCCACAATGTATTTAGTTTTGTTTTGGGGAAGTTAAAAAAGACCCTTAATTTTTTCTTTATTCCTGGTACCATCACCACATTTTACAAGGCAATATAGCTGAGGTAATGAAAAGTAAAAGAAAGAGGTACAACGGAGAAGAGACTGTACATCTAGTAGGCGCTACACCACATTAATCAATTACTGCACTATTTGCAAACTGTTGACCATGACAGTCCTGAGAAGGGTTTTCTGTTTAAGCTGCAGTTTCACATCTCACTTCGGATCATTGCTCCTTCTGTGACTGATTTTTCCTCTTCCTCTAATGAATTTTGGGACGACTGTCTCTGAGTAACCTGCAGCTTTCCTGGCAAGGCCTTGCTCTATCCTGCTGGGAACTGCAGCCCTGTCCCGCTGTTTTTAAAGACTGCTACCATCTCCAGCACTTCCACCACCAGATCCACAACCACCACTGGAAAGACTGCCTGGTCTTCTTCCACCAAAGCTGCCCCTTTCATGGGTCCATAGTCTGATTACTGTGGTCCATTATAACCTTTAAAGACATTGTAGTTCCCACCACGACCATAGCTACTTCTACCAAAACTCCCTCCTTCATTGTCACCACCGTAGCCTCCTCCTCCATCATCCTATTCACTACCTTGGCTTCCAGATCCTGGTGCACTACCACCATAGTCTTCTCTACTACTGTAACCAGGACCACCATCAGAGCTGCCGCCGCCACCTCCAAACCATTATATCCACGTCACCACCGCGACAACTACCTCGGCTGCTGACGTCTAGACCATCATAGCCTCTTCTTCATCCAAAGATTGCAGCATGACCAAGATTACCTTCAATACCTCTAAAGTGTCTCCCATAACCCATAAGGTTGCCAGACCTACCTCCACAACTGCTCTGTGATCCAACAGACTGCATCTCTTATTTAGAAAGTGCCTTTTAACTTCACAATTATGCACACAGACAGCTGCTTTTTCTGAACAATTTCATCAACCGAGACCTAATCATCAACACTTACAAAAGCAAACCCTCTCTTTTTTCCCCTCTGCCCATCTTCCTTAACTTCTATGTTTTCAATCTTGCCGTCATTTTCAAAAAATGTGTTTATTTATTTTAGGGCGAGGGCACAGGCACTCCTTAGCACATACGTGGAGGTCGTAGGGCTTTTGTGGAAGTCTGTTCTCTCCTTCTACATCCTTCAAGCAGGATCTCTCTTGTTTCCTTCCCCTCACTGTGCTCTTTGCTAGCTAGACTAAGTGCTTCTGCATGATTCTCGCTGCTCTGTGACCCATCCCATTGTCAGTGTGCTGGGATTACAGAAATTTATGGGCTTTCCTTCCTCCCTCATGCTTACCCAGCACTTTCTCAGAACCATCTCCTCAGCCCCCAAGATGGCCTTTCAACATGCAAAGAGAGGGTTGAATCTATCTATCCCCCTTGAAGCTGTGTGACCTTGTGTAAATTATGAAAACTGTGCTCACAAGATGATTTCTACCTTCTAAGATTATTATTAGGGTAACTGAAAAAGAAAAGTTCTGCAAAACTTACTTCGCAAGCATTGTTATAAGAAATGGTTCCCACTATTAAAGTTGCTAAAGTGACAATTAGCTTCTCAGCATTGTATTTTGTTTCGAAGAAGGTACATAGTGAATCTGTAGACATTTCTGATCCATGATCTACACTTCTAACAAAATACAGAAAGCCACCTGGGAGGACTTTAGGAGGAAAGTCAAAAAGCTATAGAACACAGAAGTATTTTAAATTTATATAATTTCGCTACAGAATTGTTCAACTGCCACAACTGCACGCCTTAGGAGCTGAGACGCTGGCTAATTTTAAAGAGGTTGTAAACACTTGTGAAGGGAGTAGCCGCTCTCTCGGGGTGATATCTCCATGCTGCTCAGTCTCAAGTTCCTCTGTGGGCACATTAAGTGACTCTCTAGGAAATGCGGGAGATTGCATTAGTAAGGGTTGGCATCTACATAATTTGGAAATGACATTTTCAGAACTAGAATCATATTTAATTTCTCTTCAGGCAAGCACTACAGCATCTGGGCCATGGCATCTGAACCCTCGCCTCACTCAGAATCTATAAACTCCTCCATAACCAATGATTTAATTAGCAAAGAAAAAAAATTAACTTCATTTTAACTGACTCAGCTATCTGATGTCTGGGAAAGATGATGACTCACAAGAAGATATAACAATATGTTTTTAGATCAGAGAAAACTGGGAAATTTCTGGCCATGCACCAAATGGCGAAGTTTTGGCAATATCCTGGAATAAATGCCAGGGAAAATTGTTAGCAATGCAACAATTTATTCAGGACAGTTTCTAGAAGGTTCCATTGAGTAAAATGACTTTTTTTTTCTTAATCTTAAGCACCTGTCTGTGTTTAGGTTCTTTACAATGAACTGCTAATCAGAACCAGTCCCAACACAAGCCCTTCTGCAATTCTCCTCAGTCAACCACTGACCTGTAACATCCTTATGATTCTTCTTGAATCCTACTGTGAATACTTGTCTTGAGAGAAAATAAAAGTCTTAAAATCCTTTCATATCAGATACACTTGAATTGCAGCTGACTTTTTTCTTCACATAGAATTATTAGAAATGGATTTGCATTCTCCTATCATGTGTGGATGGGAATATGAAAAAGCTATTTACCACCAAGGTTCTGTTCGCCACCTCTCACAATACATTGACTTCCATGTTAGTGATTAATTCTTCACTGTATCAATGGATGACCTTGAACTTGTTAATGAACTGTTTTAAAATCTCAGGCTCTTTGACTATAAAACTGAGCTAACAATAGTAATTCACATATTTTAGAATTATATCGGGGTAAATGAAGAAAGTCATATAAAATATTCAAAAGGTGTTTTATAAGTTCTGGATACAATTATACAGTTTTACAGTGTTTTAAGTTTGGCAGAAAACTGTAGGCTTTATTTGTACATATGTTGGATCGCATATGCAACCAGGTTAACAATTGTAATTCATGATTTTGTTTGTAGTCAAAAATTGATTCCTTCTACCAAATAACAGTTAATTTTAATTTTAATTAAATGCATGTTTATAAGGTATGAATTAATGAAGGTTGATGAACCAGTACCAATTTTGTTTATAAGCATTATTTCAGACTGAAGACTTTATTCTGAAATCATATAATTTCCTCTTTTGCCTCAAAAGCTTAGTTTATTAAAATGAAATGTATCAGCTATGAGAACAATTATGTAATAATTTCACTTAGGTAAAAAGGATGATGGTATATCTGAGGCCCGCTTGAATTGTATAAGGATAACCTGTCTCAAAAAGAAATACCATTGCTCTTTACTTAGACTAATTTAAGCTCGAAGATTTTATAAATCGATTTTAGTACTATTTCTTTGAAAACAAATAGAGTGAGAAATATATCAACAAATACAAAGCAAAACCACATTTTCACAGTGTGGACTCTTGTTTTAGGGAAAACAAGCTGACTACAATGATATGACTCTCTCTTCTTTCCAAAACACAAACACAGTGGGAAAGCCCAATGATTAATCTCCCTGGAATCTGCAGGAGGAGCAGGAGGAACCCCAAAGGTACGGAGTCACAATAGGACAAGGCCATTTGGTTGTCAACTGACATCTTGCATAGGGCCTAAAAATGGACCTAAGCAATAAGAACTGAAAGCAATGATCTGACTTCATTCCAGGAGTTTGAAAGAGAAGCCTAGGAGACGCGATGCTCCTGGATGCTCTTCCAGGGCAGTCAGCGTGGTCCCACAAGGCTAGGAAACAATGCTATAGCACTGAAATCTGCAGCCATCCAAAAATCACTTCTAACTTTCTCTACTTCTTGGCATCTCGCAGATATATATTTAGAAGCAAATAGCTGAAGGGAAAAATCACATTTAACCACTGTAATAAACAGAAAGGCAATAACTAGTACCCAGTGAGTAATTCTATTTCTCTCTGCTGATTTGGCAAAAGTCTGTTTAGATTTTGCTCTTAATTTTTTTTTTGATTTTTGAGACAGGGTTTCTCTGTAGTTTTTGGTGCCTGTCCTGGAACTAGCTCTTGCAGACCAGGCTGGCCTCGAACTCACAGAGATCCGCCTGCCTCTGCCTCCCAAGTGCTGGGATTAAAGGCATGCGCCACCACCGCCCGGCCTTAGATTTTGCTCTTAATTTAAACAGTTAACATAGCAATATACTGAAGCGGTATGACATGAAAGTAGTCTTCGAGTCTCAGGGTCTCATAGAAACAACTTCTCAACACTCTTTCCTAGGCCACCTCTCAAAGCATGTGGATGTCAAGAAGGGAGAAGAAAGCAAGAATGCTTCCACAACCTCACAGAGCAAAGGGGACATTCAGACAAACTAGGAAATGACTGAGCTAGACTTTATAGCCCCATAGTCCTAAGTAATTGTGAGAAAGGAGCGTGACATTATAGTGGAGAGGAAATAAACATGACAACATCGTCATATTTTAAACTTGTCTAGCAGAAAAGGTATGGAGAAGAGAAGGAAGGAGACAAAGAGAGAAAGGGAAGGAAGGACAATGGGGTAGAAATAGAGATGAGTGGAGGAAAATAGGAGGAGAGCAATTATAAACAAAAGAAGAAAAGAGTTGGACTCTCTCTGAGTCTTTCTGTCTCTCTGTCGCTGTGTCTCTGTTCCTCTTTCTATATATCTCTCTGTTTCTTCCTGCCCCCCCCCTCGGTGTGTGTGTGTGTGTGTGTGTGTGTGTGTGTGTGTGTGTGTGTGTGTGTGTATCAGGGCACCAGGGTACCAGGGTACAAGTTGTAAGTCCTCCCTGAGGGTTCTGAGAGGCAGTACTCAGATGCCAATCTTTCACTAATGACTGATGGTGTTAAAGAATTCATGTTTGACCAATTTTCAAGTTACAGGAAGTCCAGAGGCTATCTAACATAGCGACTGTCTGTCAGACTTTTCTACCATGAGTCCCACACAATGAAAAATGAAGGGATAAGACAAGCTAAATGAAGGGATAAGATAAAATAATTATATCTTACTAATAGAATTACAGATTCATGGTAAAAGAAATAACTTCAGAAACATTATACAGATAAGAAAGCTGTGAAGTATAACTTATCAGATTCCTCTCAGTCCTTCCTAGATTCATGAACTCTCAGCTACAGCTCTCTTCAGTGTTTCTGGCCAACATTTCACATCCTTTTCTATATAGTTAGTAGAAGAAGTTCAAGTTATTTTATGTCTGTTTCCTAAAAACTCTATAAACACTAGGAATATGCAAGTCACGGTGTCAATTAACAACTAGATTTCCCCTAAGATCTTTTGAGCATCTATTTATCATCTACCTATCATCTATCTACCTATCTATCATCTATCATTCTATCTATCTATCTATCTATCTATCAATCATTCTATCATCTATCTATCCACCTGTTTTCTACCTATCTATGCATCTATCTCTCTTCAATCTATTCTCTCACTCTCTACATTTATTACAATTTATTTATCCATATAAATAAAATATGAGCATGAAATAAGCTTGCTCATATGAAATATATATTAAATCCTTCTGTAGCTGTGTGAGTTTTTAAATGTAACATCATATATTTAAACTGTAAAATGTGGGTATAAACCTTTCTTAACTACTATAAAAATGACAGCAAATATTCAAAGTCAAATTAAGAACAAATAACAAAACAATGTAGTTGTTTTGTTTTCCAATGTCATGGTTGAATGGCAACTTCAGTATATTTAGAATCACCTAAAAGATACATCTCTAGCTATGTCTGACAGTGTTCAAGGGAGGTAGAAAGTAGAAATACTTGCCCTGAGTTAGAGTGCCATCTTTCTATAGGATGGGGCTCTGGATATAAAGATGAGGGGGAGAGGGAGGGACAGAGAGACAGAGAGAGGGGAAAGGGAGAGAGAGAGAGAGGGAGGGAGAGAGAGGGAGGGAGAGAATCTGAATGCTAGCATTCATTACATTTTCTATAACCAAGCAGCTAACATGTTCGCAGCCATGCTCTCACCGCCATAATGGACTACAATACCCACAAACCTTTCCCCAGCAAGTTGTTTCTTGTTGGAATTTGCTCTCAAGAAAGTACAAAATAAATAACGCCACTGGGCTCAAATGAGGTCCTCAAAGATCAAAATGTCAATGAAATAATCATGGATTTGAATGAAAGTCTCCCAAAAGAACATAAACAAAAAGAAATTAAAATATTATGACAATTTAAAACTGATTTTAGAATTGCAAAAGGACAAAACACTAAAAATAAAATTTTAAGTCACATAGAAAGGAAATAATGTTAAAAGAAGAAAAATTAACTAATCAACTTTCAAACAACACAGGACCTTACACTGTGAATTGAAACATAGTGTAAGTCGAAAATTCATGGGGTTATAAGGTGACATTAATACGTGACAAAATAAACTCATGTGAACTGAGACTCAATGACAGAAATATACTGAATAGCCTGTATTAGAATTGGCAAAGAGGGGGGTATTTAGAATTGATACATTATTTACTCATAAAATATATTCTAAATTATGCTAGAATGTTGTGATTTAGTCCTGTGTGTCTTCTTGGTTTTAGGTAAAGAAAGTCAAAGGACTGTTGTTCCAGGTGCTCCTAAAAGAAGTAGGGAAATCTCAGAGACAGGTAAAGACAGTTATTTTTATATGGCTATCAAATTTGAATGACTACTACATGGGAAATATTTTAGTTATGTCCCACATGGGTAATTTTAATTATTGTCATACAAAGTAGAAATTAAATACGTTCTATATCTGAAAATTGTACACTGTTTGCAACTGTTTGAGGAAGACTTAGCTGATTATTAGCAATGCTGAGAAGTGCAGTGATGGCAGGGAGTATAGCTCAGTGGTAGAGCGCTTGCCTAGCATGAGCCAAGTTCCATCTTCAATGCTGAGCACTAAGAAACGACATGGCACATGTCTGGAACCCCAGAAGTTGGCAGGCAAAGGCATAAAGCTCGAGGTCAATCTGGACTAGACAAGGAGACTCCATCTCAACCCATTTCTTAAAGAGTACTGAAAAATTTTAAATTTCATGAGATGATCATTGTGGGAGGTATTCAAAAGAAGGCTAGAAAATTCTTGGCAGGTAAGCTATTGAGAAAATTCATGAAGGACATAGACCAAGTAGGCTTGAGGTGTTTTGTTAGATGTATTTGGTGAGCAAGAGCTTCGACTGAGTTGTTGCTCTATAGGAGACACTAGCAATGCATGGAGACGCACTCTCTCAAGCTTCATCTTAATTATATTAACGATGAAAGGAGCTCATCCTGGTCACATTATCATAAAATCAAACTGTAAAATTACAGTAAATTATGAGTTCTTTTAAAATTTTCAGATTTAAAAAGCATTCCTATTTATGTGGATATTTATTCATCAATTATTCTATTATATTTACATTTACTCAATTTACCCTTCAATCAAAGATTAAAAATATATTAAAGGCCTAATAATCAATGCCACGAAAAACAGCACAGCCTTCAAGGATAGCATGTTGTATTGTGACTGGTTTTGTTAAGGTTAACAGCAGAGGAAATGACAATTTTCTATCATATAAAATAGGTAGCCTATTATATAAAAAATATTAAAAAAATTGTAAAGCAGGAATAACTCTAAAATCAGGAAAATATCAAACTATGGAACCAAGCATTGTGTCAAATAGTCAAGGAACTTGCCTCCTCCAAACACCTGTAATACAAAATAATGTGAAATACCTTACAGTGTTAGAAAGCTTAAATAGGAGAAGAAAATCCTAGCTCAGCCACTGTGTAGAATGAGCATGGACACACACAGTTTTCTCATCAACCTACTGACTCAGAAGCTTTATTTACTTTTTAAATTTCAAGCAACAAAACAGAACATTACTTTTTAAAAAATAAGATACACAAATATTGAGAAGCATATTTGGCTACTTATCTTGGAAGTGACCCAAAGTACGCTCTCAGGAATAATTGGGTTAATGTTATAACCTTATCACCTACCACATTCTAATCACATAAATAATATAAAAACAGATTGAGACTACAACTCCCCCTGCCCTTCTGTGAGCTGATTTACTATTCACACAGAATGTGATGTAATGTTTGGGGAAAATAGAGTACCAGTACCTCCCTCTGTTCTTTGAGATACCATGTCTCCATTTTTGTTTTTTCCAGAACCTCTATTGTCTTTTATCTAATGTATCTTTTATTTATTCTTTGAAAATTTCATAATGTATACAGTGGATCTTGAGCTTATGCGCCCCAATTGTCCCTTCCCACTCCCCTGTGACCTGTCCCTTTCCATGTTCACATTTTTCCCTCCTCTTCCTCACTGAGGAAAATTGGTGCTGCCTGTTAAAGTGCTGCCATATGATTTTGTTGACTTGATCTTGTACAGAAAAACCCTGCAGTAATGAGTTTATGACTATGATCATATTATCTTGTCTAGAAGACAATACATCCCAGAATTCCTTTCAGTCCTCCAGTTCTTAAATTCTGTCCACATCCTCTTCCCTGGTATTCCCTGAGTCTTGAGAAGACAAGGTGACATAGATGTTGCACGTAGGGTCAAAGAGTCATCAATCACTTACTCCCAATACTTTGAACAGTTTTGAGTCACTTCATAGGCTACTTTCCATTGCAGAAAGAACTTTACAAGCCAAGATTGAAAATAACAGAAATCTATGGGTATGAACATGAACATTTAAAGAGTAATTTGACAATACCATTAGTGAAACAACACCAATAGGGTGGCAACCAGGGAGAATAATGTCCCTAGCCATGAGGGCTTTTGACCAGATTTCCACTACCAGACATGAATTTCAGAAATGAAAAGGGGGACATAACCACAGACACAGAGGAAATTCAGAGAATCATTAGATCTTACTACGAAAGTTTATATGCCACAAAGTTGGAAAATGTAAAAGAAATGGACATTTTTTTAGATAAGTACCATATACCAAAGTTGAACCAAGAACAGGTGAACAATCTAAATAGACCTGTTAGTCGTGAAGAATTAGAAGCTGTTATCAAAAATCTCCCTACCAAAAAAAGCTCAGGACCAGATGGTTTCAATGCAGAATTCTACCAGAACTTCCAGGAAGAGCTAATACCTATACTCCTTAATGTATTCCACAATATAGAAACAGAAGAGTAATTGCCAAACTCCTTTTATGAAGCTACAGTTACCCTGATACCAAAACCACACAAAGACACAACCAAGAAAGAGAATTACAGGCCAATCTCACTCATGAACATCGACGCGAAAATTCTCGATAAAATACTGGCAAACCGAATCCAAGAACACATTAGAAAAATTATCCATTTTGATCAAGTAGGCTTCATCCTAGAGACGCAGGGCTGGTTCAATATACGCAAATCTATCAATGTAATCCATCATATAAATAAACTGAAAGAAAAAACCATATGATCATTTCATTGGATGCTGAAAAAGCATTTGACAAGATTCAACACCCATTTATGATAAAGGTGTTGGAGAGACTGGGGATACAAAGATCATACCTAAATATAATAAAAGCAATATACAGCAAGCCGACAGCTAACATCAAATTGAATGGAGAGAAACTCAAAGCCTTTCCACTAAAATTAGGAACACGACAAGGCTGTCCATTCTCTCCATACCTATTCAATATAGTGCTTGAAGTTCTAGCAATAGCAATAAGACAACATAAGGAGATCAAGGGGATTCGAATTGAAAAGGATGAAGTTAAACTTTCGTTATTTGCTGATGATATGATAGTGTACATAAGCAACCCTAAAATCTCTACCAAAGAACTCCTACAGCTAATAAACACCTTCAGTAATGTGGCAGGATACAAGATTAACTCCAAAAAATCAGTTGCCCTCCTATACACAAAGGATAAAGAAGCAGAGAGGGAAATCAGAGAAGCATCACCTTTCATGATAGCCACAAATAGCATAAAATATCTTGGGGTATCTCTGACCAAGTAAGTGAAAGACCTATTTGACAAGAACTTTAAGTCTTTGAAGAATGAATTTCCTTTTTGTGAACATACCTTTTGTCTCATCAGAAAGTGGCTGGTCATTTCTATACCCTCCATGATGCTATTGTACCAGTGAGCACAGGTTTCACTTTTTGAATGGGATTTGGGGTTCACTGTTGGGTATTACTATGGACTTTTCTTGTCAGTGACTTGCATAGTACACTCCAGCACCATGAAAGCTCAGAGAATCCTAATTTCATGTCCTCAAATGGAAGAGTCAAGATGTTCTGCAGGACAAAATCATAGACAGGAAAAAAAAAACTAAACAAGAAAAAGTGCCTAACATCTGACTATGTGACCAGTAGAACACACTTTTTAAGTGTATACTTTTAGATGTTATTTAAAAAAAAAAACCCTACTTCCCATTTCAGCATCGGAGTTAAGAACTACTTCTCCAGAAGTATCTGTCTATCTTCCATTTTATTTCAGAATTCAAGACCAGTGTCTTTCATTTGTATTGAATTTTAAAGAGAAGGAACAACATATGTTTGGAATGATTTGAATAGTGGTTCAATAATTCACATGAAGCAAAGGCTCATATTGGTTGCTATAATACAATTATATCTTATTGTTGTCACTCTTCCTGTTGTTGGAATAGATTGAATTACAATTATCATTCTAATTGTAGGCTCGGTATGGAAGACAGTAAGCCTGATTTTAGGAAAACCCTGAGCTTATACGTGCTCATAAATAAACATTGCATGCGTTCAACAAGAATTTCATAGATTAAACCAAAAACCAAAGTACAAGGAAGGAGAGAGACAAAGTGTGGTTGGAGAAAGAGAAAGAAAAGGGAAAAGAGAGAAAGAAAAGGAAAAGAGAGGAGAGAAAGAAAGAGAGAGAGCACACGTCACTAGCATCTTTATCAAGCGATTAGTCAGCCTTGGGAAATGTAGTTCATTTACTGATAGTGTGAAACTTCAACAGACCAATAATTATTACACTAGTTATGGAAACCAAACTGTATTTGGGGAAACTTTTTGATAAATGAAAGACAATTTTATCTCTTTGAAAACTGAGTGCTAGAAAATTATTTCCACTGGGAGAATGAGTCCACTCTCAAATTAAAGTCCAAGCAACGAGGCCATGTAGGGTGTTTATTTTCCTTATTGATCGAAGAGTCACAGATCACATATCACTTTCCTAGTAATGACACTGTATGAGATGTTTTCTTTATTTTCTAAAGGACGTAAATATCAGTAAATATTGATCACCAAAAAGAAACTGAATTATTTTTTGAGTCACTAATACTCAGAAGGAAGCCCATTTTTTTCCTTGAAAAAGTTAGTCATTTAGTTATTTTATACAGATAATAAAATTCAAAGAAGCGATTTCTCAGTAATAGGATTGCATGTAAATTTTATGGTATACACGCGGGAGAGGCTCATCCAATGGTTTTTCTTGATCGTCCTAAAATAAGTCATGGTCATGATACAATAATTTTCTACCTATATTTTTATTAAAATATTAATCTTATACTAGCTTATTAGCTATTAGCTAATTAATAATGAAAAGACTTAATGCACAATAAAAGCTTTAAGGGCATACAATAAAAAAGATTTAATGTACAATTCATTACTGGGCAGCAAGGGCTGAACCTAAAGTTTCTTTTCAGAATTTTCTGTGTACTCTGTGTCTTGCCTATCAGGATATACTTTCAGCAAACACAGCCTTAGCTGTCAATCAAAAGCTCTCTGTGGCATTACTTAGTTGAACGTTAATGTTTTAAGAAAGTCTGGCTTTTTTATCTTGTATAGTGATTAATGTCTTAACATCTATCTAGCCTTTGTATTACACGTGTTATAAAAAAAATCAGTCCAAAACTCAAAAAAATACTTTGATTAAAGGTATTATTTTTGTCATAAATATTCAGACACCTTCATGCATCGAGGCAATGACTAGTGTCTACTGGGAGAACCATGCTAATCCTGGAGCATCTTCTGGGTGTAGTCAGCAGTCTTGGCATGCAGATTTATGTATTTTTGTGAGATATTTCCTTTCCTCAGTTACATATGCAATAACCTTTCGGGGAGCTCCAATGGCAGTCACATCTTTCATGCCGTGTCAGCCCTCAGAACTGACTTTGTCTTTGAACTGCCATGGTAAGTATTAAGGAAGGCAACCACTTAAATTAATCTAGTCCATTCTCTGGTCTGGTGTAGGCATTAGTGTATTTTACTATCAGCATCATTTGTGCTGCTCTAATTGTTTTCAGTAACTCGGCCCTGGGGAGGACAGCTACTTAGTGGAGGCTTATCACAGTGCGCAAGGCTGAGCATAAAGGTTACCTACCAACAATCTCAGACAGTTTCAGCTCTGTTAGAATTACAGAAAAAAGAAACATACTCCTACTTGCTAATTAAGATTAAGGATCACAGTTTTCTCAAAGAAAAGCAGAAATAAATTGGGGCCTGTCTGTCCATCCTGGTTTAAAGGCCATAAGCCTTATTAAAACACAGTAAATAATGGTTTTTCATTACTTTGATTTATTTAGAGGTAAAGAAGCCTGAGAGATGGACATCATGAACCTATTATATATACCAGGCTCCTAAAGTGCTTAGAACTGAAATAAGAATATGCGTAATGCTCCAGGCCCAGAAGCCAGTGTTTTGAAGGTTGAAATGATTTAATTTAAACTCTGACACATGGAATGGATTTTTCCCCTACATAAACTGCAAAGTTCTGAAAATAAAGATTGATAATAGAAAGGCAGTATGACCCTAAGATGAACTTGGAACATAATCCAAGATTCAGGAGGTCAGAGGGATTTCCTCGTGGCTTGATTCCTCATGCACCTAAGTCCTCAATAGCTTGTGTTAGTCAACTGGCATAGCTGGTTTGGTTAGCAAACAATTTTATTTTATAAATACTTATTGAATAGCCATTGTGTGGCCCAGTGCTATTCTAGACTGTAGCAATATATAAAAAAGAACTGAGATGTCCTGCTATGGTCACTTAGCAGAGTCCAGAACCCTAGAGGCAAGCAAATGCATGCAGCAAGAATGAGTGTAATGACAGCAGATGAGATCCCTGTTCTCACACGAGTTTTAGAGGTCTGCTGTGGTAACTAGACAGTTATGAAAGTTCTCCGTTATAGTACTAGACGATATACAATTGAGAGAGGGATTGCAGAGCATAAGTCTTAACTGCCAGTGTTCCGCTGAAAATTCAAACTCAGAAAACATATGCAAGCAGTAAACAACCCCAAATTCTGAACCATTTTAGACAAGAGAAGAGTCCATTTAATGCATACCCAAGGTACATTAAGTGGGAGTAGTGGATTAGTGAGGAGAGGGAACCCATTCGACTCGACTCTCACTCAAGGATCCTAATTACAAGAGAGGCTTCCAGCTTGCTGCTTCACATTCAGAAGCTTGTGGATTTCTTGGTAATAAAGGCAAGGCAATGAAGAGACTGGGTAACTACACATAGAATCCCCTGCTTCTTGTTTCGAAGCAGGGTCTCATTGTATAGCCCCAGATGTCCTGGAACTCGACGTAGAGTCTTAGATTGTACCGAACATGACACAATCCTCCCACTTCTGTGTCTGGAGTGCTAGAAGTCAGGAATGTATCACTCTCACCCAGGGAGTCTTTATTTGCCTTAACCGGAAAAATGACCTGTGTGCCTGCTGCTCACATTTTACTGACGGGAAGTAGTCATATGACCACAATCAGTTATGAGAAGCCGGAGGCATGCCATACTGCACATGCCACATATGAAAAGCAGCTAGCAGAAACCTTCAATCTCTACTCAGATAGTGATGAGCTATTTTGACACGTAAGTGTTCTCCTTTCTTACTCTTCATATTTAACAGAGACATGAAATCATGTCATTTTTTCATGGCTGATTTTGTAGTTATACTTTGGGGTACAAATAGATATACACTGCCCTTTTCACACGTACCAGCTTCACTTTTCATTTAATGCCATCTTCCAAATAAAATGGGGATTTGGGGAGAAAGATTATATTCAGTAAATTCTAAAAATATCAGATAAAACAACACTGGTAGTTATACTGATTGCAAAATCATTTGTTTTTACAATGCCAGTATAATTCCAATTCCCACACAGTTTATAGTGCTCAGTATGTCCCAATATAAGAATTTTTCTTATTGAATACTTGACCAAACTCTTAAAAACGTCCCAAAATATAGTTGTGAAAAAACTACAAGCCAAAAAATACGATATCTCCTACAAAACCAATATTCTGTTGGTCATTGTATTATGAATAATTTTTGTCTTGTTTTATTATTTCTAATGATTCCTATAAGCTGAAATAAAATAGGATAAGCCAGACTCCAAATCCCAAACCCCTTATTGTGGCAGATATTTTGGAGACTATAGATGACAACATAATGATTAACACAGGAAGAAAATCAATCAGAAAAAGACTAAAGACCCTTCTCCTGCTGAGTTACACACACACACACACACACACACACACACACACACACACACACACAATACAAATACAAACGTTTTTATCTACAATGGTGACGTACCTGCGACATGTGCTAGGACAATAGTGGCACAAAGCTTGTGGGAACAACCAACCAATATCTGAATCTGAATGGGTTTAAGGTCCACTTCAGGAGTGGGACCCATCACGGACACTGCTCAGAGGCTGACAACATGAGCCTAGAATGCCCAGGGATGTAGGGAAAAAACGACTAAAGGATCATAGCAATGAAATGACTCTTAATGATTTTCTGCTGTGCTCAGAGAGCAGCGCCTTACTCGGTTATTGTGAGAGAAACTTCTTCCTGCAGTCAATAGGAGCAAACAGAGAGACCCACAACTGGCAATCTGAAGAGAGTGGAAGACCTTGCACCATTCAGTCAATGCTGGGATATCTGCACCAAATTCCTCCTTTCAGTGATTAGGGAACCCTGTAGAAGAGGTGACAGAAAGGTCATAAGAGCCAGTGGGCATGGAGGAAACCAAGGAAACAAGGCCCTCTAAACATAGCAGGACTGATACATATTTGAACTCACAGGGACTGAGATCTGAGTCAGATGGGGTCCCCGCACTGAGAAGGGAAGTGGACTCAAGCCCCCATTCCTAACCCAGAAGCTACCTTTAATTGATAACCACTCACAAATGAAAAATTAGTTTTCTCCAATGGAATCTTGCTGAATATACTGAGCACTCTTAAGCACAGACCCCACACCCAACCAACAGACTGACAATAGAAAATGGACTCAGTGACATTTATGGAGGTTCTTTCTTTTATAATGCTTTTTTGAACTTCATTTTTATTTGCTTTTTTAAACCCTTGTGTATAAATTATTATTTCAGGTTTGGTGTTTTTATGGGATTTCTGTGTGTGCAAATGAGTATGCTTCTTCATCTATATGTGTTTCTTGTGGTTTTTCTTTGACTCTTTTTCATTTATTTGCTTGTTTGTCATATTCCGATGTGCCTGATTGTATCTGATACTATATTATTATTATTATTATTATTTTAGATACCTAATTGAATTCTAATGAGAGAAAGAAAGAAATAGTGTGAATTTGGGTTAGCTGGAAAGTGGGGAGGATCTTGAAAAAGTTGCCAAAGGGGTACCATAATTAGAACATATTGTATGAAAAATATATTTTCAATATTTATAAAAGAAGAAATAAAATAATTAATGTCAAAGCATGTGAATTTACAATTCTACAATGTATGGTGACATTTTAGGGGATGAAAATGTCACACATCACAAAATCAATTCAGCGGAATGTGAAATCCTAACATGATTTTGACCAGTTATCTATACTGATGTTGAGATTTCATCTAGTTATTTATAAGAAAATGGCAACTTGTTTGTGTTGCACCTTACATAGGAAATGAGTAAATCCCATTTCTGGGTGTGCTGCGAGGACAAGGTATTCCAGGGATGTTGTAATACGAAATGTGATGGGTATGAATAACGCTAGCATTCTTAGTGCTGCTACCTCCCGCTGACTGGAAGACCAGATGGAAGAGAAAAGATGGGCAGAAAGCCTGCTTGCTAAACCTGCCCTGTTTAGGTCTCCTTTTTGTCATTGTTTTCTGTGCAGGAATTTTGTCACAGTGTTGGAAGCCTGTCTTTGGCTAGCACCTTAGTTAATGCCCTGGGAGTGATGCACACTGGCTACATCAGTCTTTTACTTGACAAGACTCAACTTTAATTTCCTTGTTGCATGAATTCTAATTGTTATTAATCGTAAAAACTCAGACTCAGATATTAGGGGATAAAAACTGAGAAATCAGAGAAGCAGTGCCGCCCGCCACCAGAGAGACCTTTTACCTCTAACAATGCTCAGACCAAAGGGATGATCTTCAGACTGCTGCTGTCTCTGCAAAACCTCAGACTTTCTCTCAGACTAAATCCTCAGACTAGATCTCAGAATAAATCCTCAAACTACATCTCAGATTGAATTCTCAGACTGTATTTGAGCTCCTGTCTCCTCCTGACTTATAGTTCTCCCTCTGCCCAGCCATATCACTCCTGTCTCCACCTTCCTAGTGTTGGTGTTAAAGGCCTGTGGTCCAAAAGGGATCACCTTTGTTTGAGGTCTGGTTCTCTTTTAGTAAGATTCAAACTCATTTAGCCCAGGGTGGCCTTGAATTCACAGAGATTCCTCTGCCTCTGTCTCCTGAATGCAGGGATAAAAGATGTGTGCCACCACTCCCTAGCATGTATAGCTAACTAGTGGCTTAGTTCTGCACTCTGATCTTCAGGCAAGCTTTATTTGTTAGATTACAAACAAAATATCATAACATTCCCCTTTTTGTCTAAAATAAAAATAAGGCTATAACTAATATAAGAAAAACTGTATACAATAAATATAATAACTATATATAATATATACAAGCAATAAATGTATCAACAATATCTAGCCCATTTGTATTTGACAAATTTAGAGAAAATACTTCATTATCTATCCTATCTCAGTGAGTCTAAAGTCTTGGACCTAATTTACTTTCTATCCTAACTTGCATTACCATCCAAAACTATCTTTGGATGTCTCTCAACTTTATACAATTTACAGCTTTCTAGTGAGTTCCTTTTCTGAGTCCAGTAAGCAAGGAAAACAGCTATACCTCTCAAGTATTCAACTCTCTCAGATACCTGATACGGAAATAATATTAGCCGAGTAAACAAGAAGTACAAACAAGTAACTTCTAAAAAAAAAATGTGAGAAATGACAGAAACAGCTGGCTGCCTAGACAGTCACCCAAGGTTCTTCTGCAACTTTGGCTCATCCATCTTCAGCCTATAGGTCTAGAATATTTGGCAGACTTTTCTTAGAATCAGGATTTGTGAAGGACAGTAACACCTTATCTTGGCAGGGTGTGGTAGTCATCCTTTTATGTGTCCTGCTTGTTCGTTTAGGACACCATACCATTAGCAATCGAGGCAAAAACATTTTCTTGCCCAGTGGGTTACTCTTGCCACAAATAAGTAAACCCCGTGTGAAGATTCTTCCATGTCCATTATAAGTACCCTTGTTATTTTCCTATGCTACAAATCAGGCTGACTACTATGAGATATAGGGTTTCTCTGAGATTCCCATCTCGGGTTTACCTAAGCTGAGAACTTTTTTTTAAGAAAAGCATTTTAATTAATTCATTACAAATTTCAAATGATTGATTTGATTGTATTTATAACCTTTTCTTTAACTTCTCCCTATCCTCCCCCTTTCCCACCCACCCAACTCTGTGTCCTTATTTGGTTTATAAACGTATCGAGTCCAGTTGTTTTGCTCATATATCCTTGAATGTGTGCTATCCACCTCAGCATGGCTGACCTATCAGGTAACACACCTTTCTCTCAGGTCTATGCCCCCACAGTTTGACTACATGAGTCACTTGGGTTGTTTTTGCCATGTACTGTTGAAGCCCACAAGACTAAATAATAAATGCATAGCTGACAGACCAGTAGGTGGATCCATGGGAAGTGCATACATACATGTTCACATGGAATAGCCCATTTTGCAGTGCTGAAGGAACGCTTGTCTTTTGAAAAAGTCACCGTCATACCTGTGGAAACCTCGTGAGGCTATGATTCTCCCTTCAAAATGGGATTAATTCCCAAAACACTTCAATAGTGTAACTTCTGCAGGGGCAAAAGAATGACCTTTCCATCCCCCCACACCATGAAGTCTTAGAGCCCTAACATTCACTCTTTGTTCTAACAGTCAAATTGACATAAAGTCAACCCCTCAAAATTACTTGCTAATAGACTGTAGTGGATTAATAAAGTAATAAGTAATCCCACACTAGCTCAGAATGGAGTATAATAAAAGGTTCTTTATTTAGGAGTAGGCTCACAGATCAACAGTCTTCTGCACAAGTGGGGAACAGGAACCAAATGTAGCAGCCAAGAGGAGTGCACACATTTCTACATATGTTTATATATACGCTAGACCATGCCCAAAGTGGTCCAGCATCTCAAAGACCATTGGCTGAAGGAGTTCCACAGCAACAGACCACATAGAAATTTCTATAGAGAACAGACACTGAGCAGGAAGGTAGTATGTCCCACCCTTAACAGTCAGACAAGTCTGGGTGTGGGTAAAGTACAGGTTCAGGGATGTTTAGTAACTTAATCTAATGGTTTAGCATGTCAGATATATCCCCTTGGATGCTGGCTCTTTCCTGGGAGGTGACACTTGTTCCAGAGTGCTTTATCAGGTTCTACCTGCCCTTTTTGTGATTTTGATGTGCATATTGTCATTGTCTTTGCCTATGGAATTTTCCAACTGTGTCAGCAAAAACTAAAAACCTCATGGAATTCACCTCTCCTCCTTCTCCTCCTTCTCCTCTTCCTCCTTCCTTCCTTCCTTTCTTCCTTCCTTCCTTCTTCTCCTTCTTCCTTTTCCTCCTTTCTCTCACTACTTCTTCATGCAAAGGAATAAAGAACAGGTAGCTGTAACATATATGAGTCGATTTATTTCATTTACCCTCAGATCCAATTAGCCAGCTTTTACCTGCCATAGTGAATCTTTCTAGACCCTGGAAGGTTTAATGGGCTTCATCCCAAAATAAACCTTAATAATGTACCTCTGCATTTGCCATGTGTTATTTACAAATATTTCCATGGATTCAAATACTGTGATTGATGCAGGAGAGTGTGTGGTCAGCTCTAGTACATGTTTCATCTGTGTATTCATTTGTGAATTAGAAAAATGTCTTGCAAAAGTATGTGTGACATAATTTTCTTGTCATGGTATGACACTTGAGAGTAGGAATTCTATACTAAATATTTTAGAAGCCACAATTTTTGCTATTTCTTGCTATCCAATACATTTGCTCTAAATTCTCACATTTTCATCAAATGGTCTTTAATATACTATTTATGATAAAATTAAGTACATCTAGAGAAAGAGAGCAAGAGATTAAATATAAATGTAGTCTTATAAAGAACATAATTTTCATTCTCAAATGTGGGTGCATGCTTGCTCCATTTGGTAAAAAGAGAAGGAAAGAATTAAAGAAAGAAGAAAGAAAGAAAGGAAGAAAGAAAGAAAGAAAGAAAGAAAGAAAGAAAGAAAGAAAGAAAGAAAGAAGAAACCACAAGTCATTTAATGCGGACCCAGCAAATATTTTTGCATTGCTTAGACAATTGTCTGGGGAAGTAGAAACATAGAAAAAAAACATTTCTTATTACCTTCCTACGAAAAGTACTATCAAAGGTAAAGTGTGATTAATAAAGGATGGGATGGAGTCAAACTGCTTTGATTCAAAAATCTAACTCTATCATTTATAAAACTATGACTTTGTGGCTTAAGTGCACATTTTCTCTGTGTCAATATTTTCTTCCTTTAACACGAGAAAGAGCAGTCACACAAACTCATGGTTCGAATGAAGATTAGGAAGCTTCCCTGGTTGAAAGTATTTGGAGAATAAGTGCTCAATAAATATTTATTACTGCTGCTAATACTGCTTCCATTGGATTGCAGTGTTCTTGCGTATAAGCCAACGTGGATGACTGATGGCTACTTTCTGTCCACTTTGTATGTCTATAACGATTCTATCAAAGGACAGAACCTCTTTGTGTACCATGCCTTTTCCCATGGTAGAAGCTCTGAAGACACCGAAGGAGACTACTAGCAGCCTCAAGTTAGTTTAGATTAGCAGCTGCTGGAGCTTCATCAGGGAAGAAAACATAGCATGAAGTGGGGGAAATGTGGCCAAAAAAAAAAAAATCAAGAACAAAATAAATCTATGAGGTTATTTTGGAATGTATGTCTGTGTGTCTCTAACTATGATGATGGAAGCGATCCAAAAATGCTATTATTCTTCAACATAGTAGGACAGAGAGCAACTGAAAGAGTGTGGAACCAAACAAACTGTCCAGTCCTTTAATGGCATGAAAAAAAAATCTATCAAATTCCAGAGCTAACAGTTCCTGCTCCTCTTGTGTGGGCTGAATCGAGCATGAGAGTATAGGACGCTGGAGTGGCCAGCTTAGCGCAAAAAAGGTGACAGAAAAAAGGCACAATTGGCACCAAAAGCATGACAGTTAGAAAAAGGCGCGAAATTCAAAAATGGTGACATTGCAAAGCCCGCGAAGAATAATCCAAGCCAAGATGGTGCTGAAGGGGAGCAAGTGGGAGGAGGAGATCTGACTTATTTACAAGAGGTTGACTGGAGTTAGAGATGGAATAAGATGACATAAAGTGCCTGATGCCAGAGTGCAGATGTGACTGCTGATGTGATTGATCAATTTCCCTTCATCTTCTGGGATTCGTGGACCTTTCCTTTATAAATTGCATAAACGAGTTCCTGCTTAACTCCCTGCTCTGTCTGATTGGACTGATTGTCTCCCGGACCCCAGGGCTGGCTGACAAGCTGTGCACTCCAGCTCAAGGGGAGGGGGCTACAGAGGGTCCCTGCACTCTTGCCTACCACATTCAATTCAATGCCCCAGAGGCTAATGCTAACATAGAAAATGACAGAGAAGTGAATTCTGGGAAATGTAGTTCCACTAGTGCTAAATGCCTACCATAATTAAACATTACAATTCACAACTGTAAAAACATTTTTAAAAATGCCTCTCAGGTAGAACCTGTACCATTAGTAAATGGAAGTCAAACTTCTTCAGCAACGACATGGCAAAAGTCATGAAGCTTAAGCACTTTGGCTGCTCCCTTACACATCTCCCACAGGCTACTGTCTCCAGAGAACTCTACACAGTCTGGAAACTGTTGCTAGATGAGCTCTCCTTCTCTGGAAAACACAAATCCTCATATAATGTATCAGATATGTCTTATCATACCACAGGGATTGGATGTCAATTAGGCGCCTGATAGTCAAATAACATATAATTAGATTTTCAGTTAAGATGATACAAATTATTAAAATTAAATTAAATCTAGAATCCATCATTTTTCAACAATAATCCAGAGACCAAAATGATTATTAGTATCAACTATGTATCTGATAAGTATCCCAGTAATAACTGCATTGATGCTTGGGTGTAGTGGTGAAGAGCTAGAAAGGCAAACAAAGATGCCCAATTTATGATGAAAGATTTTCTGGGTATTTTATATATAATGTCTTATGTTTTCATATGTATAGGCTTTGGATATCAGTGCTTAAGTGTTTTTAAAAATGTTCAAAATATGAAATGATAGTTTGTATATAGCAAAGTGTTTGGAGACAGCACTTTCAAAACACATAACTTAATGATGTGTTGTATTTGAGCATGAGTATAGTATTGCAGACAGAAGTTTCTGTTCTGCCCAGTCCCGTAGGCATTCAGTCCCAAATAAACACACAGAGGCTTATATCAATTATAACTGTTTGGCCTATTAGCTCAGGCTTATTATTAACTAGCTCTTACAACATAAATTAATTCATAATTCTTATCTATGTATTGCCACATAACTTGGTACCTTCTCTCAGTAAGGCATTCTCATCTTGTTTCCTCTGCATATAGTTTGCAACTATGTCTTTTCCTTTCCTCTTCCCAGAATTCTCCTAGTCTTGTTGCCCTGCCTATACTTTCTGCTTAGCTACTGGTCAATCAGTGTTTTATTAAATCAACATGAGTGAAAAAATGTTACAGTGTGCAAGAGCATTATGCCACAGCACAGTTGAGTAGTCATCTGGGATTTATAGATAGAAATATTTCAAGCATTGGTAAACTTTTCCTGTAATGGATCAGAGAGCAAATATTTTCATGTTTGAGGGCCATATGGTCATTGTCTGAACTAACCAGTACTGCCTGGTATTGTTGTGCAATAGCAGCATAGGTAATGATAAGTAAATGGAGTAACATTCTCTTCCAAGAAAAAAAATCTTTGTTTAAATTTTGAGTATGAGTTAATTTCCATGTATCATAAAATATACATAATGCCTTTTCTAATGATTCAAAAGTAAATGCTATTACTTTACAATGCATACAAATATGACATGCCTGAATGTAGATTATCATAAGTCTTTCATAGCTAACCAACCACTCACGTGTTTCAATAAAAGCTACAAGCCACTTAAGAAAATCAAAAAGTATTAGCCAAAGCACATGCATATTTTAAGCAAATAAATATAAATTCCAAATTTCTCACAAAAAACAAGAGACTCAAGATTGGTTTAAAATATAATTAATTGTTTATTATCCAAACACGGCGACTGTGGACTACAACTGTTGGCATGTGAACAGCACTGCTTCTTTCTCGCGCTGCAGCTTGAACAGTAAGAATGTCTCACAAGCATACCTCCATGTCTGAAAATGTACTTTAGTAAAATAAGGAAGGTACGTTTTTGCATTTGGATTTGTCTTTATGTAAATGTAAGAAGCTTGAAAAGATTTTTTCTTGGTTATGTAACCCTTTGTCAAAAATAATTAAACAATCTCTTGTCACATCATCGTAGCCAGCGTGGTTAAATATCTTGCTTTTCCTATCGTATGGAAAAAATGAAAACTGAAGTATTCTGCCAATGTATTTCTTTCCCCAGCACTCCGAAACCAGTTGACAAAGCTATCAGTTGCCATAGAAGCAAAAGCATAGAAGTTGTAATACACAAAATATGTCAAAACATGGTATGGATTATCACATCAATCTAGCATGTAAGAAAGACCCTCACAGCCCTGCCAGTTGATTATGGGATTGTCTCCCACAAGGGGCAAGCCTGGTATTCCATCAGGAAATATCACATTACTGTGTTGATTCCATTATGTTTATCTTCAGCAAGTGCTCTGGGCAATGTTGTCAGAGGCAACAATCTCAAGAACGAGGGTTTCGATCTTTTAGGAAAAATCAGACTAAAACTCGAGACTTATACATTATGAACAAAAATGTAATTTAATCTTTATTTTTGGGGAGTAATGCTCCATAATGATCTTGTCAAGTTTTCTCTGTGTCTAGCTATATGCATTGTATATTTATGCTTTTTATTTTAATTCAATAATATATACAATGCAGATATATTTTCCCAAATAACTCACTTGGTATTATAGAAGACAATAAACTAAACTAAAAATATTCACCATGATTAATTTCCAAACAAAGTTTGCATTAAGTTTCAAGTTTGGGGCTCTTGAACTTATACTCTTGATCCTTGAGTATTTTCTTGCCTTGTTCTGTTTCTGTGAAAGTGGTAACTATCAACAAACACTTATTATTATGTTCATCTATTTTCATTGGAAATATGCCACTGTCCTGACCAAATCACACATAGAGAAAATAATACAAGCCCTGAGCTATTTTAAGATTAGATTAAAAACTGACCACTGACCAAATGTGCCTATGATACCTCCTTCCTGATGTAGAGTCAGTATTGAAATATGCCCTTCTTCAAAGTTTTATAGAATTACCAAGTATTTTCTCTTAATAGAAAACTGGCTATCTGTGTGTGTGTTTTCATCCTAAATATTCAGTATAAGACCAAGTCAGTCTCTCTGCCATTGTCTTCATATGCAGTATTAAAATTAAAAACATTTGCTTCATGAGAATGTTGAGAAAATCAAAGTGAAATGCAGATAGAAACCTGCAAGAACAAAGGACATTGGGTAAATAACCTATTAGCTTATGAGCCCTCTCTCATGAATACACAATTTTCACTGAATCTTTCATCACCCAAGAGAGCCCCTCATCACTAAATGGTGTGACTAAAGTAAATAATGGAGAAATCCTACCCTCGTGATGCATTTCATCATATCAAACTCTCAACACTCTTCTGCAAGGGGTTTTATGTAATTTAGTGAAAACTACCAGGGGGGCTGTATGCCATATGTCGAGTAGCTCAGGAAAAAAGCGGCATGAAAGAGGAACACACAGAATAGTAATTATTTTCTTAGAAACCTTCATGGTTTTAAAAGTATTCAGGACGACATGTAGTTTGCCTGTTTCATAGATGGCCAAAACGACACCCATTATTTCCCTATGAAATGTTATGTGCACACATTGTGTATAAAGCACTACATTGTATAATTTGTTTCTTCCTCCCTACATCCTTGATAGAGATTTTTTTCTCCATCTTAGCCAGCATCCACAAGAAGTTACCTTTGTTGATAACTCTCTGTCAGTATGGAGAAACCAGATGTAACATAAAAGGAGGTTGTGAAGCAAATGTACTGAGAATAAATGGGACTTTTGGAGGTATGGTAAAGCAGCCCTTGATGAATGACCAACACAGGTGACTTGGCGACCCAAAGAAAAGAACTCAATACCATCTCTAAAATTACACCCACAAGTTAATTCCTTTCCAGACCTTTTATTCCTCCACGCAACCAACATTAGACTTGTCCCACATATAACAAAAACTTCCCTCTTTGCTCCACAAGCAGGCAGTTGGTTATCTTTCATCTTCAGTAGAATGAGTTATTTTTCGAAACAACATAGTCACTGTAATGAGATGGCCACAGGGCTAGGCTAGCACAGAGAGAGTTTGTGATGAATAGACTTACTTTATTACCATCTATTGTATGACCAATATTCATGACCAAGGCCTCAAGTTTAAATTTTAGACTTCTAAGCAAAAATTTCAGAAAGGGTTTCCTTTATCTATTTTATTCTTATTTTACTTGCTCTTACTCCATTTTAAGGGAAAATATTTGGTCCTCTCAGCAGTAAAGGCTCCTGATTTTCTGGTCTCCTTTCAGTATAGAACAAGCTGAGTTTTGAACTGAATGTAGACTTTGAACTCACTAGATCTGAAACAGGAATTTTGTATCTATAGGATGGGAGTTGTGGACCTGAAATTTAAAAACTTCAACTTCCCTATAGGAAGACAATGACAATCTTGACTAACATTTTTGCTAGGACAAACATATGCCACACATATGTGATTAAAATGTCCAACAAATGTCAGAATTGTTGTTTTCGACCCTGCTTCCCACAGTGATTTATCTCAACCAGTTGATCATGGAGCAAGAACAATTTCTGGACTGCCTACTCTGTTGAAATCTTTTCTAAGCATAGGGAAGCGTTAAATCTATTAAATTTGGTTAAAATTAAAATAAGAGAAAGTCAGTGGCATAGTTAAGTTTTTAGCACATTTTATAAAATGGAGACAGAATGGTGAACTGAAAATGAGCATAGAATATAATAGGAGTCTTCGTTTTATAGTGAAGTAATGGGAGAACTGGCTATGAGCTGTGAGGTGAAACCAGAAGATCAGTTTGACAGAAAGAACAAGTCAAGAATGCGGCAATTATCGAAGAAGCCAAATTACACTGGGATTCGAGAAACATGCTGAGAATGGCACATTTTATTCTAGTGGGAAATAAAGTTGTCGAGTCATTCGGAGTATACTAATGACAGGATACCCAGAGAAGAGGTGTGAGCTCAGGTGACTCACTCCCTAACGATGCCACTAACCAGGTGGTGAAAATGACAGTCACAGTCAAGAGCTCTTGAATTCTCAGAAAAATGGCGAATGGAGAAATATTTGTTTAAGAGAAAGAACTCACCCTCAATGGGAAAAGAGAAAGCTGATAACATCTTACTCACTACCTTCTCTCAACTCTTCTTTCTCAGCATGAGACGCTCCTTGTCAGGAAGGTGAGGCACTGTCAAAATTCAGACCTATCTGTGGACTCTGGTGGCTGTATCTCATCCTGGGATTTTTGGGAACCACTATCACCCCATTCCAAATTCACTATGATGCCTCAGAGGACTCGGCTTGGATTCAGCCTGAGAATTCTCTTATGGTGAAAGGATACCAAAGGTTGAGGGCCGGAGGATGGTGGGAATAAGCATCAGATGTTGTTTTCTCCAGCAGAGTCACACGGGTGCACGAAAGAGTCCTGACTCAAATGAAAAGCACATCTGTGACTTGCAGGAGTGGCCACACTCAATGCCCATAGGTTAAATGCTTCCTCTAAGACTGAAAAATGAAATAAATATTCCATTGTCATTTCTACTAAAAATTCTCCTTGAGTCTTTTAGTTAAGGCAACTGGGAAAGAAATGGAAATAAAAATGCCTGATTGAAAGGGGAAAATTATCTTTATTTTGAAACATGATAAAACTAAGACCCACTGTAAGTATTTTCATCAATGGGTTTTCCACTACTGTAACAAAATGCCTGAAGTATGAGAAATCACAAAGCAAAAAAATATTATTTTGGGAGCAGTCTTAGAGGCTGAAAGCCTACTAATTGGTCCGCTGGAGAAGATCAGTGGTGGGTGGCAGCAGAATGGCGAGTGCAGGTAAAGAAGGAAGAGACATGGCAGGAAGTCTGCACGTGTCGGGGTTGACAAATGTAGCGGTTTCCCGCAACTCCCCCTAGTGATGCTAAGGACAGTTAACGACGGGTCCCAGCACAACCATCTCAATCTCTTCCAAGAGTAGACTTCTGGTCTCCCACAGGACAGAAAAGGCCAATTCTTCATCTCTTTTCTCAAACTGGGACATTTATCTGTGCTGTGCCTGTGGACAGCTAAGCTCCTTGTTCTCGAAACAGGAAACACTAAGGCTTGGAACAGCGGGGTTTAATTATCTAGACTCAAGATTTTCATGGCTTAGGGCCCCCCAGGCTTGACATTATTTGAGCCAATTCTCCTCTAAACCTTGTCATGGGGAGTCAACACGAAACGACTACAAGCACGGATTATAGTTGCAGTGCCGAAAATTGAATTTCAGCTCCATCGTTCATTATCTGTGAGACTGTGGACAATTCTCTAAACCATCTCCAAAATCTTTTTTTTAAGATGGGACTAGCAGTGGTGCCAACCTCCTACTCTATTTTCCCCCCAAATTAAATGAATACATATAAAGTTGCTCATAAAGCATAATCTACTATGTGTGTTTGCTAAATAAAACAAAACTTTCCAGTGACGTGGTTAATTGATGTGATGCTGACTTAATTCTGACCTCAATTCCAGATTCACAAAGTAATACTGCTGTCTTTACTAAGGTACTGGTGTCTGTATCATATTGTTTTCCTTGAAACAGGACTTTCTAAGAGTAACAGTTTTAGAAGTCTTTGTATGTCACTGGTTTGATGCACTCACCTTTGTGGGAAAGGACAAAAATTACCATGTTAAAACATCTATGGCCTAAAGAACATCTGGGATATTCCATTTCATCAGAATGATGGCTATTCTTGGTTGTCAGATTGAATATATCTGAGATTAACTTAAACCCAAAGATAGGGCACACATGTGAGAGATTATTTTGCTTATTTTGAAGCTGGAAGATGCACTTCTATTCTGGATATCTTAATCCAGATCTTTTGAAGTGGAAAGAATTGTCTTTAATCTGGGCCTTGCCTACTGCTGGAACCCTATATAAGGATATGAATGTAGAAAGTTTTCTCTTTACCTGCAAAAGCCTCCCTAGCAAGTGCATTCCTTCACTGGCATTAAGTCTATTTCTTTGGATCCCATATACTGAAGATCAGCTGCGACTTTCTCTTTTGTGGAGTAAATTACTGTGGGATTCTTAGACCTTCCATCACTAGCAGCCATTATTGGATTGGATTAGCTGGACCACAGCCAGTAGATGACACTAATAAATCCCCTTGCAATATATACAGAGAGATTCATTCTATAAGTTCTGCTACTCTAGAGAACCCTGACTAATACAGTCAGTAACTCAAAATATACTTCCAAAGTGAACAAGTTGATTCTTAGCAGGAAGAATCTGTTATGTATAATTTAACTGGTGTCCAAAGTATACTTTTATATGTAAAAACATAGCTCTAGAAGCAGGAGGCAATTAGGTTGTTTAGGAAGCATTAACACCTATGGGTGCCCTGAGAAGAACACAGCTCTGTATATTAAATGAGATGTAAAGCCTTCCAACACATCATGACTAACAAGTAACGAAAATCTTGAGACTTAGGAGGGATCAGGGGAATTTAACATTACTGCCATTGTTTTCAAAAGGAAGTGAAAAGGGATACCAAATATTTCTTGCATGATGTCCCAGCGAGGAAATTCTTATACCTAGCTGGGGAAGATGAAATCAACTGTGGGAACGATGCTCTTCTGACCTGTGGCTTAGCTAAGTAGAAAGTCTCTTCCCTCGGTGGTACTTGAGAGGCCTTGTTTGTACTCACTTGATCCCTGCAGTTCTCCGCCTTCCTCCCAACCCCCAAGTGCCTGCAAATGGTTAAAAGGCAGCGCAGTAAATCAGGAAGTCTCCAAACACAGCAGGGTTCAGTTTACAGTACAGCAGGGTTAGGGTTGAAAACTGAAGTCTAATTCCATTTTCAAAGCTGAACATCTAATGGGGATTATCATTAATGACAGACAGCGTGGTGTCAAGGGGTTGTGCCAAGTTCCAGACCTTCTCATGCTTTACATTCCTACGCTTAACCAAAGGTTAACCAAATCATTGCTGGTTGCAAACTGTTGCTTCAACATACTGTGGGTGGCCCATATCTGCCACTGCGTCAGCCGCTGCTGAGAAGGGACAACCGCACTTAGAGTTCACTTGCATATGGCCTGTGGTGTTGAGCCTTTGTGAAAACCAACCAGCTCATGAAACATGTAGCATGAAGAAGTGATGCCACTTTATTTTTATAAAGTGGATATAGCACATGTAAACCTATAGGTACTATAATATATGATTATTAAATATCACGTCAATTTGTTTTCTTAAACATTACTGTGTCTTAATAAGCTGCTAGGTGCTCAGAGTTGGCAGTGACAATTCTGTCATCAAGGTTAGTCAGGCTCACAATAAAACATCAAATTCAACATGATGATTTTTGCAATGACAGGACAGATAAAGATCGATAGGATTTAAGGATTTACAGAGAGCTTGAGGCTGAACTGGGAAAGACAAGCAGAGGCATGTGAAAGCAACATCATGAACTTGCACTTTTCAGAAAATTATAGAAATAGCATGAAGACAAAGATGCATTAATGTGCTTGGTGTGGTCATATTATATAACATGGATATAATCAGTGATGTGAGTACATGGGGATGTGTGTTAGGCTCACAGAAGAATCTGGGAGACTACAACATGGTTTTTTTGTGGCACCCTAAAGAGTCATCACCACTTCTTCTAACTCTTTAAGAGTCTCTTTAAGCACTCATGGGAGTTACCTGTTTGGTTCTTTGCACAAATATATATATATATATATATATATATATATATATATATATATATATATCAGTAGTAGTACTACTGAGTACTGAGTAATAGTACTCAGCAGTAGTACTCAGTAACAAAAATTGCTGAGTCCATCTGCAGAGGTTTTGATTAAGTGAGTCTGGAGTGGGGTTCAAAAATATATTTCTAACAAGGCTCCAAGTGACACTCAGACTTCTGGTGAGAAGACGATCCTTTATCAACCAGTAATTTGAAGACAGAAGGTCTTGCTTTGCTTTTAACTTTATGATGATGAAACGGAGAGAAAGAATATGCAGTGCAGTTCTCCCCAGCAGGGACAGAGGCACAGTTGCAGGAACCAGCTGTGGTTGGCCAGCGCGATGGAACATTCCCATTGGTGTGAATGGGCCTTTAACAGCCAGCGGTCAGTCTGCTGTTCCATAGCTGGTGTGTAGGAAGAGACACTCCCTCATCCACCATTATCTCTGCTAGCTCCATCTGTCCTGGGGATCAGGGATGTGTGTGTTGGTAGCTAAAATGGACTTTACCTCTCAATGAAAGTCAGATAAGTAATCAAGACGTAGGATGAACTTCACCCCATCTTCCAAGCTTTTCAGTTCTCCTTCACTCCCAGCCCTCTAGGCTTACCACTTCTCTTTTTTCTTTTTAGGCTTCTCTCATACATTGCATCTTGACCATACTTTCCCCTCCCTCCATTCCTCACAGTCCCCTACCCTCATCTATTCTCCAGATCCACTCTGCTGGTATGGGAGGTCCATCTGTATATGAGTTGCTTTTATTGGTTAATGAATAAAGAAACTGCTTTCGCCTGTGACAGGACAGAATAGAGCTAGGGGGTAAACTAAACTGAATACTGGGAGAAAGATGGTGGAGTCAGTGACACCAGATTCCAGGCAGAACTTTACCCGGTAAGCCACAGCCACGTGGCGATACACAAATTAATAGAAATGGGTTAACCAAAGACATAAGAGCTAGCTTGCAATATGCTTAAGTGATTGGTCAAGCAGTGATTTAAATAATATAGTTTCTGTGTGATAATTTTGGGAGTCTAGGCAGCCAGAAAATAAACAAGCAGCTTCTTACAACACAATTCTTCTGCTTTTCTTAAAAAAAAAAAGAAAGAAAGAAAAAGAAAAAAAAAGGGAGTGGAGCAAGGAAGACTACTCTTGATTGAGAGTTTGTCTGTCTTGTGAGCACTCACACATACCACACCAGTGCCACCTTTATGACATCTCCTGTACTGGACATGCCATTTTCCTCCCCTGTCCTGGCACATCTGCCCATCCCACCTTTCAAAGCCTGGTTCTCCTTCCTCTCCTTTAAACCTTTCCTTCATTTTTCCAGTGTGCAGCTACACTGCCAGTTGGGAAACTCTATAACCATACGTTACTTACTAGTTAGCTGGTAGACATGTGGACTTCTGCCCTCTGTTATTTTCTTTGGCTGTTAGCCAGACTGACTTCTATAAGTCCTTCTGGGTCACTAGGTGATTTTTTTTTCAAAGTGTTCTGCACAGAAGAGAACATTTAGTCTCAAATGCCTACCCCAAATATCAATCCATAAGGCCAACAAAAGGGAGTGAAAAATCCTGAAACAGCTCAGATGTCAAGTGTCACAGTAAGATGGAATGAGTTATCTTAAAAAAAATAATATATGCCTATAAGCATCAGATTTTCCCATACTCATGGAGTTTAGACACCTTCATCTTCAGACTTCTTGGTACCAATCCTGTCGGTATTTGCCTTTGCTCTGTTCTTTTAATGTTTCCTCATCTTGCTAGCTTTAAGCTTCTGAACTATAGGCCAGGGGGAGAGGGAAAAATTATTCAGCTGCAGAATCTTAGATCTCCAGATTCCAGAAAAGTACCCTCTGCACTCGAACCTCAACCTTCCTGCCCCAGTCCCTGGGAAACTCTCCAACTAGTTTCCTTTTGAATTGCATGGTGCCCACACCTCCCTTCCCTAGCAGACACCTCCACACACCCAGCTTTATGTGGTTTTTAGATCATTCCCAGATGACCTCCCTAAGCCAATACTGTTACTCCCCCTGTCTAGACCTAGATGTTAAGCTAGCAGATATGTTTGGACAAATGTTTTACAGTCTACAAACTTATCATGGCACAGACAAGTGCAAAGTGTGTTATTTCCTTCCAAGGCTATGTTCTTTGCTCGTTATCATGATAGGAAGATCATTAAACCACTGTAGTTCTCACAGGCAAAATGTGAGGATCATTTTAACTAGACTTTCTCATTGTTCTTTGTCCTCTGTTCTTTTTTCATAGCATTTTTCTATTTTTATCACAAAAGAGGAACTCAATGTCTCACTTATCCCAAGGGAGAATTGTGGTAATGCAGTCGTTCTTTTCTTTGTGTTCATTAAATTTAGATTGGTCTTCCTGTCTGCATTGAATGCAGTTGTCAAATATTCTGAAATAATTGGATCCATACACACCCACACATACCTACACACCCCATTTTTCTACAGAGTTTGCGAACTCTTGAAAGATGATTGAATACCAAGTTGAGTAGATGTATATCCTTTTGGTCCTCCGTCTTCTTCTCCTTCTGTTGCAATTTCTTTCCTGCAGTCAAGATGGACACTGTCTTATCATGAAGCTTTTCATAAAGCCTACTTCTCTTTACCTTCATGACCTCCTCAAATCTGATACAATCTTGCTCCTGACTTAAAAACAATTTTAGGAATACTTATCATTCAAAGAAAATCAATAACTTACTAAAGGAAGACCCAGCCTTAAAAGGAGAGGGGCCATATTGATTATTGGCATTAACCGTAACCTTCTTTTGAATTCTGACTGTCATTAAAGAATCTAAAGGGTTTCTGGGTTGTGGATTGTAGGCTTCTTAGTCTTTACTTTATGTCTAATAACCATTTATAAGTGGGTGCATACTATATTTGTCTTTCTGGGCCTGGGCTACTTCTTTTACTATGATTTTTTTCTAGTTTGATCCATTTGCTTGTGAATTTCAAGATGTCATTATTTTTTTAACCATTGAGTAGTATTCCATTGTGAAAATATAGGAACCTACAGAGACATACATGGATGCACTTAGGATGAAGAAAGGACAAGCTCTCCTGAGTAAATTGAGAGCATGGAGTAGGGAATCAGGGGGAGGGCAGAAAGGGAAATGGGAGAAAGAAATGGGGAGTGGGAAAAATGTATAACTCAATAAAAACAATAAAAAGAACACTAATAAAAATGTAAAAAAATAAAAACATATGTCACTGTAGACATCTTCCACCATGCTTTTTTTTCATTTAATGAAGTAATGCTAATACTATTTGACTATACTCACTAAAGTTACAGAAGTGTTTCCACTTCTTTGTCAATTTGCAAATTCCCGTGGCTTTCAAACAAATAAAAATAAGTTTCCCTAAAAATAAAACAGAATCTGAGGGGCCAAGAGAGAGTATGTGGATCCCTGGGACAAACTAGATAAGGATATAGAAGAAATAACTGGAGATAACTGGGAGAAGATGGAGAATGGCAAATATTAATTGATCGCCCAATGTCTTTGTGTTTCCCAGCTGTATAACAAGAACTAAAGAAGTATTTGTGGAATGAAGACATCACCATCACAATCATGGAAAAAGCAATCACATGTGGAAGTGCTTCCATGAGCTGCCAATCTTCTTCCATCAAAAGCTATAATTTCATTTTGTATGTTTTGAAAACATCACTGAGGGTACAGCCAAAACATACCATGAAATCTATACTTCGAACACCTTGTTAATTTATATTTCACATTAGAAGAATGAAACAAGTGCCCTGATTTATTTGCCAGTCTTGTCAAGGTGGAATTGATTACAATGCTTTAATTAAATTTTGGAGTGTAAGTTTTAAATTTACTATATGATCGTGAATCTATTCAGGAGTAACTCTAAGGTAGAGCAGATAAAAACAAATGTCTTTAGCTTTACAGTAAATTTAAAAATATCATTGAAGTCATGTTAGATAGACCGCTTCCAATGGCTCCCCTGGTTCCCCTTAATAACTTTACATTCTGAATCTCAGAATCCTTGATTGATACACCGATAAATGCTTTCTTCTGTTTTTGATAAAGAAGAAACCAATGACCAAAGCAAAAGCCAAGTTTTGCTTTTAAAGTATCTCCCATGAATGTCAAACTCTGTCACAGACCAATTCTTACTGCCTTGTGGATCAGGATCACCACAGCAATCATAAATCCCAAGTTTAAATCCAGACCTTATATAATGACAATTTTGCATTCAAACGGTTATTTTTTTGGCAAGATTCCTCTGAAAGCTGACTTTGGGGATTGCAAGGTCATCCTCAGTTCCAGTGAATCCCATAAACTTGCAAATATGAAGCCCTTCTTTTTCTATGGCTCTTAGTGTCACAATAAAGAATGGACTATGTCAGGAACCTTCTCTGTAGAACCCCTGTCTTAGATGTCTGGATTTGATCACATCTCAGGTAATAAATTTTGCATCATAATTATTCAAGGGCGATCATTTGGGGAAATGGATGGCAAAAGTAACTACTTTTTAAATTTAAATTTTTATTTACTCATGTAGTCTGGGGGACAGTAAGTTAATGTTACTGAAAAGCTTCAGGAAAATCTACTAATTGTGATCTATCTCAATGTAGTAACTCCTTATAATAAAAACTGAATGTTTTTCCCAATGTATTTAATATGTAAGGCTTACTATACTAAATATCAAGTTTAATTTAGCTCTTTCTAAGGACATGCACAGAAAACATTCACTGTATATCAGTTCTCTAATTATAGACTTTCTCTGTTACTATGAATTTTATTATTTGTAACTTGTCAGTGACTCTCTCCAGAGTCATGTAAATAGCACCCTGCTTGTTATGTAGGATTTGAACAACTGCCATAGCTTTACCACTTGGGTGCATATAATATGTGGTTTGTTTCTGTGCCTTCAGATGCTTTTTTCTTTTTTTTCCTTAAAAGCCAACCCTCCTGCATTCTCACCTCTGCAGCTCCTCAGTCCCCCGCCCCCTTCAGCTCCAGCATGCGATTCCTTCTGCTTTACACTTCCGGACCTTCTTAGCTCCTTGAATTATCTTCATCTTACCTGCCGTTAGCCTGTCCCTCACTTCTCTGAACAGTGGAAATGCCAAGGGTGCTGTCAGTACTCCACACACGCTGCCTGAATGAAACAGCTTTGCAATCCGGGAACCCTCACCAACCGTCTTCCTTTTTGCTGCATGTAATAAGTAATAGTGTGAATTGGTATTGGTAAGACATTCTCCACTACCTGGAAGAGCAATGCCCAAGTCCAGGCACTTGGAGAGAAATGTAGGCAAAAAGCTCCCTCTCAAGAGAATGATTCGGAATTGATCTGGTTAATCAATAATCATCACTTATAATGCTATTATGACATAAGAAGAATAATAACATAGGTCGAGATCTTAATGTAATTAATTTTATACTCAAAATTTTAGGAAAATAAAAGCAGGAAACCGTGCCTGATCCAAAGGATTGCAGTAGGCTTTCCCAGCTCTACCATCTCTACGATGATCTAAATGGGCAGATCCAAGTTTGTTTTCTAAGAGCCTAACACTGTCCCTGAGACTGTGAAGAAAGTAGAAGCCGGCCCTTGGTTTAGACCGCGCTGAGCCCAAAGGCTTCGTGCACCACACCTGCTAATCACTAAAAGGAAAGATCTGTTCCAAGATGTAACGCTACACTGCCAAGCAGTCCGACAGGCTTGCATTAGCCGACCGTCACTTCTGACCCTCCTGGGAGCAGTTCTACTGTGAAGCCCACAGAAAAACCGCACCAAATCTGTTGAGCAGAGAAGGAAAACGTTTCACTCATGTGGCACTTGTCAATTGAGCAAGGGCAGAGAAATTGATGAGGGTACTAATTATTCTTGAAGGAGTCTCAGGAACAGAGAGCATTCATAGACCTTACAATGCAGTGAAGAGCGACGGAATGCATTTCCCCAAACGTTGAAAGGCTTGGACTCGCAGACAGCATGGCTGGTGAACAAAACTGGGCTTCTCAATTAAAAACAGCCCTGTGCTCTATTGGGGCCAGACATAGTCCGTGGGGGTTAAGGCAGTAGGAGTGTCCATGTTTTAATTTTCTATCTTCTTTCCAACATTAAATAGCTATGCATAATAGAGAAATATAGACCATAACTGTTTTGACTAATCTTTTGTCTTCTTGGGTTTTATGAAAAGTAGTGTGGCTTTTTTTTTTTTCTCTCAAAACGCCAACACAGGACGCCACAGTAGTTCAAGGGTTTGGAGCTTTTCAAACTCAGGCTTGGTGGCTCGCTATTTAAGCTAACTATGCAAAGGAACAATTCCGGCCTTAAATGAAATTGCTCTGGACTTACAAAAGGACAAGTCCAATTTGGTTTGTAAGCCACAGATGTTTGCCTGCGTCAAAGTTGTTAGTCAAAATATTCAGAGAGTTAGAATAAATTCTTGACATTGTATGTTAATGCAAAGTGGCGGTTACTTTGGGTTTCTTGCAAGGGAAACCAAATTATTTTTTTTAAAAAAATAACTTCTTTATTGACTCTTTGGGAGTTTTACAATATGCACCCCAATTCTGTTCACCTCCCAGTCCCCTTTGTCCTCCCCTCACCCCTGCCATGACCCTCATAAGGAAACAAATCAAAGTAAGCAACCAAATAAACAAAAGCAAAAAAAAAAAACCTAAAACTAAACCAAACAAAAATAAAAACACAACAATGGAAAAATCCCTTTGCTTCTCCTCTTTCCCTAAAAAATATTTCTAAAGTATGCATCCATTCTCTAGAAAGTAAAAAAGATATTAACAAGCAATTGACAAAAGAGAACAGTTTAGTTAAGAAGGATTCATTGCTGTAGAGACCTGGAACAAACTGGCTGAATGTGGCAAAAAAAAAAAAGGAGGTATTTCCAGATGCAAAGGAAGGAAAAAGTTACATTGCAAAATCTAGAGATATGACTGGAGTATAAGATGGGAAATATTTGAAGATGTCTCCAAACATGAGGAACTCTGACATTCATAAAATATGTATGAGACCATGTTTCAATGAATGAAACTCTGGCATCTGCAGAGCACCACAGTAGGGTCTAGGCAGACATGTACTTATTTCTCCGCAATTGGATTATAGTTCACTAGTGTCATGAGAAGAACAGGACAGGATAGAAAAGGCGCTATCATGGGAAAACATGAAGAGTAGGAAACGAATTCTCATACTGGGATGGTCCAGAATGTATATGGGAATTAAATTTGTATAGTTGCTTGTTGCTGATCTTTCTAATGGTAGAAAAGTTCTCACTGACTGAACTCTTCTGTTTTTAAAATTACCCCAATGTTTTTCATTATTGTTGTAATGAGAAGCAAAATCAATCTTAAGAGATCTCCTCTTTCTCGTCTTTTGAGCCATGCCCCCCTCACAAATATGTGACTGTTGACAACACAAGACTCAAGTTACTACAGTGGCAATAACTTCTTTCTTTTACCTATTATAATATATTTGGCCTCTTTTAAGAATTCAACAGAGCTGACAATATCCAGAGAAAGGGTAGTATTTGGTTATTCAAAGTCACTGTCATGTGATGTTATGACTGGTAACCTCATTTGAACTAAGGAAATACCTTGGAAACATAAGTAGGACAGAAGAGACATAGTCTTCTGAGAAGTCTGCCAAGGTTGTTCCAGAGCCAACACATTTAATATCTATGCTCTCCCACAGCTAGCATTGTGATTCATCAAATCATCATATTGTCTCTGACTTCTGAATGTAAGTAGAAATTGTGGATACCATTTGGACATGCAGGTGAAACCTAGGATCCCGTCTCCACAATGCCCACCAAGGCAAAGTGGCAGACATTGTCTAAGTATTTCTTCTGAAACAGGAAAATAATTCTCAGAATAAAATAGGCATTCAAGGAACTTGTAAGGGTTCTAGGATGGTTTGTTTTAGAATCAGTAGGTCTGGAATACAGGAAATAATGTCAAGAGCAAATTAGATACATACTTCTGAAAAAGAACAGTAACTCAAATCTCTCCCTCCCTCTCTTTCTTCTCTCTCTCTCTCTCTCTCTCTCTCTCTCTCCTATCTCATTTCTCATCTTTCCAACAGAGAATTGATACATTGACCAAACTTGGGTCCATGAAAAGAAGGCTATGCCCACTAAATGCTCAATTTCTTATTCTAATCTTCAATGTTTCCTTTTTCATTAAAAATTATTATTGTGTATGAGTGTTTTGTCTACAATTATATTGTGTGCCATGAGCCTGTCAGGTGCAGAGGCGGTCAGAGGAGTGAATCTTATCCCCTAGAGTTAGAGTTACTAACAGTTGTGAGCTGCTCTCTGGCTGTTTCCTTGTACGCCCAAAGAGAAATACCAAGTAACTCATTGTCTTGAGAAATTTCTCCTCAGTCTTTTGGAACCATGATTGTCCCTAGGAAGGAAAAGCTCAGCTGAGATTCGACCATGGGTATGAGAGTGCTAGCCTCAGAAAATTTCCTACATCCACTACAGATTATAAACAACCTTCTTTCTGCTCTGTAAATTTTGTCTTCCCATTTCCTCCACTACTTTGAACTCTGGACAAAAACAGGGAACCTATAACACTCTGACACTCAGGAGTTAAAGAAATTTTGGAGGAGTGGTGAGTTTAGGCTGGTTACATATTAACTCAAGTTTATAGAACTAACCTGCTGTGTTTTCAAACTTTCTTTATACAAGGTAGCGTGATTGGTCGGAGGAAGACTTTTCTCACCTGAATTCTGGAGAATTAAAAATAACTTCTCCACCAGAGTCACTTGAAAAGGACTCAAGTCATTCATGGTTTGTCTGACTAACACCCTGGTCCCCTCGCTGTAGCTATTATCAAATTCAAATCTGTATACACAAACTGAATTCCAGTAAGAGCAACAAATACACCAACTCTACAGCTCTATCCTTTGGAAAAGTGTTTAGCACTTTCAGTAAAGATGTCTGTGAAGAATTTTGATAAACAAAGTAGGTGTGCAATAGCTTAGCTCTATCAAATCTAGTATATCACCACCGAATTGGACAAGTATTATATAAAAACTCTCACCATGGTATTAGAATGTGTTTAATAGTCGGGCAGTCCTTCCCCCTTCTTACATAATGGGTGTTGCGGTCACTGTTCTAATGCTATTAAGAGACACCATGGCAACTCTTGTAAAGAAAAACATTTAATTGGGGCTTTCTTACAGTTTCAGAGGTTTTAAATCATTATCATAGCAAGGAGCATGGTGGAACATAGTGGTCAGATATGGTAGCGAGAATCCCACAGGAACCAGGCAGATAGCAATGCTGGGCCAGGCATAAGCTTTTGAAACCAAAGCCCACCCTGAGTGACACACTTCCTCCAGCAAGGTCACACCTAACTCAAAAAGGCCATACCTCATAATCCTTTCATAGAGTGTCACTTACTAAGAATTCAAATATATGAATCTATGGGGGCCATTCTTATTCAGATCACCATAGTAAGTTTGTCTAGTCATGACTCTCATCTTCGATGAGAACATTTCGAGCTAAACAATGTCGTGTAAATATCAGTTGTTGTTTCTACTGTTAATTTTCTTCATCAGTCTTTAATGTACAAGGTTTGGCTTGGGTTATTAGAAATGACAGCACCTGTGGACAGGGCTTCTGTTCTAATCTTGAGTTGCACCAGCATCTAAACCTGAACTATGCTATAGGACAGTATTCTGGGCTCCCTTCTGATCTCCCAACATGATAAATATGATGGTTGTTGTGAAGGCATCAGTAGCTTGGTCTGCTCACAGATTCTCCAGGGCCCTCTGATGTGCAAGCTTGCCCTTAAGCAGTGCCAAGGAAGGGATGCTATTGAGTATGGCCACCATCAAAGTTGAATGCTTGGAAGAGTAGACAAGAACTTGTAAGAGAGCTACACAGTGTTAGCCCTGCACCTTACTCTTTGCTTTATTAAATATTTCCAGGCTATCCCCTTAACTTTTATTCTCCTTTTTCCTCCTCAATAATATGATGGAAGAATTAGAACTGGATCTAAATTGAGAGCACAGAAAACTTTCTTCAAGAAAGGAAAATGGTCTGTGAAAATCTCACCAGAAGAAGGCTTCTCCAACACTGTTGTGTATTGTATGGAAGTGTGGGATGGAAGATCTGAAAGGCAGCTGATAGAAAGGCCAGTGTTGAGGCATCAAAATGAGAGAAGAACAGGCAGACAAGAGTTCTGTGGAAATAGCACGCCAGAGGATGGGGAGACAAGAACTCTTGTTTGGTTCCAGCGCTGCTTGTCTGACCTAAGCTGAGCTTCCCTGTTTAAGAGCCACAATTTTGTGCTCCGTTAACTGAAGGTATAAGACAGGGCTACTCATCCTTGATGTCACAGTAGAATCCCCAGGGGCCTTTCACAAAATAGTGATGTACAGGTTCCACCCCAGAGATCCCGGTTTAATTGGTCTGCGGTGTGGCCTGGGCATCGGGATTGTTTCAAGCTCCCTGGAGTCTCATGTACAGTTGAGCCTGAGAACTCTTTATTACAGCTTGCTTCAGAAGAGGGCAGGATGATTAAAGACTTGTGTGAGGCCTCCCTCCCCCGTGTGTATGACTACTAAAAGCCCATGGAGCTCTATGACAGTTCATCATTAGGGTCGGGCCACAGAAGCCTGAAAGTTCTTCATTGCTTATTAAAATTCATATACTCCTGGTGAATGTGACACCTTGAATTATACTTAGTGTATCTTACCAACAATCAGAAAAAAAAAAACAATTTGAAAAGAATCTCAGAGTTCAAAAGTTCAAACTGGCTAGTATTTTATATTGATTTTTTGTAGCTAAAGGGAGAAGCTATGGATATCTTTCTTCCATGTCATATTTTTCTATAAGCATATGTTTTGGTGTGTATACAAGAGGGGTTTTAAATGATGGCATCTTTCTTACATTGGATTTTTTAAAATAAAGTTGTAGAGTATACTTGTGTGACCAGGCATTTTTTAAAGTCATTTTAAAAAAAAAAAATCTCAACCTGCAACCTGTTTTAGAGTTTAAAATTCTTTTGAGGAGACCACTACGAGCGGTCTCTTAGCCGTTTATCTAAATAGCATTTCCTGCTCAGTTTTCTCATCTGATGATTGCTTCCTCTGATCTGCCTTTCGCTTTCCACCCTTCATCTCAGCCCATGTTATCTCTGCTCTGCAGCCAAGGAGGATGCATCTCTGCCAAATTCCAAGGTAAAACAAGCTCTCCCTTTCATATGGAAAAGGCAGAGTCATGTCATGCAATACACATGTCTGGCAATCCTTTGAGGCTCCACACACCAGAGTGGAGCCACGGCTACAAATTAGCAATGCATTAAATCAATCAGCCCTCAGAAGTAAAGTCTCTATTAAGCTTGGCACTGCTGCCCACAATCTTGTAATTGGATGATACCCTTTCTCTGCTAATCGGCACACTATCAGACTCAGCCCGCCTGACTCAAATGCAATATATCTTAATACCATATGCTGGTGAAATGAGCCAGTAAAGGAATGGCCACATGAGGGATTCCATTCCACAGCAGGGGGCTTGTTGGCGGCTCACACAAGCAGGAGGCTCCAACATAAGCGAGATTCTTCTTTCAGTAGTGAGCGGGAAGCATACGAGTGAGCAGAGTTTCAGACATTTTACTTGCACAAGGACGATACTATCACATGTTCCACTCAAAAATATTTGCATTTGGTATGTTACACACAATGTTTCATACATGAGTGCAACCTCTCCACTGACCGGCCTATTTCAGCAATTTTAGGAGAATCAAATGAAGAGTTAAAAACCATTTTGTTTATCATCTCCCACAGTCTGCTAACTGTTGAGAAGGAAGAAAATGGCAGGATATTATCAGAATTAATATTTTAAAGATTATACATCTGTAAGTTTATCAATAGATTATTGAATTTGACTATCCAATAATTTCAATTCTCCCTTCTCCAATTTGACTCAAAAGGCATGAAAAAAAATTTGGTGCTATTTGGTTAGTGATTCAGACAGGGTTGACATAACAATGTTCAACATAGCATAAGTGTTTTTGACTTTCCGTCTTTGCTCTACCTCATACGGGTGTGGAAATTGGCAAATATAGCCAAAACTAAAGTATCCTCAATTGTAAAATACATAAGAAAGAGACTTGACAAAATAGCAGCCATTTAAGAGGAAAAAAACTTTATAAAACAGTGTGATTATTCACAGATGAGTCAATACCTACCACTGACTCCTGTCCATTAGAGGTTCTATGTTTTATTTCCAAATTTTGATGGAGATGTATAATGAATCTGTGGATTACTTTTTTGTAGGATAGTTATTTCTTCTAGGTTAATCCTACTGACATGAGCATGGGAGATCCTTACATCTTCTGATATCTTCTTCAATTTGCTTCTTCAAAGACTTGATGTTTTAGCATATAAATCTTTTACTTGCTTGGTTGGAATTATTTGAGGCCATCATGAAAGGTGGTGTTTCCCTGATTTTTGTTTACATCATTTGTCACTTGAAAATTTGAAGGATACCGATTTTTATAAATTCATTTTGTGTCCAACCACATTGTTGAAAGTGGTTATCAGTTATCAGAGGTCTGGTGGAATTTTTAGGGTCACTTATGTATGCTATCATATCATCTGCAAATAAAGATATTTTGAATTCTTCCTTTCCAATATATATCACTTTAATCACCTTCATTTGTCTTATTGCTCTAGCTAATACTCCAAGGACTATATTGAAGAGGTATGGAGAGAGTGGACAGCATGCTGATCATGTGTTTTATTTTGTTTTTTCTTTGTTTTTGCTTATATAGTGGATTACATTTATTGATTTTCCTATACTGAACCACCTTTGGGAGGAAGTCTACTCGATGATGGTGAATGATCTTTTTTGATGTGTTCTTTGATTGAGTTTCCTAGTATTTTATTGAGTGTTTTTGCATTTATCTTAATAAAGGAAATTGGCCTGTAATTTTCTTTCTTTGTTAGATACTTATGTGGTTTTGGTGTCAAGGTGACTGTGACCTTATAGAATTAATTGGGCAATGTCCCTTCTGTTTCTATCTTGTGGAATAGTTTGAGAAGTATTGGAGTTAACTCTTCTTGGATAGTCTAGTAGAATTCTGCACTAAAACCATCTTGCCCTGGATATTTTGGTTGGGAGATTTTTAATGACTGCTTCTATTAAACTATGGGATAGATATCTGTTTAAATTACTTAATTCATTTTTGTTTTAACTTTGACAAGTGGTCCCTATCAAGAAAATTATCCATTTCTTTTGGATTTTCCAATTTGGTGGAGTACAGGTTTGAAAACATGTCCTTTCTTTGCTCGGTTTTTGTCTGGATAATAAGATTCTCTAGATTTCCTAGGTATCAATTGTAGTGGCTCTCTTTTTATTTATGCTTTTGCTAAGTTGGATATGCTCTCTGTGTGTGTTTTTTTGTTTTGTTTTATTTTGTTTTTTGCTTTTGAGACTGGGTTTCTTTAACAGTCCTGGCTATCCTGGAACTCACTTTGTGAACCATAGAAGTTCTGTCTTTGTGAACATAGAACTCATGGAGACCTGCCTGTCTCTATCTCCTGAGAGCTGATATTAAAGTGTTGTACCACCACACCTGGCTTGGATATACTTTTCCCACCTTTTAGTTAATTTGGATCAGGATTTGCCAATCTTATTGATTTTCTCAAAAAAAATTAATTTCATTTATTCTTTTTATTGTTCTCTTTGTTTCTTTTTTAAAATTAATTTTAACCCTCAGTTTTATTATTTCTTGCCCTATTTATCTTAGGTTTGATTTCTTCATTTTGTTCTTGAGATTTCAAGCACGCTAATATAAGATGGTATATAAGTATCAGTTGCTATTATAAGATATCTGCAGGTTTTTTATGTAACACTTAGTGCTATAAAATTGCCTCTTAGATGGGCTTTCATCATGTCCTATAAGTTTGGGCATGTTGTGTATTCATTTTCATTCAATTCTAGAAAGATTTTAATTTTTTTCTTTATTTCTGTCTTGACCCATTTTTCATTCAGTAGGCAAAATTTACCTAAAGAGAAACAGGTTGAATTATAAGATCTAACAAGAAATGAGCATAAAATAAGGCCAGACATACATAACTTATATTAAGTCTCCTTGTCTTGTCATGATTTGAGAGTTCATTGGTTGTACAGTAAAGAGCACGAATTTCAACATAGGGCCTGAGATAGCTGGGGAAAAAGTCAGCATGTTAAGTAGGAAAAGGAAGGCATTTTATATTTCTTTCCTTCTGTATGTCCTACTCCATCAAGTTAACTGGTGGTTGCCTGACTGACTGGTTCCCGGTGCCTCCCTCCTTTTCTCCCTTAGTGTCTCCTCTAGTTCTTCTCGTTCCTATTTATTCTTTCTGTCTTCCAGCCCTGCCTAACTCTCTTCTGCTCAGCTATTGACCATTGAGCTTTTTATTAGACTGATCAGGTGCCTTAGTCAGGCAAGGTAAAATAACAATACATCTTTACATAATTAAACAGATGCAGCATAAATGAGCGCAGCACATCTTGACACACATTAGCAAAGGCAGCAGAAACAAACATAACACACCTTTACACAGTTAAGGAAATATTTCATAGCATATGTGAGACATCTTTGCCCAGCAAAAATAGTATTTCACAGCAACCAGTTAATATTGATAACTGTTAATTTTTAAGATTTACTTGTTTTTATGTACACATTGGGGGTTTGCCTGTGTGTATATCTGTGTGAGGGTGTTAGATGCCCTGGAACTGGAGTTATAGACAGTTTTGAATTGCTGGGAATTGAACCAGGTCCTTTGGAAGAACAGAGAGTGCTCTTAACCACTGATTCATCTCTCTAGCAGATTCCTGTTACTTTATTATTATTGTTGTTGTTGTTGTTGCTGCTGCTCATGGTAAGTGTGTGTGTGTGTGTGCACATGTGTGTGTGTGTGTATTTTCTTTCATCTGATTTTGCTGGTCTGAAATTGTTTATTCCCTATGCTTTCATGGTTGCAGTTAACTTCCTGAGGCTGGAGTTTTCCTTTAAGCACCTTCTGTAGGGCCAGATTTGTAGATAAATGTTTCTTAAATTAGTTATTTTCATGGATTCTTGCACAGATCTTCAAATGAAAATTTTCAGCTTCCTACGGAAACACAATAATAGCTAAAATAATCCTGAAAAGTAAAAGAAATGCTGGAGGTCTCACCATTAAAGATTTTAAGTTGTCCTACAAAGCTATATTAATATAAATAATATAGTATTGATATAAAAACGGGTATGTTGATCAATAGAATGGAATTGAAAATCTGGATATAAATTTGCATGCAATATTCACCTGATTTTTGATAAAGAAGTTATAAATACACCTTGGGACAAAAAGTATCTTCAACAGATTGTTCTGGGTAAATTGAATGTCTGCATGTAGAAGAATGCAAAAGACCCATACTTAATACCTTGCACAAAACTTAAGTCCAAATGGATCAAAGGCCTCAACCTAAAACTTGAGACAGTACAGAAGAGATAGTAGGTAATAGCCTTTTAACTCACTAACATAGGAGAAGACATTCTGAACAGAACACAGCACAGACACTAAGATCAGAAATTAATAAATGGGACCTCATGAAATAGAAAAGCATTTGTTAGGCAAAGGACACTGTCATTCTGACAATGCAGCTGCCTACAGAATGGGAAAAGACTTTTTAGCAACACCAGATATGATAGAGGTCTAATGTCCTAATATGTTAATAACTCAAGAAACTATATATTTAAAGGACAAATAATCCAGTTAAAAAATAGGTTACAGATCTAAACAGGGAATTCAAAACAGAAGAATCTCATATCGCTGAGAAATGGTCAACTCCTTACCCACCAGGGAAAGGTAAATCAAAACTTCTTTGAGAGTCCATCTTACACCCGTCAGAAAGACTACGATCAACAAAACAAGTGGCAGCTCATTCTGGGGAACTTAGAGCAAGAGGAACACTCAGACATTGCTGGGGAGAGTGCAGACTTGCACAGCCACTATGAAATCAGTGTGGGGACACATCAGGAAGACGGAGCTCCATCTGCATCAAGATCCAGCTATACAATTCTTTGGCATGCACCCAAAGGACACTTTGTCCTACCACAAGGACAATTGCTCAACCATGCCCTTTGCTGCTCTTTTTATTTATTTACTTTAATAAAGTATTTTATTTCAAATATTATAAACCACTACAGCAATATACATGCATGCAATACATATTTATGTTTATCTAAGTGTCTTTCTATATATAATTTTTACTGGGCATATGTTTCTCATAAGATCATTTTAATTAAATTCATTTATTTATTTAACATCCCGACCACAGTTTGTCCTCCCTCCTTTCCTCCCATTTCCTCTCCCCGTGTCTCCTCTGTCCTCCACCACTCCAATCCACGCCTCCTCTGTCCTGTTCAGAAATGGGCAGACCTCCCATGGGTATCAACAAAGCATCGCATATCAAGTTGCAGTAAGACTAAGACACCTCCTTCTTGTATTAAGGCTGGGCAAGGCAACCCAGTGTAAGGAGTAAGTTCCCAAAAGCCAGTCAAAGCATTAGGGATAGTTCCCGTTCCCATTGTTAGAAGTTCCATATATAGTCCAAGCTACACAGCTGTTATAAATATGTAGAGGGCCTAGGCTGGTCCCGTGCAGGCTCCATGAGCTCCTATGAGCCCAGATTAGTTGTTTCTCTGGTTTTCCTTGTGGTGTTCTTGATCCCCTGGCTCATACAATCCTTCCTCCCCCTCTTCATCAGGATTTCTCGAGGTTGGTCTAATGTTCGACTGTAGGTCTCTGCATCTGTTTCCATCAGTTACTGGATGAAGGCTCTCTGATGACAATAAGGGTACTCACCAATCTGTGGGTATAGTATAGTATCATTAGGCATCATGATGTTGACTTTTTTCTCTAATCATGTTTTATTTTTTTCCCTAGGACTCTGGACCTTCCAACCTCTGGTTCCTAGTACTTCATGCAATGTCAGGGGTAGACTCACTATTTGTCATAAGTCTCAGGCTAGACAAGTCATTGGTTGGTCACTCTTACAATCTCTATGCCACCAATACCCCAGCACAACCAATAGGTAGGACAGATTGTAGGTCCAAGGTTGTGTTTCTGGTTGGTGTCACAGTCCCTCCACTTGAAGTCTTGTTTGGTCACAGGAGATGACCATTTCAAGCTATGGACCCACTGTTTCTAAGAGTCCTTGCCGGGGTCACCCATGTAGATTTCTGGGAGTTTCCCTTGCATCAGCTTTATATCTGGCCCTAAAATATGGCACCCCTTTCCAGTCATCTCTGTAAGTTCTCTCTCTCTCTCTCTCTCTCTCTCTCTCTCTCTCTCTCTCTCTCTCTCTCCATCCCCCAAATAGATCCCTCATATTCCCATCCCCACCTACTCCCAGTTAACTCATGAGATCTCTTTTATTTCCCCTTCCCAGGATATACATGTGCCCCACCCCCTTGGACCCTGCTAGTTACCTAGTCTCTCTGGTACTGATAATTGTAGTGTAGTTATCCTTTATAGCTAGTATCAACTTATACATTAGCTCATACCATGTTTGTCTTTCTGGATCCGGGTTACCTCAGACAGGATGATATTTTTTTATAGTTACATCCATCTGCCTTCAAATTCCATGATGTCGTTGTTTTTAATAGCTGAGTAATACTCCATTATGTAAATGTACCACATTTTCTTTACATGTTCTTCAGTCAAGGGGCATCTAGGTTGTTTTCAGGTTTTGACTATTGCAAATAAAACATCTATAAACATAGTTGAGCAGGTGTCCTTATTGTACAATGGAGTATCCTTTAGGTATATGCACAAGAGTGGTGCAGCTGAGTCTTGAGGAAGATGGAAGATCTATTGCCATTTTTCTGAGAAACTGCCATATTGATTTCCAAAGTGGTTGTAAATAAGTTTGCACTCCCACCAGCAGTGGGATTACGGTTCCTTTGTTCCACACCCTTTCCAGCAAGAGCAGTCATTTGTGTTTTTGATCTTAGCCATTCTGACAGATGTAAGATGAAATCTCAGTCATTTTGATTTGTATTTCCCTAATGGATAAGAATGATGAGTATTTCTTTAACTGTTTCTTGGTCATTTGAGATTCTTCTGTTGGGAACTCCCTGTTTTATTGGGATTGAAGTCCCTGCACCTTGCCTGGACAAAACAGTGGAGCTGGCCCTGGCTGCAGGAGTGAGGGAACCCTGGTCTGACAGCCCAAGAGCAGAATTGGCTCTGCTCTTTGCATAGGCTGCATTGAGTGCCAGTATATCTAATCTTGATTTCCTTTTGATATGTGGTATCTATCAAGAAATTTGTCCATTTATTTTAGATTTTCCAATTTTGTGAAGAATAGGCTTTTGAAGTATGACCTAATGATTCTGTGGATTTCTCAGTGTCTGTTGTTGTGGTCCCCTTTTTGTTTCTAATTTTCTTAACCTGAGTATTCCTTCTCTGCCCTTTAGTTAGTTTGAATAAAGATTTGATTATCCTGTTGATTTCCTCAAAAAAACCAACTCTTTGTTTTATTGATTTTTTTTAAGATTGTTCTCTTTGTTTCTATTTTATTGATTTCGGTCCTCAGTTTGGTTACGTACTACTATCTACTCCTTTTGGGTGTGTTTGCTTCTTTTTCTTCTAGAGCTTTCAGGTGTGCTGTAAAGTTGTTAGTAATAGATTTCTCCAAATTCTTTATGCAGACAGTGTTATGAACTTTCGTCTTAGCATTGCTTCCATTGTGTCCCATAAGTTTGGGTATGTCGTGCACTTATTTTCATTAACTTCTAGGGAGTCTAGCTTCTTTATTTACTTCTTCTTGAAACAGTGGTGGTTCAATTAAGAGTTGTTTAGTTTCCATGAGTTAATAGGTTTTCTGTAGTTTGTTTTGTTGTTGAACTCCAGCTTTAATCCATAGTGATCTGATAACAGGTTATTCCAGTTTGCTTTGTTTTGTTTTGTTTTTTGTATTTTTTGAGAATGGCTTAGTGGCAAAGTATATGATCTATTTAGCAAAAGTTTCACTGATGTGCTGAGAAGAAGAGGTATTCTTTGGTGTTTGGGTGAAATGTTCTGTTGATATCTGTTAGGTCTATTTGAATCATAACATAAGTTAGTTCCATTATTTCTCTGTTTACTTTCTGTCCAGACAACCTGTCCATTGATGAGAGTGGGATCTTGAAATCCCCCACTATTAATGTGTGGGGTTAAGTGTGTGATTTAAGCTTTAGTAATGATTCTTGGTGGGTTTCTTCTTCTATGAATATGAAATCCCCTTCTCTATCTCTTTTAATTAATTTTGATTTGAAGTCTATTATCTTAGATACTAGGATAGCGATACCAGCTCATTTCTTATGTCTCTTTGATTAGATAATATTTTACAACCCTTCACCCTGAGATAATGTTTATCCTTGGTACTAAGATGTGTTTCTTGTAAGCAGTAGAGGATGAATCCTGTTTTTGTATCCATTTTGTTAGCCTGTGTCTTTTTATTGGCAAATTGAGTCCATTATATTGAAAGTTATTAAATGCCAGTGATTAATAATTTTTGGTTTTGGTAATGGCAGTAGTGTGTGTGTGTGTGTTTCCTTTCTTTGGGTTTTGCTGGTATGTGATTATCTATTGCCCATTCCTTCATGGGTGTAATGAACTTCCTTTGGTTGGAGTTTTCCTTCTAGTACCTTCTTTAAGGTTGGATTTGTACATGGGTATTGTTTCAATTTGACTTTGTCATGAAATATCTTGTTTTATCCATCTATGGTGAATGAAAGTTTTCCTTGGTATAATAGTCTGGATTGGCATCTGTGGTCTCTTAGAGTCTGCAAGATGTCTGTGCATGTCCTTCTGGCTTTTAGGATCTTTATTAAGAAGACAGATATAGTTCTGATAGGTCTGCCTTTATATGTTATTTGGAGTTTTTATTTGATGCTTTTAATATTTTTTTTTCTTTATTCAGATGTTTAGTATTTTGAATATTATGTTGCAAGGGGACTTTTTATCTGGGCTAGTCTACTTGGTGTTCTGAAAGTTTTTTATACTTTTCTAGACATGTCTTTCTTTAGGTTGAGAATTTTTCTTTTATGATTTTGCTAAATATATTTTCTGTGCCTTTGAGCTGGGATTATTCTACTTCTTTTGTTTTGATTATTCTTAGGTTTGATCTATTCACAGTGTCCCAGATTTCCTAGATGTTTTGGGTTTAGGAACTTTCAACATTTTTTCTTTGACTGATGAATCTGTTTTCTCTATCTTCAATATCTAAGATTTTCTCTTCCATCTTTTGTATTCTGTTGGTGATGCTTGTATCTGTAGTTTCTGTTTGCTTATTCAGATTTTCCATTTTCAGAATTCTCTGAGCTTGTGTTTTCTTTATTCTCTATTTTCACATCTCAAACCATTTCCTTCATCTGCTGGTTCATTCTTGGCTTTTTGGTGTTCTTTAAGGGATTTATTTATTTCATCCAATTATTTGTTTGCCATTTTCACAGTTTCTTTAAGGGAATTTTTTATTTCCTCTTTAAGGATGTCTATCTTCTTCATAAACTTATTTTTAAAGTCATTTTCTTATGCTTTAGCTGCATTGGAATGTTCAGGTCCTACTATCATAGGATAGCTGGATTCTGTGGTTCCATGTCGCCTTTTCTGTTATATATTGTGTTCTTCAACTGGCATTTAGGCAGTCAACTGGATTTGTGATTCTTATAGGCCTAGGTGCTGATTCTTGCATTTGTTTTTGTTGGATGAGTGTTTTGTTCTTTGATTTCTCTTTCACCTCTGGTATTATAGCCTATTTGGTCAAAGGTTCTAGTGACTGGTAAGTCCAATAAGGTGTCTCCAGAGAGGTTTTAGGGGCCTTGGATTCCTAGATCCAGCCTGGCTTCCAGTAAAGCTGAAGTCTTCTTCCAAAGATGTAGGCCAGATTATGGAGCCTAGGGTAGGGGCTGCAGTCTGAGGTTGTTGGGGCAGGTATTAACGAGTGTTAGCAGGCAGTGAGCAATGTCTTACCTCAGTCCCTAGGATCAACCTGATCTCCAGTAAAGCTTTTGGAGCTGTGGATAAGGGGAAGGGTCTGGGGAGTGTGGCAGCTTACTGGGAGGCAGGTCACTCACCTGTTATTCAGACTACGTGGACTGTTCCTGGACTGATGGAGTCTGCAGGAGTTATGGGAAAGGGCTAGCCACAGGGAGAATGAAGTGTGAGGTGGTAGGTGGTAGAGTGGGTCTTGAGGGAATAGAATTCAGGGGGTTCTCAACTTGCTCCTTTGTGTCAAATAGCAGAAATCGGAAACTATCTTAATGTCCCTCGGCAGAAGAATAGATAAAGAAAATGTTGTGCATTTACACAATGGAATATTACTGAGCTGTTTGAATGAATAACATAATGAAACTTCCAGGCAAATGAGAGGAACTAGAAAATATCATCCCAAGTGAGGCATTGTTGGCTATTTGTACACTGTGTGAAAATGTATTGCTGTGATTGGGGTAATAAAAAGCTGAATGGTAAGTAGCTAGGCACAGAGTATATGAAGGACTTCATGGCAGAAAGAGAATTCTGGGAAGAAGAAGAAGAAGAAGAAGAAGAAGAAGAAGAAGAAGAAGAAGAAGAAGAAGAAGAAGAACGCGGAGTCACCAGTCAAACTAGGAGGGAGGAGAATGGGCAGCATGGAGAGAGGAGGTACTAAGCTACACTACAGAATGTAGATTAAAATAAATGGGTTAATTTAAGTTACAAAAGCTAGTGGGACAAGCCTAAGCTAAAGATGAACTTTCATGATTAATAATAGGTCTCTATATCATTATTTGTGAGCTGGCAGCCCAAAGAAAAATCAGCCTACAGTAAGAACCAGAAAGACAATTATATGCATTTTCCTATGTGTTTAACATTGCTTATGTTAAATAAATGGTAACAAAACTACAGTCTGTAGAACCAGAGAGGTTAGGCAAAGAGAAAAAGACAAAGGAAGAAAACGAAGAACTCCTGGGAGGAGGAAATAGAGTAGATTTGGGGACAGGAATAGGTGGTTCAGGTAAGTAAGGAGACAGTTTATGGGGTAGAGGAGAGAATGCAGAAAGAAATAGCTAAATTAGGGGTATTTGCGGTATGGTATAGAAACCTAGTTCAGTGGGAACTTCTTAAAATATATGGAATCATTCCTATCAATCTACTTCCAAATGAGGTAGATGAAGCCCCAACTGGCCATCTCTTATCATCAAAAAAGCTTCCAGTACCAGGACTGGGTTACATCTAATTGAGTTGTTGGCCAAAAAGGTCCCATGAAACTCCTCAAACAACCAAGGCTATTAACAAGACAACATGTTGCTCTCCAAAAACTGACAGAAAGGACCAATGCTGAGGACAACATCCATGTAGTTCATTAAATATGGAACAGAGGATAGTGCCTACATAGAACCTTCAACCACACGTTCTAATGTCTTTGGTGTGGGATAGTACTACACAGGCAACCAAAGGAGAAATGTGAACACCAACCCAGCTATAAAACCTTTGCTATAAAATTTGTCCTGACTGTAAAATATGCTAGGTTAGTGATGACACAAAGCCTGTGGGAACAACCAATGTCTGATTTGATTTAAAATATGCTCCATGAGATAAAACCCATACCTGACACTGCTTGGGTGACCAAGAACCAGATAAGAGATATCCCAGAGACCTAAAGTAAAACCAACTATTACTGGTCTAAACAAACAAACAAACAAACAAAAAAGTAGCAATAAAATGACCCCCTAATGATATATTGTTATATTTATAGATCAGTGCCTACATAAGAGAGACTTCATCCCATAGCAAATCTAAACAGAGACACACAGAGATTTTTCAGATAGAGAGATCTTGAAACACATAACTCTAGATGAGAGGTCTCCATCAAATCCCTCCCCTTAGACTCATCAGGTAAGAGCTCATAAACCCTGCATAAGGTAAGGCAGGAGTGTGGGATCCAGAGAAGCTGTACGACATCAGTAGAATAAGATCCTCTTAACCAATGGAGCAAAACTCATATGAACTCACAGATATTGAAGTAGCAAACACAGGTCCTCCATGGGTCTGCACCGTATCTTCTGTGTATTTATTATAGCTTTAATTTTAGTACTTTTATAGGTTTCCAGAAAGTATGAACTCTGATTTTTGTGCCTCCTCTTGGCGCTCTTTTCCTTCTGTTTGTTTGTCTTGTCCAGCTTCAATGTGATGGTTTTGTTTTATTCCACTATATTTTATATTGTTGTGGTTTTTTTATCAAAAAAGAAAAAAAAATCCTACGTTTTCTATTCTGATGACCAACTATATTAACTATTTTTCTTTTATTTTAACAAAATTTTAGACAAATGCAACTTTAAAGAGATATGAAATTCTTTTGGCTCACACTTTGAGGATACAGTGCAGATACAGCAGGGGAGGAATGGCAGAAAGAGTATGAGGCAGTTGGCCACACTGTGTTCTCCATCAGTATACAGAGAGAGACAAGTGCCAGCACTTCAATGATTTCTGCTTTGTATTCGGTCTGGAATTCAAGCCTATAGGACATCACCATTCATATTTAAGGTCTGTCATTTCATTAGAGTTAAGTATTTCTGGAACTATTCTTAGCAACCACTCCAGTGGTATATCTCTTAGGTGATTTCAAATCCCTTAAAGTTGGCAAACAAGATGAGTCATCATGAGAACCTATAACCAATAACAATGCACATCCTTGTCACAGGACAAGAAAAAAACCCATCAAGTTAGTGCTGACTAGGACATCTCCTGTCTGCTGTATAGCTCTCACAGTAGTGGAGGGGGCTATGTAGAATTCTGGAAGGAAAAGATCATCACAAGCCTTACTATGTTAGGAACCTTAGGAACTCTAATAATGACTGGTCTATCAAGATTTGCCCATGGGAAAAACAGTAGAATGAATGTTATTGGGGCAACCGGACAGTTTCTAATTATGTAGGAGGAAGCATATGCATATAAGTATGGCCGATAACCCATGATTATAGAGTTCACAGATTCTGGCTGTAAACTTACTACTATTATTTCATTAAATGTACATAATGTAAAATTACCCTTTATATTTATGTCTCTATACTTCCAGTAATGCCTTCTCAGACCTTACAAGAAAGTTTCTTTGTGCAGTGAATGTTAATTAATGTGAAAACTAATACCTGATTAAAAGAGAATAATTATCTATAGACCACTCAGCCACAATGAAACATCAACATCAAACCTTTTCAACCAAGACTCAGGAACTGTTGCAAAAGAGAGAGTGGAAGATCCTAAGATCCACAAATCAGGTAGAACTGCAATGAAGCAGTGTTGAATGAACATGAAAGGACTATTTCACTAAGGAACTCACGGCAGATGTGGCTGCCTGCCCCAGACATGTTTAAAATAAGGCCATTCAGCATTCTAGCATGGATTGGATAGGGATTCATAAGTCCCCACTCCCAACCTGAGGTGCTATGAATAGCTGATGGCTTCTGGGAAAGGAAGAGTCAATTTTCTTTAAAGTGTTAGGAGTAGGTAAGTTATCATTGATGCAATATTTATACTTAATGTTTTCTGAAACAGGGACGTCTCTATGAATATAATCAAGCAAAGGGGCCCCAAAACATTACAAGCCTTTTCTCAAGACTATTGCTTATCCTCTACAACCTGATGTTAAAGTCCTGTTCCCTACGACACAACTTACATATGACATCAAACATAAAAATCAAGCTAGAGTACAACTAGAATGTTCATGCATTCATACCGACTGACTAGCATTCATCGTACTGAAAGGCACCCTGCATACTGCTGGAGAAGAAAAATAGCCATCAATATCCAACAGCAACAGATCATATGGCCTATAGCAGGAGTCTGCCTGCGCGGTATATTTGCAACAGTTATGGGAGTAACACACTTTTGAAAAATCAGATGTGAGGCCATGTAGATAATAAACATCTTTTGCCGTAAAAGTAGACAAGAACCTGAGGTTAGATAGGCCATTGGTCTTTTGGGAGAACCTGCTACAACTATGATGTTAAGGGAAGATAGCTATGAAGTGCCTTCTGGTGGCATATTGCTGTTCCCATACATGAATCAATGCATTGTCAATCCTTGTCAGAAAAGCTTTGTCTTGCAGTGTTATTATTAACACAGAGACACGTAGACAGTCAGAGTGCAGAGTCTGAGACTTTGGAGCACTCCACCCTCCATGAGATGTCCTTATCAGACTCCTCCCCTCAAGTCTAATCGATATATATGGAAAAGGAAGTAGGAGCATTGTAAGAGCCAGGGGTGACGGATGACTCCAAGAAAATAATGTCATCCAGACACAACAGGACTGATACATGTATGAACTCACATCGATTGTGAAAGCACACACAGGACATGCACAGGTTCGAACCAGGCAAAATCCCAGCATAGAAAACGGTAAATGAAAACCAATTCCCACCCCTAACAAGGAAGGCTTTTGCAATTGATAACTGTTGGGAATTGATAAGTCCTTTCTAAAGGAGTGTCACTGGGGACATCAACCACACTCCAGGCAGGGTCCATGCCAAAGAATAGTTGGACAATATAAAGTAGACTCCATAGATTTGTTTTGTTTTTACTATTTTTTGTCTTTGTGTTTTTCTTTTTAGACACAAAGAACATGAAGTTGAGGGGAAGAGGGTTGGGAGGAGCTGGGAGATGGAAAGATATGTTCAAAATACATTGTATGTAAAATTAAATAAAAATAAAGAAATTTTGCTTAGAAAATTTTATTTAAGTGGACCCTGTAAGTTGTACCTCATATGCCATTTATCAGACTATTAGTTGACAGATATTTGAGTTTTTCCATTTGTGGGCTATCATGAGTCATGCTGCTATGGAAATTCTTGAAATGTTTTGATAAAGATGCATAGTTTCATTTCCCTTGGGTCTATCCCTTGGAGTACACTTTCTGGTTAATGTGTAGCTCCGTGCTTCACTTTTTAGGCACTGCCATCTTCTTTTCTATTATTTTCATCCCTCGCAGAAAAGAAAATCATGACAATTTCAGGTAAATGGATGGAACAAGCAAATGTTACACTGAGTGAGGTAATCCAGATCCAGAAAGGCAAACACCACATGTTATCTCTTGATTTGTAGGTTCTGACTCTGAATCTATAGATATGAGAATATCATTCCGGGTAACCCACAGCTCTAGGGAGGAGATTAGCAGGATGCAGGTGTTAAGAAGGGTTAAATATGAAAGAGAGCAGTTGAGTTCTTTAATTGATAGTACTGAAAGGTGTTATGCAGTTTTAAGGGATAAAAATGAATCGATGGTTCTACTATAGCTGTGATGTCTAGGAACCACAACAGTGATCAGGGAAGGTGAGTAGCAGCATGTATTCCTTGGGGTAGCCATTTGATTGGTTAGAATGCCCACTCAATAGAAGGGAGACCATACCTTGTACTACAAACCTAGCCAACTACTCCTGGCTATTGAAGCCATGTAACCTAGAGGAGAAGCTCCCACTGCCACTTTCCTAAATCAATATAATTTCTAATTGCATTCTAAATACTTCTACACAGAGGTAAGCGTGGCGACCACATTTCATCAAGGGAACTTTCAGTAGGCTGACACCACTACAGACCCACAAGTCATCAAAATGCAGGGAACAACTGACCATCAAAAGGAAAATAGGAAATATTCTTGAATTTTACGCACAGGAAAATATGTTTTGAACAGAACCATAGTGGCATAAGTTTAAGACCAACAATTAACAAATGAGACCACATGAAATAAACTCTTGCTGGGTGGTGGTGGCACACACCTTTAATTCCAGTACTTGGGAAGCAGAGGCAAGTAGATCTCTGTGAATTTGAGGCCAGCCTGGTCTACAGAGCAAGTTCCAGGACTGACTGACTTCTTAGCTACTGAGAAACCCTGTCTCGGGGGTGGGGGGGGAGGGAGAGAGAGACAGAGAGAGAGAGAGAGAGAGAGAGAGAGAGAGAGAGAGAGAGAGAGAGAGAGAGAGACTCCTGTACAACAATGGACACCATCTCATCAAGAGGCAGCCTACAAAATGGAGAGAATATTGACCAGCTATACACTTGGCACAGGGTTAGCATTCAGAACATACAAAGAACTCTAAACAGTAAACAGCATGAAAACAAATAACTCAGTTTTAAAAAGTGGGCCTGGTTACAAGTGAAATCTTTCATTAGGAAACATCTAATTAAATTACTTTGAAATTTCATTTTATCCCAGTTATAATGGATAAAGCAAAATAGGTAAGTGTCTTAGTTAGGGTTTCTATTGCTGTGAAGAGACACCATTGACCAAGGTAACTCGTATAAAGGAAAAAATTTAATTGGTGCTGGCTTACAGTTCAGAGCTTTAGTCCATTAACATCATACAGGAAACAAAGCAGTGTACAAGATGACAAGTTGCTGGAGAAGGAGCTGAGACCTCTACATCCCAATGGGTAAGCAGTGGGAAGTGAACGGAGACCCACTTCCTCCAACCTACTCCACACCTACTCCAACAAAGCCACACCTCCTAAGCCTATGAGCCTATGGGGTAGATTCTTTCAAACCACCACAGTAAGTAACTAAATAAATGAAGACAGATGCTGGTGTAGCTATGGACAAAGGGGATTATTTATTTGATGTTTGAGGGAGTGCAAGCTGACTCGGTCACTATGGAAATCAGAATAGAGTTCCCTCACAAACTTAGGGACAGGTTTCTCATACGGTCCAGATGTACTACTTCTTTCAATTCCGTTTTCAATTTTGACAATTGTAGAAGTGGAATCTGCTTACATCATTTGGGTTCCAGGGACTGAATTCAGATCATTAGGTTTGATGAAAACTATCTTTGTCCTTTGACCTACTCTGCGATCTCATTGTTTTTTTCTTTTATTTGTGTGCATATGTGAGGGATCACATGTGTACATGCATCTGGTGCTCTGCACCCATATGTTGAGCAAGTGTGTACACCTGTGTGTTCATAGGTAGAGGCCGACATCAGCTTTCTTCCTTTGTCACTCTCAAAGGACAAACCCTATCCTTGGGCCTGGAGCTTATTGCTTCAGCTAGATGGCCAGCAAGTCCTCAGATTTTGCCTGTCTCCACCTTATCCCTAGTGTTGGGACTGCAGATCCATACCACACTACCCTGATTTTCGGGGTGCTATGGAATTAGGTAATCTTTGTTGACTCACAAGCACTTTGCCCACTGAGTCAACCTCGGAGCATAATTTCTTTCTGGTTAGAATACATTCTTTGATCTGGTTGAGTAAGACCATATTTATTCTTGACTAAATGAATGGCAACTAATCTGAGAAGTTCCTCGTAGTAGGGGAGAGCAAGCCTATGTCCTCTAAAATATACATGTCATCATCAATTCAAGATTTGAATTCATGTCTATCTTAGACAGCGTTTCTCAGCCCCTCCCCTATATGTTTCCATCTATTTCCCTTCAAAAGAACAGATATGTTTATTCAGCTAAATTGATTGTAGTTTCTATTCTCTGGACTACAGGTATTTTCAGGTGGCATAAATTTACAGGTCAGTAAAAAAAAACCTATCAAATCCAACTTCAAGTTGGATGAGAGTTGACACCATCTGTATCATCTTTAATGGTGTGGTTGGCAGCAACAATGAAGTGTACACTCAACAGAACATGAAACTGGTGATATAGACACACGAGTTCTGCTAACTACCTTTCTGCATCATCCCCCCAAACACACATCAGGAAAAACAGAAATGTAGATTGCAAGTTAACAAATTCACATGCTTGTGATAGGACTTGTGAGTAAGACAGTTTTGTTTCTTCCCTGAACTATCTGGCTGGCAATGGTTTTCACAAGAAATGTTTATCAGTTTGAGTGACTAACAGCTCATCTGAGTGAGAAATCAAACGTAAGATAATAATTTTACTTCTTTTCCATAAAATGGCATATAATCATATTAAATCCGGAAATAAGATGAAATTATGTGTCATTCCTCATTCCCCTTAAACACACATCACAGACTATAATAATGTACAGCATTTTTACTGTCCTAAAGGATAAACCTTCTAACTGAAAACTCTGGTTCACATAACCTGTATTTTATTGAGGGGGCCAGGAGAGGTGTCTTAAAAATGGAAATCCCAAACTGGCATTTTCTTCAGAATGCAGAGTAGGCTCTCTCTTCAGATGAAATCTTTTTATGACCTTTTCTGAACTTTCTGAAACAGTATATATAACTGAATATAATCTTGTGGTACTATCCATTCACATGATTTGCAAATAAGTATATACTACAATATAATAGTCACAATAGATCACACCACAATATGTTATAATATAAATATTTTATTATAGTATACAACATTTGCCTAGTATATATATATACACACTATCTAGAATAATACTCCATAGTTTGAGAAACTTTGTAAAAGAAGACAGGATTAAAATGCTGCTATTGACTGAAAATATTTCACTTGTTACTACTAAGTTCTGCACACAGCTCTTTCCAGTATAACTAGAGCTTAATTCTCTATTGTATGTTATTCTCCCATATTCACTTTGGGCATGGAGAAAAAAATCAATTGCTAATTATTGTGGTCAGAGTAGCCAATGGATATGGCACTCTTCACAAGCAAAACAGTAATATAAAGTGGAATTTTCTTTCAATGAATTCTACACAATGGATCCTTGATGAAGGTCCCACCTCGTAGTACCTCAACATGCCATGCTACACCATCTCATTATCACAGTGCATTTCCAACAGCTCAGAGAAAATAAAACAAACCTAGAAATCCCTATGAGCAAGAATATGAACCCAGAGGTCCTAAGTTAGTAGAGAAGACTATTTAACAAGTTTTAAATGGTTATTAAAGGAATTTTTCGTGAACTTTAACATTCACTCACACATTTTGGCAGAGATATATTTACGGAAATACACACAGATTTCATTTACAAACCAGCTATTGACAAGCCTGAGGAAAAAGAATAAGGGCCTCCAAGGGATGGGGGAAATTGTCCATCTTTTGCTATGAATATTTACATGCCTGAGAGCATTTTATATGGGACACTACCGAGCAAGCTCACTCAGCCCCCACATCTGTGTTCTATTGTGTTTTCCTGGATGAATCAAGGCATTTAAGGCCTATAAAAGAAAAATTCACATAAAAATGTTTGTAAGGAAGACACATTACTCTTTTTATAAGCTCATTCATTCATGATGAAGCTATTAAAAGTAGGTTCAAGTTAACAATGAAAAACAAGGCACATTTGCGTAAAAATATGTGGTGGGTTGACCCAAATAGACAGGGAGGGGTTAAAGGAATGGAGACCCAGAGACTAGACAGACCATGACGATGTCCCTGAGAGGACACTTGTATAGAAATAAAGAGATGAGTATCTACACAGATGTGTCTAGGACACATGGTAAATGGCTGGGAGGCGTTCTAGTGAGGAAAGCGCTGAGGGTGCCCCAGGAACTGGCTAAAAGGAACACACAGTAAGCAACACGGAAGTTAAATCAGATTCTAAGAACTGAAGTGTTAGCCTGGACTAAGGGAACTATTCACCATGGGCCAGATTCTGAAGAAATGGTGGTGATGCAATGATTCAAGCACAAAGGGCCCTCCTTTTGCAAAGGTCTCAAAAAGGACTCTCAAAGTTGGGGTGACACCAGCTTTTCCTAAGGGATGCAAACTGAAAGCGCAATGATCTTTTCAAACATCCGGGCTTCTCTCTTCACATGCAGCCGGCACTCTCTGCTCAACAACCCACTGGTCCTGGAAGAAGAGGGAGATTTGGTTGCACAGGTGTGCCTAAGTGATAAAAGCAGGGTGCTGAAAAATCAGGAGCCAGAGACGCGTTTCTGAAGGGCCCTAAGTAAAGAATCCAAAATGTTCAGTCAGTGAGCTCAGTGTCTGAAATTAATAGCACAATATTTAGGCAACCCAGATTCTGAGTGGCAAACACCAGACCCGTGGGTTAGGAAACTCACAGTCCTGGACTCAGAGCATCCAGAGTTCAAGCTCATACACGGGACTCATACTCGAGCATGCTTCAAAGTTGGCGTTGGCCCGCCTTCACTATCGTCCTAGTGTTATGGTTTTGGTCTCTTTAAGAGGCAAGCCACGCTCACTCCCGGCGGCCCCCGCCCTCACTATCGTCCTAGCATTTTAGTTGTTTGAGGCAAGAGTTGAAAAGAAGGACCCAGTGCATTTTCTGTGCACAGTTCTTTGGTGGTTTAACACCTTCTTTGCTGCTTCTGCCATTATTTGTCTCTTTCCAACCTACTGGAGGGTGGAAGGAAATGTCCCCTCCCCCTCTTTCTCTGCGTGGGGTGGGGCAAGCTTGGAGGAGGAAGCAAAGAAATAGAAAGTCATCATAATGGCTTCGTGGCTCTAAGTTCTTATTGGGTAAGCCTGACCACTAAGTTCCTCCCCAGATCATGAAGTCGAAGTTATGAATGTACTCTTGACAGTTGATCTCTGACCTCCATACATCCACTGGGGCACACACATGTCCACACAAACAGCTTGTGGTAGTTTGAAACAGAACAGCCCTGGCCTTCATGTATTTGAATGCTTAGTCACCAGGGAATGGCCCTGCTTCCGAAGGATTTGGAGGTGTGGCCTTGCTGGAGGAAGTGCGTCACCGGGGTTTGAGGTTTCAAAGTCCCAAGCCAGACTCAGAGTCTCATTCTCTTTTTGTTACATGTAGGTAATGATGTAGATCTCTCAACTACCGCGCTAGCACTACAGCTGCCTGCATGCTGCCATGTGCCCTACCATGATGATGATGGACTAAACCACTGAAGCTGTAAGCAAGCTCCAATTACAGGCTTCCCTTTATAAAAGTTGCCTTGGTCACGGTGTCTCTTTACAGCAGTAGAACACTGACTGAGACACACTCCCATACACATTCTCTCTAATACATACAGCACAAATGAATGCACAATTACAGCAGGAAGGAAGGGGGAGGAAGGGAAAGGAGAGAAGTAGGGGTGAGGAAGGAAGAGAGTGAGGGGGAAAAAGAAGGATAGTGAGTTGAACAGAGAAGTAATGGGTGTGGATACTGACTTTTGCCAATTCTCAACACTTTCTTTTGTTTCTCCTAGACCCACTGTCATTAGAGACAAGGGTCTCATTGTCCCTTGTCTATATTCTGGGATGAATGAACCATGGCATTTAGCATTTAAAATAGTACAACATAGGTAACATCTAAAAATAGCACAAATAAATACAGAATTATAAATGATGGAAAGTACTAAGCAGGAACATGCATGGGATGCCAAAGAGTCACAAAGTCTGCCCTCGTTATGGGACCCCTGCTTAGGCAAGCACACAAAGTAAAACACAGGAAGAGGAGAAGGAAAGGAGTTTCTAGGCAGAAGACACCGTATAGATTATGTCTCAGTATCCTGTGTAGTAACGACTATAGGGCATGGTTATTTTTGTCTGTCTCTGTTACGAAACTTAGACCATATTGTCCTCTGTGTATCTTGATGCTTGCAAACTGAAAACAAACAAAAACAGAAACAAAAAACGCTGAATCAGTTAAGCCTTCAAATTTCTTAAGGAATGAAACTCACCAGAAACACAACATGAGAAGATAAGAGAAAGACTGAGCACGAGGGTCTGTTCCCTGCAGTTTGCCCCACGCATGCTGCTTCCGTGTTCCTTCTGCTATTCTTGGCCTTTCCTGTTTTCTCTGCCTCATCCATCTCCTCACTAAAGAGCCTAAGGCAGGTACCCTCCTGTGTACAAACAGTGGCTCTCCTGAGAGGGACAAGGATCTGGGGGAGGGTAGCCTCCTGCACTCTCAAGCTTCAGAAGTTCCCGTTCTAAGATGAGGATTCCTCTGCAAGCAAAAGCAGCTTCTAGCAGAGAAGCATCGTGGGCTGCTTATTGTGATTGCGGGAAGTGATTGATGGTTTGTGGTCTCACTAGATCACAGAGGTGACACTTAACGTATGTCTGATGTTGTTCACTTACTTCTTTAGCGCTCCTGACAAGACGATTTGGGGAAGAGTGTTTAGTCTCTGGATAAAAGGCAAGTGGAAATGACAGGCTTTTTTTTCTTTCAAAAAATAGTTTATTTATTTGTATTGTATTACATTGTATGTTCATTAGTGTTTGGCTTGCATGTATGTCTGTATAAGGGTGTCGGGAATTACAAACAGTTATAAGCTATCATGTGGGTGCTAGGAATTGAACCTGGGTCCTCTGAAAGAGCAGTCAGTTCTCTTAACAGTTGAGCCATCTCTCCAACCAGCACGACATGTATCTTAAATGTAAACAAGATGATGCCTTCAACATTAGTCAAGTGCTCCTGTCTGTCTTCCTAAATATGAAGTTACACTCCCATTTCCCTGAAGAATTCATTAGCTTGGCCAGGGAGCTTAGACATCAGGAAGAGAAGAACATGGCATGGTTTGGTCCCTGAGAAGAAAAGCAGACCATGGTCACGATCACAGAATACTCTGACTCTGCAGAGACTTCTTTCCTCTTTTAGGTAAGAAAAGAAAACTCAGTGGTTGGTCGTGGTGTGCAGCACAGTGGAATGGAAAGCAGGGGATGTGCTCTGGGGAGATATAACAATCCTCAAAACTGGCCATGCAAGGAAACGTGTGGGAAGGATACAAATTGAAGTCTGGGGGAAATTGATATCTTCTGATGTCCTTTTTGAGTGAAGAGGTGAGAAACTTCCAGTAAGGTAGAGAAGAGCTATATCTGCTTCACATTAAGGCTTCCTAAAAGAGGCCATGTCTGGCACATACCCAAGTCGTCAGCTGGTATAGATGAACATAGTGACCAGCATCATTTAGAGGTTAGGCAGAGTGGCCTCCAAACTTAACCTTGAGAAGCACCCAGGGTTCTTTAAAAGAAACTGTGACTTAAGCTGAGCTTTCCTTATTAGTTTGACAAGATCGTTTTACACCAAATTTATAAAGCAGACTGACTTTGAAGGAACAAGATGAATGTAGGGTCTCTACATGGCAGAAGCCAGTGTTAAGCCAGAGGTAACTCTGATGCACGCACTGGGAAAAACTTAAAATCTTTTCAGCCATAGACCAGGTACAAATCAAGATGGTCAGAAGAATTAGCTGCAGGAGGTACACTGCCCTAGAGTCTAGTGATAACAGACATCATTGTGCCTGGGGACGCTGACCCTTGCTTGTGTCTGGGGACCTTGACAGTTGCTATTAGTATAGCTGTGTGTGCCCTACTTCAGTAACCAAGTACTCACAGGCTAATTTAGGTCACTAACTTAAGGCACAAGCCTAAGGAAAACAAAGAGTGGCAAGGAACACTATGAGAATGACTAAGTGTAAGGAAGATGGAAATTTTAAATTGAACGTTTGAGATAGATAAATAACACCCAAGATTTACTCTATCTTTTGATAATGCTGAATTTCAGCAACCCCTTAAATTGAATGCTTGTATTTCTTTTCATTTTGTACCTTCCTGTATCAAAATTACTCTGTTTGATGAGTAAACAAATATTACTACTTTAAATTTCAATGGTTTCCAAAACCTTAAAGAGCACACTATAGAATTAAAGGTTTTTCTAAATTACACACCTCCCTTGCTCATTGCTCTGGAAATAGAAATTATCTTAAGCAAGAAAAATGAAGTTCATATGGTTGGGTTTCAAAAGACAAATATTTATTTTCTTCTGTTTTTCTGTAATATGTGTGCGTGCACACGCACATGGGGTGTGTGCGTGTGTGTGTGTGTGTGTGTGTGTGTGTGTGTGTGTGTTAGGTGGAAGCAATCACATCTCAGTTGCAAAATTCTAGCCATAAGACATTATTTTTAGGTCACCACACAAAGGTTCACAGAGCTTGTGCCTTCCAAGAATAATCTCCCAGGGCCCCATTCTACAATAAATATTTCCCAACTTCCCTGTGCAGAAGGCACAGTGAGGCTGCACACTTGAAGGGAATTGCCTCTGCATCCCGCCAGTTTGGCAGGCTGAGGACCCTTACACAAAGAAGGTCTGTCTCTGTTTGTTTTTCTCCTTTCTGAGCACTATGCCATAGAAAGCTTCAGAAAGGCCTGGGAAAAAATATGTCAGAGACTCACTGCTCCTGTAGAAGCACTAATTAAAAAACACAAAGATGTGCTTCCGTGTCTCAGACCGTCTGGAGTCTGACCACTGGACCTTCTGAAAACATGGACGGCTGTAACCTTACTCTAAGCCGTTGGAAGAAGCTTGCTCTCTTCACTTCCAGCTTTATCCCACAGTGAAGTTCACACACAGGCACTCAAGATTTACAGCTAATGGTCCCGTTACCCAGTAGAATCTCAAGGGTCCTTCTAGAATCACAGAGCAAGCACCGAAAAGCAAGTCATTTGGTGTCTTTAAAACAGACATAAAATCAAAAGAGGAAACTGGATTCAATGTACTTGTGACTACAGTGTGAGAAGCCACTCACCTCCTGCATGACATTGCCTATGTCCTTTCACCTCTCTTATTTGACTTTTATACACAATTAAGACCTAGGAAAATGCTTGAAATCCGACTCTGCCTGACTTTCTCCATACTGTTCAATGGAAGGGCCCCCTGGACACCTTGGCAGAAGTGCTACAGGTCTCTATTCTGCAGGATCGAGTCATAAAAGTTGTCAGAAATAAGGACTCTGGTAAGAACACCAAGTGAAGTTCAGGAGATGATAAGAAACTAAAACTGAATATTAAATCAACAAACAAGTGATGTCCTGAAACAAAAGTAAAAACAATATAACCCAAATACAGAATGATAGTTCATTTAATGAACAAAGATACAGTCTGTCGGGTTTCTTATATCACAAGAACTACCAGAATACACTCTCAAATTCAGCTTGAGATACTGCTGCAGCATCTGGTGTGATGCTGGTTGGCTGCTGGGAAGAGTTTTAATGCAGGTATTGCCCAAACCACAACTGGTAATAAAGGTTTGGGGCCTGGAAGGAATATGTGGGTGGAGCCTCATCTATCCCTCATAGGACCAAATGGTTCCCTGGTCACAATTCTGACAAAGGCGCTCAGTGCAGATGACCATCAGAAGCACAGCGTGGGTCAGAACGTTGCAAACTACATGTCCTACCTTACAGACAATGACGGTGATGACTCTAAGAAGCAGGTCTCTCGGGGCATGATGAACAAGAGAACTCGGGGAATGGAGAAGACGCATAAGAAGACCAGGCTGCTATCCTTGGGAATCCAGTTCATGAGAAGAAGCCCAAGACAGAATTTATGGAAGAGATGGAGCAGTACCAAATGTTACGTGCTAAGAAGAGAAGTCGGGTCACTGTTTTCAAAAGGAGACAACCTTCCTCAGAACCCAGGAGCAACCTGTTGAGAGAAAAAGGAATTTTTTATGACGATTTTCTTTCATAAAGATAATAAACTTACTAGTAAAGCAGCAAAATGAATATTTTTATATTATTTTCAAAACCCATTTATTGTATTATTAGATTGAGTTATCAACAAAGAAAGACATGTCATTTGGATATTTTAAGATCAAGTTCATATGAGAAATAGAGAATAAATACTTATTTTTCGCTAATAATGCAGATTTTATTTTCAAAATTGAGGGAGCTGGGCTGAAGAGATTGCTCAGAAGTTAAGAACACTGGCTGCTCTTCCAGAGGATGCAGGTTCCCTTTCTAGCACTCACAATGGTGGCACACATCCCCTGTGACTCCAGTCAAAGGCATCAGACTGTTTCTTCTGGCCTCTGTGGGCACCAGTACTTCAGTTGGTACACAAGCACATATGCAGGGAAAGCTTCTAGATATATAAAATAATAAAACTAAATACGATGAAAAATACTCAGAGCTGTGACTGTTGGTGCAATTCTTAACCCGCGGCCTTCTGTGTCAAGCACTGTGTCAAGCACTGTGCACCTGTCTCTTCAAGAGAACTTTGGTTTTAATGCTAAAGAAAATAAGGTGCACTGACCTGGTACTTCAAGTTAAAATTGCATAGCTAGGCAAATCTACCTTGATTCATTAGCTATTTTTTGGATTTATTTTGAAAAGCAAATGTTTTGTTTGTCAGAGGCCTCTCATGCTTTGTAATCTTTCTGCAATTGATCTATGTGGTCTCAGCAAAGTACATGAAACATTGATGTTGAAGACACATCATCAATGACATATTCAGGTAGAATATCAAAAATAGAAATTTGGAGTTAAGAAATGTCATGAAAATATCACCAGTATTTCCGTGTGTGTGTGTGTGTGTGTGTGTGTGTGTGTGTGTGTGTCTGGTTTGTGTGTATATATAAGTATATGTACATATATATAAATATATGTATGTATAAGTATATAACTAACATATATGTATATTATATACGTAATATACACACCATACATATTATACATACATTATATACATAATATATACATATATAACTATATATGCATATATAAACTATATAGCTATATATGCATATATTATCACAGTTTGCATTGAGTATATTAAATACATGTTAATTTATTTAAATCTATTACATATGAGAAAAGAGTCATGGATTTTACATATTTTTAACAATAATGTCTTTTATGCATTTTTTAGGTACCAGATTCTATATACTCTGAATATCCTATTTATTCAACAGTTACCTGGCAATAATAGTATAGTTTTATTGACTTCTAAATACTAGTCCACGGAGCAACCTCTCAAATCAGAAAAGTACAAATATTTAGCAGACAGCAGAAAAGAACAAGACATATAGAACTATGAGTTTTCCAATTACAGGTGATTATGGTCTAAAATTAAGGCAGTAATCCCTTAATGTTAGCTGTACGTAAATGGCCATTGTCCACTTTCGTCTCTTGCCAGAAGCACAATGACGATGCCCAGCTTTGACGATGTAATGGATGTCTGTGAACAGCTCACTCGTTTGATGTGTTCTGCATATGAACGCACTGAACATATGCTCTTCTACCACCTGGCTTCATTACATGAGCCTCTTCCCAGTTCTGCACCACTGAGCCACATGCTCCACAGCACAATAATGCAGATAATAATAAGATATTACTTTACCTTTGGCTCAACCTACTATTTAAAAAGCCTAAGGAAACAAATTAAACTATTCGTTTGAAATAGGTTTTAAAGAGCTTTGTTGGAATTTTACAGAAATCTCACTAGTATTTAACGTTTCTAAAGTATTAGATGTTTATAGCTTAATGGTGGGCCTCACAGAGAAACCAAGCCGGGGGAAGATTTAGGAGTCAAATGATCACATTTTAACATGGAACAGGGGAGGGTGATGAAAACATATTAAGAATGAAAAAGGAGTAAAATGCTAGCAGATGTGGAGTATTGTACAATGTCCAAGCCTGATAGGCAGCCATGGGGAGAAGAGCCATGGAAATGAGAAGCTAAAAGGACTTTCCTGGGGCTGTTTTAGACGATGTTTTCAGGAAGTTTGGTTCAGTCCAGTCTGTCCAGAAATTTGTCGTTGTTTGACTGACCTAGATAAACAAGTCTTGAATGTGTTATTAAAAGATTGACACGATGTTGTGGAGTACTTGTTTACACTTCGCTGTGTGAAGATGGTTCTGCCTAGGTGCCTTCTGGTTGGTTTAATAAAGAGCTGAAAGGCCAATATCCTAGGAGGAAGAAAGAGGCAGGATTTCTTGGAAGGCAGAGGAACTCTGGGGAGTAAAGAAGAGGAGGGATGCCAGCGAGATGTGGAGTAAATCCGACATGCAGAATGTGAAAGAGGTAAAAGCCATGTGACAAAATGTAGATTAATAAAAACAGGCAAATTTGTTTTAAGAGCTAGTTGGAAACAAACTGAAGCTAAAGGCCAAGCTTTCATAATTAACAGTAAGTCCCCCTGTCATTATTTGCCCGCTGGATGCTCAAAGACAGTCTGACAAGAAAGTTTGCTACAACACCATGTGTCAGTGTATCCACTGGAAACATTCTCCATGTTAGACTATACTACACAGTATAAATTTAACATATGATATACTCTTGAAAATGAAGAACCTGATTGTTCTAAGTGTCTCTGTCAGCTCTTATCTCAGATTGAAGGCCAGTGTGTCTGTTCACAAATTGCCAATCAGATGAGCTCCTTATGTCATCACCTAGATTCATCCATTTAAACAAAAAAAGATCCATTACTTGGGGCCTCGTAATGTTCAATGGTTTATTATGGCCTGCAAAGCTCTCTTGAGACTCTTCCCCAGTCTGGCTGTGGGATAATGCTCATGTACACCGTAAAGATTTGTCACTCATATTGATTTAATAAGACACTGATTGGTCAGTAGTCAGGCAGGAAGTATAAGCAAGGCAACAAGACAAAGAAAATTCTGGGAAGAGGAAATACAGAGAGTCACTCACTAGCCAGATGCATAGGAAGCAAGATGATAATGCCTTACTGAGAAAAGGTACCAAGCCACGTGGTTAAACATAGATAAAAATTATGTGTGAATTTAAATTGTGAGAGTTAGTTAGTAATAAGCCTGAGAAATGGGCCAAACAGTTTATAATTAATATAAGCCCCTGTGTGTTTCTTTGGGACTAAGTGGCTGCTGGACAAGGAGGGACAGAAACTTACATCTACATGGCCTGGTTCAGTCTAAACTCTGTCTAGACATTCTCTGATACCCCACAGCTACCCTTGACTTCTGCTAGTTTCCAAATCTGTGTTCTTTCATGTCCTCTTCTTTCCCTTTTCCTCTGCCTGAAACATCTTTCTTCACAGGTTTGAATTAGTCCTATTATCCAGACTTCAGCTTAAACTTAATTCTATGAAGAGTTTCTAGAATAGGAAAAATCACATCTATTTCAGATAGAAGAGAGCCACTCACTGGTAGCGTCTGTCAGTGCCTTTATCTTTCTGATTGCCTCTCTGCTGATTGTGGGCTCTTCTCACCTGAGTGAAGCCCAGGAGGAAATAATGGCTGTTTATCATTGTCCCTGTACCTAGACCAACTTGTAACACAGGGCATGACTCAGAACAGTCCTATGAGTGAATGAAAAGAAATCTAAAAATCTTTACAGAGAAACATAATGAATGAAATATAGGAAGATAAGAAATTCAAACTAAGAATTTAAACTAAGAGAAGAGAATTCAAACTAAGGCCTGAGTTTTTTCATGTGAATATTTTTAAACCTTCCTCCTCTCCAAAAACAACGCCACATGGGTAAGAGGTCTTTCAGAGATGTAACTGTGGTCTCTGATGTAGAAAGAAAAGAAAAATCAGAATAGAATACATAAAATGATAACAAAAATAAAACTTCATAAGGCCTGTACAACGTGAGCCTCTTGACACTCACTGTGCTGGTCACTACTGTCACTGTTACAAAAAGCTGACACAGCCATCTTAATGAAAGAACAGCTTATTCCAGATCACAGTTTCAGAGATTTCATTCCACCATCCACTGGCCCCACTGTTATCTGCCTGGAGTAAGACAGAACATTAAGGTAATGGAAAGTTGAGACCCAGGAGATGACTGCCTCAGGTTGGCCCCAAAGCAGAGTGGCAGACAGCAAAGGGAGCAGAGCAAGACATAGCATTCAATACCATGGCATCAGTGGCTTACCCCAAATCAGAGCTCTCCACCTAATAGCCCATTTACCTATGAGCTTATAAGTCGATTGATTGATTGTTGAGGTGAAAAATTATCAAAATCCAGCCACCGCTTAATAACACTGTTATGTGGTGGCCCGAACCTTTAACACATGAGCTGTTGATGTTGTCTTTATATCCAAACCATGGCACTCATAGACTCGTTACCTTACTGCTTTTTCTGTGACTTATAAACTACACCAATGGTAGCATTTTCACTCAAATTATTAATATGAATTGAAGGCAAAAACTAACCCAAGAACAACAACAACAAAAAGAGGCAAGAATAAGAACACTTTTTATAGCCATGGTATGAAGCTGTTGCAAACAGTGTACACTCAAGAAGTACATGTGAGAAGGTAAGAATGGAAGGAAAGTGTGATTCAGAGTAACCGTATCACGCTGCAGAGTCAGGTCCCGTCAGTGACAGAGCATCTCAGCTCAGAAACCAGTGGCCTCCTTAGAACTGCGCTGATAAGATGGGTATTCCCACAAACACTGATGACAAGGCAGCCTTTTCCTGACATCCCCTTAGTGAGACTTGGCCTGGAAAGCAGCAGCAAACCAAAGGGAACAGACAACCTAAGTGTTTTCCCATAGGCGCGGGGCTTTCATTCACCCTTGGCAAGGGCTTAGAGTCAGTCTTCTTCATTGAAGGGCATACTGAAACCCTGCTGAGCTGACAGCTGCCGCTGGCCTAGAGCCCACAGAGGACCTGAGGAGAATAATTCTCCCTATTTCCCCCAGGGCTCAAAATAAAACTGAATTACTACCTTGGAGTAACTGAATGTGTGTGTCTCTGGGAACTGAGGACATTGTCTCTGATCTTTTGTGATCAGACTGGAGTCAAGAAGCACAGAGATAAACGCAGGATGCCGCAAACAGTGTCACTTCCACCCATCCATTTCAATTATCTTCCTGTTGACTATACACAAGATAGAGGCAGAGATCTGTCAAAATCCAATGTGATTCTCCAGCCGTTTTGAAAAATCAAAACATAATTATAAATTAATGCTTTCCAAAGAGATCATGGAGACCTCATAGGCCTTAGCACCTGTGGTCCAAACCGCCCAAAGGCCAGGAAGACTGCAGGACCATTGTCAGGCACCTGGAGTTCCTTCCTGCTATGCCCCAAAGCGATGGCAGAGCTTCAAGAAACCGTTTCAGCCTGTATTTTCACAAATGAATAGGCATGAAATTAATCAAGGGAATATAAATGAAGAAGTGGCACCTTAGAAGATACAAATAATAAAATCACAAAGGTTCCTGGGATGTTCTCAAATATTCATCTTTCTTTTTGACACAGAATTCTTAAGTAAATATAATATTTCACCATACACAAAGACAGTGTGTCACCGGAAACAATTTATGAAGCAGTAGGAGGTTGGATGTGGCAGTGCATAAAACACTTTCAGATTCATGAGCAGCTGGGGTTTTTATATGTAAATAATTTAAGTTTTCTATTAATCATCTCATGTACTCCCACAGAAAAAAGTGTAACATAGGATTAACATAGGCATACTGGAGGGACTCTTACATTTTCAAGTACGACTAAGGTGCCAGGCTGTATTTTAAGGACATGTGTTTTTTGTAATAGCCTGGTTATTTGAAAATTGATAAACCACCTATTTTGAACAGAAGAATGTTGATGAATATTATGTCCCTTTCTATTTTTAAAAATCATACTTTTCTTATGTTGCCACTTGCATTGTGCCAGACATTGGGCTGGTCACACTGTCTTCAGAAATAAAGAGACAGAGAGGATTCATGTCCTTGTATATTAAAATAGCAGGAATAACAGACTAATTTGCTCATTTAATTATATAATTAGGTCTAGGATGATACTCCCCATGGGGAGCACTAAAATAGCTTATCACATCATACCCCAATAATCTGGAAAGTCAGATGGGGTTGTCTGAGGCACTGACATTGGTATGAGATCAGAAGAGAGATATCGGATATAAAAAAGAGTAGAAGCATTTGAGGCAAAAGAGTCGGTAGAGAGGAATGCCTTGAGACTCTAATCAAATTAGCAAACTTTGCCTCAGAATCGCTGGTGCATCACACTCAGGAAAGCAAAGGGAAATCCGGACATTAAGCAGAATCTTTGCAATTGGGTTTATATATTTAAGAATGTGTATTCATATATAAATACATATGTAATAACAATTAAGAGAGAGAGAGAGAGCAAAGCGAGAGTATGTTGGAAGGAGGAAAAGGAAAGGTGAAACAAATATATTTTAATTTCAAACATTTATTCAAATTTCATATTGTAAGTCAACAAGAAACATTTGAAATATTTGATACATGAGAGGTGTGATTATATATGCAATCTGTGTGTATGTGTGTGTGTGTGTGTGTGTGAGAGAGAGAGAGAGAGAGAGAGACAGAGAGAGAGAGAGAGAGACAGAGAGAGGAGAGACAGAGGTTCTTGTAGCTCATACTGATTTCAAATTGGCTGTGCAGCCAAGGCTACCCGCCAGGAGAGCACAAGCAATTTCACGAGTTGAGAAGAATAAGAACAGCAACATGAATGTGGGTGGTATTGCAGTGGAAATAAAAATCAAATAGGTCTACAATATAGTGAAGTGCCTTTCCCTTTCTATATGAAGATAGTGCCGCCATGTACTTTCTCAATGACTTACCAGTTAGCTAGAGAAGTACCATTAGTCTTGGTCACACTGGCTCAAGTGAGACTTCATTATGCATGTTCTCTAATCAGAGACTGCTGAATCACCACCACATGCCACGACACTCATAAATGAATCCTCTGGCCATCTCCCCAAACTAACAGAGGATCTGTCTGCTAACATCTCATGATAATTTGCATGCACATTTAAATTAAGTGATGTGTTCTAAGACAGGCAGCATGGAGACCCAGACACGCAAATGTTAAGAGAACATATCCACTGATGCTCTGGTCGCAATGGCTAAGAAATGGAGACAACATAAATGCCCTTAAACTGATGAATGGATAAAAAACAAAGGTGGTACATGAACACCAAGAAACAGCATTCAGCTGCAGAGAAAACTGAGATGCAGATAAATAGACGGACCTAGAAAAGATCATCATGAATGAAGCCATCCAGACCCAGAAAGACAAACACAGTATTCTCTCTCATCTGAGGCTCCTAGCTCCAAATCTTTAGATGTAACACATAATCTGGAGTAATTGCAGAAGCCAACAGAGAGAAACAGGACCATGATAATGGAGGGACGTAGTAAAACGGGGAGTATCAAGGTAGAAGAGACCTAAAGAGGGAAATGGAAAAATGAAGGCTCTAATTAGGGAAGGGGGGAGTTAAACAGAAGGAACGAAGGGAGTAAAATAAGAGAAAGTGTGTCTGAAAAAGTTCTAGGGAACTGTACTATTAACTATCTACCTAAAACCAAGTCAGAGTATAAATACGCAACCTTAATTTAAATGAAAATCTCCTACTGGGGCTGACAATGCTTCCCACAAAAGTCATGGACCATCTAACAAAAACCCCAACACCAGGCATGAGAAACCCCTTTGAGTTGTTAGTCAGGGTTATCCTAGAGACTGCTGCTATTGTCCTTAGCTGCCCCATTAGAGGTAGAAGGTAAGTTCCTCGTCGGGGTCCAGCCTCAATGGGTTCCAGCCTCGATGGGTTTGTATTCGTATATTCCAGGGTAGAGGTGAGTGGGTTAAAAATGTTAGGCAGAGTAAACAGAGATACAAAAGAGATACAGAAACAAAGGATAGAGTCAGAAGGGCAACCCAGTGAATACTGAAACTACCCATGTTTATTTCTTATGATCTTTTAATACCTCAATCCAAAAGAGGGGAAGATAGCAAAAGCCATGACACAAAGAACAAAGTGATTACGATCTTATTACCCAAAACACCAAATAACAACACCCTAGGTCAAGATATCTTGTTCGTTGCGACACCTTAAGTCAAATCTCCTGTAAATAATCTTGAAGAAGAAGGAATAGGCCTGAACTCTCTGACTATTAGTCAAAATGTTATGGGTCCACTTCTGTGTGCACCGACAGTTCCCTATTTCTGAACACAAAATTTATTTCAAGCACAGGGACCAGAGCTAGAACTGATCTAAAATCCTCCTCCATGAGTACTGGTTTTCATGGTACCAGAAGGCACCATGCAAGCTATCAAAGGGAGGAAGAAACCTAGAGTCCTACCCAACTACAATGCTTGTGAACCAAACAATGATGTGCATTGCACAATGACCCAAAGCATAAAGTAGTGGCACACATACCTTGGTGATAACCAACAGCTCTCTAAATTGAGCTTAATATCCAATGCATAAAAGAGAGATCATGCCTGGTACTAGAAACACGGCCAACTGCCTAAGGCTAATAAAGTCATTGATCCCGAAGGATGATCCTGGATGATCTATGACTTTATTAGATGGCTTTATCAGCTCTTTATGAAATCAGCATAATCCTTATCTACCTTCTAAATCCAGCTAGTTATACCCACAGAGACCTGTAGTTCTCACCCCCTCTCCAGGAGGTTTGTCTTTGTCAGAGACCTTTACAGAAGAACCTAACCAATCATGCCGAGTCACGAAGGCCAGTCCCAATAGACAGATTTACAGTACAACTCCCTCACCCACGGCTCAGGGGACGTTGCAGAAGAGGGTGCAGAAACATTGTAAGAGTCAGAGGAATAGGAGATACGCTGTGAGACTATGTCTCCTAGAAATTTTAGAAGCTACACACATGAACTCTCACCAAACACGTCTGCTCAAACATAACCCAAACAAGGAAGCCATGAATAAATATGCTAACATGTAAGGAAGAGAGCTCAAGAGGTCTTAAGCCTACAAAAGAAAAAGTACCCAGAACTAAGAAATGCTGAGAACTGAAAAAATAATTTTTCCCAGAGAAGGGCACATCAATAATTTACCCAATATCAAATTAAATGGTCAGGTCTGGAAACATATACATATACATAACATTATACAAATTCAGTAAGCTGTATTTGTGTACTTAGTAATACATATATGAAGCCTCTAATTTAATATATATTTTACTTTAATATATGTCAAATTTTATTATATTTCAAATTAAATATATTTCATATTTAATATAAATATATTAATATAAATTAACAATACATAAATATATTAAAAATTAATATAAAATGTGATAATAAATACAATATAAAGATTATTTCATATATATTAAATATATAAATTAAATATATTTAATGTTTTAAGGAAGGCATAAGTTTAAAAGAAAGTAAGGGGAGGTAATGAGGGGGTTTGGAGGAAGGAAAGGGAATGAGATTTATGTGATTATATTATAATTTCAAAAGGTAAAGTGATTCTTTGAAAAAAGAAAGAAAAAATAGACAATGTTAAGAATCCAAAAGAACCAAAGGAAATACAGGTGTAATAGCTAAGGACCTCATGAAGATGGGTTTGGATGCATAATTTGAGATCTCTGATGTAAACTCCTCCCCCAAAATAACCATAATGGATTTTCCCAAATTATAAAGTAACAAAACTGCTAGTAATGAAGCTGTCTCTTTTCCAGTGATTGGCAAGAGTTAGAATAGCGTACTGGTTGGTTTTGTGTGTCAGCTCGACACAAGCCAGAGTCATCAGAGGAAGGAGCCTCAGTTGAGGAAATGCCTCCATGAGATCCAGCTGTAAGACATTTTCTCAGTTAGTGATCAATCAGGGAAGGCCCAGCCCATGGTACATGGTGCCACCCCTGTGCCGGTGGCCCCCAGCCTGAGCAGCAAGCAGTACCCCTCCATGGCCTTTGCTTCAGCTCCTGCTTCCAGGATCCTGCCCTGTTTGAATTCCTGTCCTGACTTTCTTCAGTAATGAGCAGCAATGCTGAAGTGTAGGCCAGAGAAGTCCTTTCCCCAACTTGCTTTAATCATGGTGTTCCACTGCAGCAATAGAAACCCTAACTAATACAAGTAGTAATTACAGGTAACAACTAAGTTGCACTGTGTCTTAGAATTATTTAGTACTTGGTTTTATATGCTCTTTGTGCTAAGTAAGTCATACTAAATAAAAGGCTATTGGAGACAGAAAAAATATGTATTTTATAGGATGGAGAAGAAAAATTGAAATTTGTAATGATTTCAAATATTTTACAGACACTAGCTGAAATAAATGGAAGTCACTAGTAAAGTTCTACAGATTCTCATCAACTCCCTATGCCCCATCTGCTGGAAAAGCCAGGCTGTTCTGGTTCTACATAGTAAGCACAGCAATGTTGGACTGCAGAAAAATGTGTGCTTGGTATTGTTTTACCAAGAGGAATCACGATAGGAAGAAAATACCAAATATAGAACTGAGATGCGCCCCAACCCAAAGTGTCATGCGCAGAGACCGACAGGCTACTTCCCACCATGTACTAGATCAAGTCCATGCTCCCCCAAAACATGACACAGGGCAGAAAAGCCAGAGGAATGCATGCATCCTTAAGTCATTGCCAAAATTGCCAAAACTAGACATTTGTGCTCCTTGACTCCCGAGGTTCTAAGAGCATCATTCTTTTCTAAAATTCCAGCTGGCAGTTACATTCCCTCTTCCCTCTGCTCCACTGCCTTGATTTCCTATCGTGCACATGACAAGGAAGTCACTGACTCTGCCTGTGCAATCTTCCAGTTGCAGGTTTCCAATGGAAAGCCAAGTATTAGATCAACAATTGAACAACAGTTGAACAACTTAGTGTCACATGCATCCAACCTGCAGGGGCAACGAAGAGGAACAAGGATGTTTCTGTGCATTAAAACAAGTGACTGAAGCAGAGAGAGGAAAGAGGATGACTTACTCAACCTTGGAAAAGGGAGGCTGAAGGGGAAAGAAAAGCTCGAGAATATGGAAGACAGGTTTGTTTGTTCTTTCCCCCAGAAGGCAGCAGCACCTGATCAGCAAAGCAACAGGACAATATGACAGAACTGAGGCACATGTGACCTTTAGAATGTGCCATGTAGAAATTGAGGGTTGCTAATAACAGGGATTTGGGTCACAATATTCCTGGATGTGTATTCTGCCCTGCCAAATTAGGGTAAAACTGACTAGATGATTTTTGAGAGAAACGATGGATGGTGACTTTGTAATGGGCCAAAGAGGGTTAGAACACCGCAGGTGGGTGTTTTATGATGGTTAGAGAGGGTTAGAACATATCTAAGTGGGGCTTTGATTATTTAAATACTCTCATAATATGAGACTTAAACACATAATCTAAGTCTGTTTTGGGATTCCCCACCACTGTTTGGTAAATTAATATTTTTCTTCTCTTCTTTCTCACTTAGAGTCTTTCTTTTAAGAACACCAGCTTCAAAGTCCAATTGTCAGGGCTTGAGTATTTACTAATTATTCACTTGTTTGAAGGCTTGGGTCAAAACTTGTGAAAAGGAAATAGCAGTGCTTACTTACGTTTCAGAGGACCAAAGGATTCCTTTCAGATTGATGGGGACATAGCAAATACTCAGTAACTCTCAGGTGGCTCTGCCATTGCTCCTTCCTGTGTGTGTATTAAACTAACTTTGGGAAGATGTAGTTTAGGGGTAGAGCTCCTTCCTGTGTATTACACTAACTATTTGTTATGATATAATTGAATGGTGTAACACCTGCTTAGCATGTACAGGACTCATTCCACCATCTACACAGAGACAAACTTCATAATGAAGAACTTCTTTGTGGGAACTTTGTGACAGAGTAGAGGGTTTTAAGACATAAATTCTGTTCACTCTAGTGAAGGTAGGACATTTGCTTCAAGGGGAAATAGCATTAAAACAGCACTAGTATTCAACCCAGACTTTAAGGAGAGTAGGGTAGATGAGGGGAGAATTTGGGGAAGAAGTAGTATCTGAACTGAACCTAGAAATACACAGCTTGGCCGTCTGGGGATGAGGGTGAAATGCATGGTGGATAGTCATGTTTCTAGGGCACGTCTATGGACACAAGCTCTCAGATTCTAAGGTATATATGAAAATATTTTTGAGCAAATTTTTACCCTTTACATGTTTTAACACTTTGCTACAGGTTTCCATATTTAGTGGCCTCCCCGACACCAGACACTTTGCTGTGACTTGGTTGTTAGAGAAGCAACAGCCACTTTGATAAGATACTACAGCCCAGCACTGTTTCAACCTGCTCTGGGACAATGGTCTTGTACCCTGTAAAGATTTGTCACTTGTATTGGTTTAATAAAATACTGACTGGCCAGTAGTCAGGCAGGAAGTATATAGCTGGGGTGACCAGAACAGGAGAGTTCTGGGAAGAGGAGAAGCTCAGTCTGCAGTCATCACTCAGATGCAGATGAAGCAAGATGAGAATGTCTCACTGATATAAGATACCAAGCCACGTGGCTAACACAGATAAGAATTATGGATTAATTTAAGATTTAAGAATTAGTTAATAGGAAGCCTGAGCTAATAGGCCAACCATTTTATAATTAATGTAGACCTTTGGGAATGGGCAGAACAGAAATCTCAGTCAATAAATAGCCCTATGTGGGCAGCTACATCCACATAAAACCTGAAAGAGTTTGGGAAGTAATTCTAGACACAAAAGAACAGAGTTAAGCACAGTTTCTTGGTAGCAGCATTTTCTCAGGTAGGCTCTGTTTGCTAAAAGCAATTGCATCTCATTTAAGAGAGGCTTCCTGACTCAGCTTCAGCTGCAAAAACCTTGCTGCTCTTTTAAGAGGCTCTGCCACCAAACACTTAAATGGAGTTTATGAATAGCTTACAGCATGCTTCTTGGTGGTGGCAGGGATCCTGAAACATCATAGAGTTGTAGCAATAAACATGGCTCCCACCAGTACCTTTGCCATGAAGCTAGACTCTCAGAAAGCTAAGGAACGGCGTGGATCCAGCCTCAAAGCCACAGCTTTACTCCGAGTCATATCACTTAGCGAATTAATTCATGTGGTCAGAAAAAGAGATATACAGTATAGATAGATTCAGATGAAAAAAACCTCTAAGCAGTACACAGTATGTTTAAAAATCCCTCACTTTTCATTGTTGTCCATTCTGAACTTCCTTTAAATATCCACAAGGTGAAGGACCAATAGTTTACTCATGATTGCTAAAGGAAGGAAACATTATTTAAAAAGAAATCCTACTAGAATTTGAGTACAAAGCCGAGAACATATTTTTGAACTGATTCTTCGCTTTCCACATTGGATCAAATAAAAAGTATGTAAAACTATGAATATTAATAAATGAAAGAGCTTAGAAAGACATGAGTTCATTTCTGAATTTCTGAAATTTATTGAAATGAAAATATTAGGCAGAGATATTCTTGCCCTAATATACTTCATGCTTCTTCAGGCAGCTCACAAAATTTTGCATTACTATAAAGAGATGACTCAGTGACAAAGCTTTGTTATCTGCCTCCACAGTCATCTCCACACACATAAACCTTTCCTGGCTTGTGATTAAAGTTTTATATATATACTGTGTGTAAGTATTCATATTTACACATATATGTATTTACAAAGTTTATATATACATAACACACATATAAATATACATGTGTAATATATATATACAGTCTGACAACATATGAATAGTACAATAATAATTTCAATGCTGTAGCACAGATGCATAAATTCTTATCTACTCTGATGTGGTCTTATCTTTTTAAATTTGGTACAAGACAAGAAGATGCCACCCCCAACTTACTTCCTTAAACTAAGCCATTCAGTGCAGCTAAAAAAAAAAAAAATAGAAGCTCTTATGATTGAACTAACCCACCCCAGGGAGCAGTCATATGGCAGCCGAGATGTCCAAATGAACAAAACAAGCTTCGCTGACATACAAATAATGTAAAACCCCAAGCTAGGTTTAAGATGAGATGACAGTTAACCCTGCCTGTCAGTGATGATCTAGGGTGTCTTTGGAAGTTTCTAACAATTGTATGGAGTGTAGGAGCGCATTACCTATGAGAAAATTTAAACTTCCAGGACTACCAGGACGGACAAGTACTGAGACCAGTTCAGGGTGGAAGCCCCCATGGGACTGTATTTCCACAATATTCCAGAACCACTCCCTCTTCCTTTCTGCTTTTGAGAAACAATTTCTGTATTTCCCTTTTATTTTCCAATAAAAGTAAAAGCTTGGAGAATTTCTGAAGCAGGAAAATGCTAAGATTTACGAACAACATAATGCCTTGGGAAACTCACTTTGTTGTGAACATTTGAAAAAAAAAACCACTTCTGTGAGGTGAACTGTGGGAAAGGAGGACAGCTGTCATCTGTGTACCACATGACAGCTCAACAGCTGGGCCATGCACAGACACTTAGCCTCATGCTAAAAGTGATAACTACATCAGAAACCCACACTTTCTGAAGGAAAAAAAAAAACCACATGGATAATCACCAGATTGGAGGGCCGACTGAAGCTGATTGACGGTGAATGAGGAAAAACATTCCCTGGGGAATCCATTTTATGGGAGGATCAATGGATTCTAATTTTTAGGTCATGAGAAATGCTAGGTATGGAGAAAGGAATGCCTTGCCTGCTGGGGTCAAACTGAAGACACAGAAGTGTCTGAAGGGAAATGAGCCTGAGAAGGCAGCATTCAACAGTGGAGCAAACAAGAATATTAGACTCAGAAGTAGATGGCCGGATTTGGACTCTGATTCTGCGGCTTCTAGGAAACCTGAACTTCAGTGAGTTATTTATCTGACTTCCGGTTCCTTAAATTTCCAAGGTAGAAATAGCAAGGACTATCTTCAAAGGTAATTGAGGGACCTAGGGAAGATCACCCACAGAGCTAAGTTGTTAGTGCTGGCAGTTCAGCAAGGACAACAATGCTGCCTTCAGTGCCTCTTACCTAGTGCCTGACAGAGGAGTATTTCTGACAGCTTACCCATGGCTTTCCAAGGTCCTTTTTGACATCTGTACAGAATCTCCTGGTGATATGTACATAACACTCAAAATCTTCCTCAGCAATATTCTCCAAGCACAAAATGTTTTCTGTGCCCACACAGCTGATGCAAGAAGATGGGGAAATGTACCAGGGACATGGGCTCCCACTGCTGCCAGAGAGAACACCCTTCGGGTGTGTGGGACACTGTCTTCCTATGAATCCTCTCTGTACTGAAGCCAGATGAGACCTCTCAGAAGTGAGAAAAGAGCCTCTTTGTCTCAGACTCTGTCCACTACGTCACCTGACTCCAAACCTGTTGGTGTTACCCTGGTTTATTGAATTGCTCACAAAACTACTTTCTTCCTTTTTCATCTGTAGCTTTCTGTGAATGTGGCTGAAAAGAATACATTTGAGACACAAAGAACAGTTGGGTGACCTTAAACAAGCTCTCTAACCTCTGGGCAACAAAATTTCCCAATGTACAATACACATGTTGGAATAATATATAACAGAATTACAGCAATGATGAAATATATGTAAAATGCATATTTTAAGTACTATGTAAGTGTTAATGGTTATTAGCACTTATTTCTTTCTCAGGCTTTTTCTGGAATGTGAATCCTAGGTATAAGAGAACATTGTTGGAAAAGTTATTGGATGGCTGAAACCATTTAATTAAAATATTAAAAGGATATGTGATTAACTTTGTATCCCCAACTAATAGAGTGAATCCCCAAAAGTAAGATCGAATTTCAAAAGAAATAAATGATTCAGGGAACATACAGGAAAAAGTAATATTTCGTAGGGATGATGAAGTAGATAGAGCAAGGAAGGGTTTTTGTTGTGGGTTGTTTTCAAAAACCTGGAAACACTTAGTGATTTTGAGAGAAGGGAAGAAGAGCCTGAAAATAAATTAGATTGTTCAGAACTCATGACTGTAGGGGTAGCCTGTAGCCAGGCATGAAAACATGGAAGGAACACAGCAGACTGGAAATAGAAGAATAATGTGTGCCCTGGTTGGAAGAAGTTGACATTGTTGACAGCAAAGAGGGGCATTAACCATAGGAATCTCATCCTGCCATTTACATTCCAAATCATATGTCAATGTCCCTGTGATAAACTATCATTCGGTGGCAAAGCTTGCTGGGTTACTCAAAGAAATGTTAGCGTTTAACATCTTAAAATGTTTTTTTAACTGCATTTTACCTTCGTTCATCACCAGAGACTTTTGAAAAGTGGTAGCTTTGTGATAAGCAAGATCTCATGAAGCAAGATAACTTGAGATGGACGTGGAAATCATCAGGTCAATTGGACATCATTCAGCCTCCGCTGGACACTTACCGAACCTAAGCTTGTTGACTACTTGACTGATTAGGAGGAAAATGAACAAAGTGAAAGAAATGGTAAAAATACAGTGAAGAGTGTGTTTAAAGAAAGGCTGAACTGTAAAAAAACTTTGAATTAACTTTAAGTCATGAAAGAATAGAGTTTCTCTGATAACACGCAATTCCACACCCAGCTTGAAAACATTCCTATTAGATACATTTTTAGCTGTTATATAGTAAGGCCCTTTAGCTGTTGCTTGAGAAAGCTAGTTTGGATATCTACATGGAGAAGAGGGAAAAAAAAACCGCCTTTGTTAGAACACAGCATAATAATACTAAAAGCCTAAGGCAAAAGTAGACAAGACAGCAAGGGGTTTCATTGGAACTGCCTGAGAAGAGAAGGAAGACCAGAAAGGAAAGCAATCTAGATGGTAGATTGTGGTCTACTCAGTGGATTTCTTGAGGTTTATATGTGCTTGAGACCAATGTAAGCCAGGAACAAACAAAAGAGAAAATTGTGGCTCAGTCTGTTTGTACATAGACATAATGTTCTAAAATAACATTGCTGAACCAAGGGCACATAAAGCCCAGGGCTACACTGAATTTACTCCAGGAATGAGATGTGCACATCAAAATTAACGTGCACCATCCCTTAACAACTTGTATAAAACATACCATTTCAATTACTACAGAAAAAACTCAGTGTCCATTCCTATTTATCTTTATACTACAAAGTTTTAGCAAAATAAGTATGGAAGAAAACTGGCCTAGACTGACGTTACCAGTCCAGGTCCATACAAGGAAGGGAAGGGAAATCCTAAGGAACATAACAAGTATGAAAACCGTCCCTACTCTTAGTGTTGGACTTGGTGCTATGTAAAGTTGAAGGAAAGATCCCCACTGCCCCATGTCTATTCCAGCTGAGAATCAGACCTTCGAGAGGTTGGTGACAGAGACTGTGATGTTTTGTCAGAAAAATGGCTAAGATCTAACCCCAGGACTTCCTCATAACCCTTCTGCAGGGGTAACTGATGGGATAACCATTCCTGACAACCGTGTACTACAATAGTCTAGTCCTAATGAAATGGTTTGGCCTAGGACTTGGACATGAGAAGTTGATATCAGAGAAGCCACTTATGCTTTAGGACTCTGGCGCTAAAAAGTCTATAATGCATTGAGAGAGATGTTCAAACAGCAGTCTCTGGCAGGAATGAAGCACTGGATAATCCAATCTACTGCCACAGGAAGAAAACCCTTCTTGCAACTCTGTAAAACTCTGGCTAACTATACATCTTACCATTATGTTAAAATAAATAAATAAATCGAAAAAATTATATAAAGAGGTTGCTAAATTTGCACAGCTTAGGCCGTTGCCTTCATTAATAGTGATAAAACTGAGAAGCAATAGTACGATGACCACACAGTTAATGGTGGGGATCTAATAAGGATGCTCACAATGTATAACATCAAATGTAATTTTAATTAATATTATTCATTTTGATTATCATGGAAAATAATCAGTTTCATTATGACATATCTACACACATCTCTCACAGCACCTAGCTGATAGTCATATAGCCCATTACCCTCCCTTGTCTCCCCTCCCCCTCTGGTCCCTTTCCTACCCATTTGGCCTCTCTTTCAACCTTAGACATACACATGTGTTGTTCTAGTCTAATCGCTGTTGGTATGACAAATACCATGACCATAAACATCCTGAAGAACAAGCTGAATTCTTCAATTTACACCCCTAGGTCACAGTCTATCACTAAGGGAAGTCAGGACAAGACATAAAGGCAGCAACCTAGAGGCAGGAACCATGGAGGAACATTGATGCTGCCTTACTCTGTATCTTATTTATAGGCTCATGCTTAAGTAGCTTTCCTATAAAGCCTACTGTCACAGTAGGCTGACAATTACTATCTTAATCAAAACAATCAAGATAACCCATCACAGACCTACATGCTAAAGATAACTACTCAATTGAGACTTTTTATTATGACATTTTAGGATCTTTCAAGTTGATGATAAATGCTAATTAAGACACACACATACTATATAATGTCCAAGTTCTGCATATGGCATGCTATGGTTGTCTTTCTTGTCCTACCTAATTTTTCTTACCATGATTATTTATATTTCCATCTATTTTCCTGCACATGCTATGATCTCATACTTCCTTGAGGCTAATTACAAAATTGTCAATTTTGTCATCCATTCATTTCTGATAGACACAAATTCTGATTCTATAACCGCTGTGAATAGTTAATAATAAACATAATTCAATAATAATAAAATAGCTCAACAATAGTTCAATAAACATGGTGCATGGAAATCTCTGTTCGGTGTTGATTTGTTTTAACTTGGGTTAATAAGCAGGACTGGCGCAGCTGGGACATGTAGAACCTCTATTTTTAGAATTTTGGGGAATTTCCATATTGATCTCCTTGGTGTCTGCACTAACATACAGTCACACTAGCGGTGTTAAGAGTCCCTAGGCCTTGCCCTCTACACCCTTGTGAGTATCTGTCCTCTTGATAATGGCCATCCTGATATAGGGTCAGATGAAATTTAATTCAGTTTCAATAAGCATTTTTATGCTTAAGAAAATTGAACATTTTGTATATTTATGAGCCATTTGAACTTTTTCTCTTGAGAATTATTTGTTCAATTCCTTTATCCAACCATTGATTTTATATTTCATGAGTTGTGTGTTAAGTTTTTGAGTGGCTTAAATAGCCTATGTATTAATATTACTGTTAGGTAAATATCCCCCAAAATATTTTCTTTCATTCCACAATCTTTCTCCTCTCCATGTTAGCTATTTTAGTGTTTTAGTACATACTCTTAAAATCATCAAGAATAAAATGAGATTTCAAATGTAATTGTTCAAGTCAACGTTTAGCTGTGAGATCAAGCAGGTAAAAGAAGATAAAAACAAAAAAAATCATGTAAGAATTGAGAACAAGGAAAGAAGATTATTTTATAGAAAACATAGAGACTACAAATAAGCTATCATAATTTAAATGTCTCTCAAACTAAGCTATTATACTAGATGCCTAAATATTTAATCACCTTCTTATGATGTCCTGAAACAATTAGTCCCTAAACATACATTTTTGTGAGAAACATTTGTATGTTCTCTATACCTTATTCTTTTATGTCTGAGAGTATATTTAAATTTATACTATTACAGTTTGTACTACTACGACTCTCACCATTGAATGTTCTTTTATATATATGACAATTTCATTAAACCCGCCAAAGGACAGAAATATTGTTTACACATGCTTGTATGCACACAAATACACACACACACACACACACACACACACACACACACGTGCACAAAATTGAAAAGAGTTGAGAAAACAGATTCAATTTTCCATGAGCACACAGTCTGATTTTCACTCTATCTGGGTATCTGATACAGTGCTCATTTTTACAGCTGTGGTTTTATATGTGTGCTCAGTATTCAACAAATATTCATTGAGCAATTGCTATGGTCGGTCTTTTTTAAACACTGGGAAGACAGCAGTAAAAAAAGACAGGCAATATCTTTGTTCTCTTCAACTATGTTCAAACTGGAGCTCTGGTTGTAAAGTAAAACAAGCTGGTCCACCATGTGTCTTGGTATGCTTAGCAAAAGTCTCCCTGCGAACAAAGCAGCTAAATATATATTTAAACACCATCATCAGTCACGAGCTTCAGTACAAAATAACTTTAACAAATCACACTCTAGCCCATCACATTCTGTACTATTCAAGGTCAGCGAACTTTTGCATCCACCCATCTAAATTGGAAGCCTCAGTCTACCACTTTCTGGTCACTAGGGGGACCTATATAATGAAGATGATACACATGACAACATACATACAATATATAACATACATTCTCTCTTATATCTTATCATCAAGATTGACCGGAGTACCGCCATTAAAATGCTCAATACAATGAACATTAGCAGATAATAGTCCACATGGATGATGATAGTTTTATTTTTATATAAATAAGCATCTTCATCTTAATTTAAAGCCATCTTTTTTTTTCACAAGAAGATATCCATCTGGTCAAAAACAAACAGCCACTCAACTCCTTTGAAAGTTACTGGGTCTGCATCCAACTAAAATCTGAAGGGCTCTTCTATGAACTAAGTTATTAAGACCAGGGAAATGGTATTTGACATGTTTCTCACCATTGAGTCTAGGCAGCTCAGATTTAGTGGAAACACATTTGTGGGCAAGCTTACACAGAAGTATACTTTAGATTAAAAAATAATACACACATATTGTCAAGACATGCTATGTTTATTTCCCACATTTCTATGACAAAGGGCCAAAGATACAAGGTAGCAGTGTATGGAAAATAATGGTACACTAACTACAAAGAAAAAAAAAATCAAAAGTTCTTATAGAAGTTTTAAAGGAAAATCTCCCAAACCCTGTGTGTAGGCTTATGTTCTTATTGGATTGTTTATATTGCTCTATGGCAATCAGTTTGGTGAAAACTGGTGATATTAACACAAAGGTCTCTTACCAGGACCAGCTTGCCAGGTTCAGACATTGGCAACAATGAGAAAGGAAAGGAGAGAGCAGGATGGCAGAACGAAAGACAAGGCTGAGAAAGAACAGATAGTTACAACAATCTGTTCTTGACCTCCCTTAAAGCTACAGTGGAAATGTGTTGGGAGTTGATTTCTGGTTCCTTAGCAGCACACAGCTGTTTCTTATTTGTCATCTTTTTAATATACTTCACCTAGATCTGTTGAGTATTTCTAAAGCTATATTTTTTATACTGGGCCTTATATTTTACTTATCTTTAAAAAGACACTGGGCTTTCTGTCCCTACAGATATCATACAACTAAAGCTTTATACAGAGAAAGAAATTAAATGAGTTATCTTGAAATTTCACCATTGGGCGGGGGGGGGATATAGATCTTAGATTTTTTGTGCTTTAAAAAAATTTATAGCGAACACAGGTATATTTACCCATGATATATTGGTAATATACCCACTGCTAGGCAACATTGTATATAAACTACAGAATCATAGATTTATCACTATGCAACTAAGTAAATTTCAACACACACAGGGAATTGTCATCATTAATTTAAATTTAAAAATTTAATTAATTTTTGTTTTTATTCTATCTTGGTTTCCATCTTAGGAGTCTCCCCCTGTTGTACAAAGTCTTACTACAAAATAGTACATGCTTATTTTTACAGGTCCAGGGATCAGGGCTCCTCTTTCTGCTATCTGCATGTCCATTATAGAATGTGCTATAGGCCACACCAGATGTGAGTCAGAGTTTGTTCTTTTGTGATTGTTGGTGGAAAGAGATCTTAAAAGTCCCATCTCAGAAAAAGATGAGCATGAACTTCCATAAAACAGAGTTCAGAAAAATTAAGCCTGATATGAAGCATCCATCTCTCTCCATAGATACCAGGAAAGATTTTATCTGAATACTATAGAAATTTTATCAATACAAGGTTATATCAATGTCAACCAGTGGGAACTATAATCATATTGGGTAGGGGGAGAAGTCACACAGAGAAAGATAGAAGGGCTGGAGATAACATGATTGCAAGTTCTCTGACTGCTCTTCCAGAGGACCTTTGTTCAATTCCAAGCACCCAGATGGCAGCTTATAACTGCCTGCCATGCCCATCTCAGGAGATGTGACCCCGCCCTCTGGCCTCCTCCTCCATGTAGTACATGCACATACATGTAAAAACAAAGAAACTTTTAAAAGAACAAGGTTAAAGACTAAAAGGAGTATGGAAAATATCAAAAAATGATTTTTTTGACTTATTGGAGTCAGCCTTTTAAAGGTCAAAATACATCACATTTTATGTAAACAGTAGAGATGAAAAGAACATTTCTATTTAAACAGCTGACATTTTCTATTTGAAAGTTAACTTAAAACACTACAGGACTAAGGAGAGAGAGAGAGGGCCCGAGAAGGGAGTGGGAGGACGTAGGTGGGAAAGGTCTCCTGAGGAGGGCACCATGCCACTTTCTTCATATTGTTCTTATGCCAGATATCAGTGGCCTAGGACTAGATGATGGCGTGGGCCTAGCTTCCGCGAGAACCTACGAACTCAGATGCCTCGTGGGGATCCTCAGGCTGAAGCACAGCCATCAGCAAATGTAGAACCCTGGCACCAAAGTGCCTAGGAGAAAAGCTGGAGATGACTCACACCTCCAGCTGTTGGCAATGCTGTAGACAATTGAAAAATTCATTAAGTCCTTTGGAAAGGACAGACATGTCACGGGAAGGGAGGGGTGGCTTCTCTGTGGAGCCAGTAAGAGGCAGTATGTGTGGAGCATGTCGGAATAGAGAAAGCTCTTTCACAGATACCAATGGAGACAGACACCAAGACATGCAGAAAGACAGGAGTGAAACAAACTGTGTGGGCGACATTGTGAACACGAGAAGAACTTGGGCAAGGCCTCTGATTCCCCAAGCCCAGCCATTTAAAGCCTTGCTGTGACATAAGCCCGCTGGCATGCCGACCACTTCAGCTCAGAGGGCTGAAGGGGAAAATTCCTAGTTTGTGTTTACTTGGAAATGACACGATTGCATTTTCAACCATCAGAGGATGGAGGAAGTATAAGGAAAAAAAATTTGAAACTGCATGAAAATAAGAAAAATATTGTGGACCAAAAATATTACATGTAATCAAAACTACATCACTTACTATCTCGGTTTCTTTGTCTGTGGCTATGAAAAAATATTCCAGTGGAAGGAAATTGGGGAGAAAAGGTTTATTTGACAATGTGTAAGTCTTCCTTGCATGGTGGGGAAGTCAAGGCAGCGTGGGTTTGAAGTATTACGTCTACAAACAGGAATAGACAGCAATAAATGCATACCACTTCTCAAGTCCTATTCTCTATTCACATAGTTCAAAGCCATAGTCAGGAAATACTGGGTTAATCTTTTTACACACTGTGGGAAGATGTGTTTCTGTCTTTCCTCACCTGCCTAAAGGACCTTCTGATTTGGTTCATTAAAGAGGTGAGCAGCTAAAGGCTAGGGAGGAGAGGCGAGGTAAGACTTTTTGGCAGAGATAGAAACTCTGAAAAACAAACCAGCCAGGGAGATTCACCAGTCAGAAGCATAGGATGTTGGACATAAGGTACTGAGGAGAGATAATGAGCCATGCAGCAGACCATGGGTTAATACAAATGGGTTAATTTTAGTTTTAAGACCTAGTTGGGAATAAGCCTAAGCTAAGGGCAAGCTCTCATAATTAATAAAAAGTCTCCATGTCATTATTTGTGAGCTGGTAGACCAAAGAGAATGCTGCCATTCATAGGAGTCCAATCTTGTAAGATAAAATGCAAGCATGACCTAGTGGCCAGCCTCTCCATCACACTGCACTTCTAGATAAGAAGCACACACAGCACACCATGCCCCTAAAGTTGCAACACTGAACTCTGAAGTAGCATGAGTAGCCAGTGGCTGACCAGCAGAGGAGTCAATGCTCCTCACATCTCCTTGTATGTGCTTCTTTTTCATAGAGACCCTGGAGGTATGAGAGTTCGTTCTCCAGTCTAAGGTAGTGTGCTAACCCCTTACAGTCCATAGGCTTCCACTCTAGATGGGGTAGCCCACATGCACAAAAAAAAAGCAGATGCTGTTCCCTCTGACCTACACTGAGGGGTTCATCATCTCTGAGCCCTTTATGACTTCATTAGCATGACATTCTTATTGCCATGGACACCCAGGCAGCACAACTTCAGTTAACATAATTGAGAACCCCTCATGCTCATGCCCAGAGGCCCATCATGAGATTCTGCCAATCAATATTACCTAGCACACCCACTTTGCAAAGGAGCCTTGAGATCTAGGGTAGAAATCTTTGGCAACCCCTGTGCAGAGATCACCTGTTGTCCTGTAAGGAACACTGTTAAGGTCCCCTTGGGGAAGCCTCTATCTAGGACTCTGAGGCTCTAATGTCACCCAGTCACAATAGATCGAAACAGTAAAGCTTCTACACAAATGAGACTTTGACCACTAAAAGTTATCCCAAGAAACCTTTATTAAGTATAAAACAAGTACTGGTGGGTACCATAGTCAGTACAACAAAGAAACAATCTTAAGATAAAACTGAAGACTATAACCAATACTCAACTGGTAAAGAGATGGGGAAACAGTCTACAGTGGATGTATCATCAAAGGTCTCACTGTGAATTAGAATTTTCCTTTATTCATTTGCTATTGGTGCTGAGCTGCAGCATTTTAAATCATTTCTTAACTAAAATTTCTTTACCTCTGATCTCTTCTAATTTGCTTTTCTGCTGCTGTGGCCCAACAGCAACTTGAGGAGGACCGCATTTGTTGCGGATTACAGGTAGTTTCCAGTCCCCCATTGAAAGAAGCTGGGGTAGGAACTTAAGGCAGGAACATGGCGGCAGGAACTAAAGCAGAAATGATGGAGGACACTGTTTACTAGCTTGCTTCCAGGTCAGCAGTCAAGTTTTCTTACTGCCCAGACCTACAGTCTGGGGATGACCCCTTCCAGAGAAGGATAGATTCTGTTATATCAATAAACAATATTTTTTAAACGCCCCCACAGAGAAGCCCATGGGCCACTCTTCTGGAAGCAATTCCTTAAATGTAATTGCATTACCCCGGGTATGTGTCATGTTGACAACCAGGATAAACCGTGACAACAATCTAAAAGTCACAAAAGAAATATGTCTTGTCAGAATTAAAAAGGAAACCCTAACTTTTTAGCTTGACCTTCTAGCTTCTTACCACCAACTCCTTGCCCTTTTCTCTATCTCCTTGGAAGCCCTTCCTCCCTCTCACAACCCCACAGAGTCGCCAACATTCCTATCTATAAACCACTAGGTGGTTAAGCCACTCGGTTAAGCAGGAAAGCTGGCATTCGCATCTGGCAGCTGGCTCTCAAATCACTTCTCTCTTTCTTCTTGCCTTGCTTCCTGAGTGACTAATTGAATGATTTAATAAACAAGTTGGCTACTGAGAAACAGACCCTCTCTAGGTGGGCCAAATATGCTCAGTGCTTGGTGCACAGAGCCAGGGTAGATATGGGAATTCCCAACTGCCTGGATTGAGGCTCACAAGGGCTTGTTGAGGTGATGGAGCATTCACCGATTGCCGTAGTAGCTACAATACATAGTTGGAGAGTTGTTCTTAAACCACAGTGGACTGGGAGTACTTGTCAGTTGTCCTATAAGGGTTTCATACTGTTACATAATCTTGGTCAGTCAAAAAGATAGAGATTAGATCACTCATGGCAGAGGGCTGCGGATGAGCAAAGACCTACAGGGCGGGTTTCCTGTTCTTTGCAAAGCAGCCTTGACATTTAGTGATGTTTGATCAAGCATCTTATATTTGATACTTTCAGTTTTTGCAAATCCTGCCTCCCGTTTTCTTTACAAAGTGTACAATGTCTATGATCTGATACTTCTCATCTTCTGGAAATCTGATAGACTATAACAGAAAAAGCCATTTTCATATAAACAAACTTTGAAAAGCTAAGGGTGTATCTATTTCTTTCTATGGACAACATTATACTTTCCTTGTTATAGACAACTGGTTTTTGATTCCCCCCCTTTCTTGGGCACAACTTAATCCTTACAGAAACGACTTGCAGCTGTTGAACCAATCAATATTTGGGGGACTGATAGGAAGCAGCCAGACATTTCAGCTATTCAGCTTTGTTTTAAAGTGAGTTCACAGTTTAGTTCATTCTTAAGACACCAATGAAGGAATGGCAGAGGAATGTGTTTGTGGCCGGCTGAATGTTTGTGATTAAAACGCTGTGAAGACAACAGAGATAGACTTGAAAGGAATTGCGAGGCCCTGCAGACCGGGAGACATTCACTGAGGAAGAATGCACTATCTCTCGAATTGGTAGCTTCTGACCTCTGGCACTGGTAAATACCAGCCAAACGATGAACAGATTTCACTTCTGAGCAAACGGGCCGTTACATAATTTCCTTCCCATTGCAGTCGACTCCTCAGAAGCTGTAGCACCCGGCGTTAGAGAATCACATACAGGAAGATTCGCTTTGTTAGCAGCTCCTTTAAAACCCAACCACTCTTTCATCCCATCATCATTCCAAAGCCACACCGATTTCCTTTGCTGAAAATCTGGGAAGACTTGGAGAAACCAAAATTTTGTATACTTTTATGACTTCATATTTCCCACTTGGAACTCACACTGTATTTAATCTTATGAGATAGCGGCAAGAGCATGCGCCTTAGGGCTCAGGCTTGAGAGGAACTAACACAAACCTGAGAGGAGGCCTTCACCCCTGAACATGTGCTAGGCCAAAGCGCTCTAGATCCGGTTTCTCAACACCACTTTAATTTGTGTATGAAGGAGGCAAAATTCTTCATTTTGTAGAGTTTGGGAGACATTAAAATAATCTATAATTAATATTTTAAGTCTAGAAAAATTCATCAACAAACGAGCAAATCATTATAAATACACAAACTTAACTTATAATTAAGGACTAACTTGCTTTAGTTTTTATGACTTTTGATAACTTTGGATAACTGTAAGAAAGAAAGAATGCTTGTAGCAATTAACAATTATATTGGGTCACCTTAGAGAATTCAAGTTCAGGAAAAACACTGGCCTCAAGAATAAGTGAAACATAAACCAAAACTGGAAGTGAATTTTGTGTCTCACATGTTCATGTCTCTGAGTGTCTTTGTCCTTCTGGTCTCTTCAGTTTCTTCCCCTTCTGTGGACCACATGGAGGAAGCTGTGAAGATTGATGCCCCCAACGGGCTACAAGCAGAGCATCCAGAAAGGAAAAATTGTCCATTTACATGATGAATCTTGCTCCTTGACGAAACGTTTCGCATGTTCACTGCCTGAAGAGTCCAGAAAGACATTTGCTATGATTGTGTTGACAGAAGGGGTTAGCAGTAATGAAAAAAAGAAAAGTTCCTTAGGAAGGGTTTTTGTGGGTGGCCATGTGTTGCAGGAATTCTTTCCCGAGGGAAATATAAGCATAGTCTACTCCTTTCTCTTTAGGCTCCATTGACAAACCAAAGTACAGCCTCTTCAGCATTCACGTCAGGGAACAAATGAGTTTATTGGACTTACTGTAAGGAAGTCTGTAAGCCTGTAAGTGAATGGGTGAAGAATTCCTGAAATGTGTGTTGGTGACCCCAAAACAGCCACATTAGAATCTTTACCCACCATGGATTATAGCTTCCCAAAAACTTCATAGATAGAACCCCTTTGAACTAACATCTCCAAGCCTAAGATTTCTGTCACCCCAGGAGATCTGATACCCATGTGCAATCAGGGTAGAATTGAAAACAAATGTCTTAGGGATTGGAAAAGCAGGTGAGGGTTCAATGATTATAGGCACTTCCTGTGAGGGAATACCAACAACCAATCCACAGTGGCATTCCTGATAGGGCCTTGCAAGCAGACACACTGATCTGATGAAGATGGTGGTTGGTTTGCTTGGAGGACGGTGTTCTACACTATCATGAAAATCCACAGGCATCCCTAAATCTTCTGGGAAGGTTCATCATCTTCTGTTGGAATATATGTGCACTTCCTTCTTCTGGAGTCATCCCATGGAGTTTACCACCACTAGTGCAGATGGCATTGTCCTGATCAGGCATGGAACCCTATGAGGCACTTGTTTTATGAGCACAACCATCTTCAATCACTCCACTAGCGCAATTGCTCATAGAGATCACCTAACCAAAGAGTACACTTCCTTCCTCCTGACACTTTATAGAATCTTAGCACCTCAACAACACACTTTTGAAGGCACAAGTCGCTTACATACATGCCACTTCTGACAAATAAACAACCATGCATTTTAATGATGAGAACAATAAAATCTGTACAGGTTAAGTTCTTAGCTAACATCACAGCAAACTAATCAGTGAAGACAGAACACAAGGCTCAAGAATTGGAGATGACTTATCTTCTTCCTAAATTACGCTGCTTGTTTCTCCATCACCAGGTACCACTTAGGACCCAATAACTTATGCCCAGAATGTACATTATTCCTGGGTCAGAATTGTCTCTCTTTAGAAAAATGACCTGCCGTTCTCCACATACCCTCTCGGTAACTGTGATTCTATCCAACTGGCAAAGATGTCCTGGGTAGATACTGTACACTCCACTTCTTTTCACCTTACAGTGACAAGTTACAAACTGTTAGGGCTACCTGTTTCTCATAGCACTGTTTCTTGGTTTTCGTGCAAATATGAAACAGCTAAGTATTCTGTTAGTGGCTCTTGCAGAGGTATTAAAGGTCAGAGAGCAAGGCATGGCCATGGATGCCAGTTCACCAGACTTCAACTGGGAGAATTAATGAAGATAGGAGGCAGAGGGTGGGAAAGGCTTGGGGCTCTTTCCAGAGGACCCCAGTTACACTCTGCCCAGTACTAGAGTCTTCCTCAGTCTCTGGCCAAACCTAACTGAAAATTAAAAGAAAGAAAAGTTCAGTTGATATCAAATACCCTGGGGTGTGGAAAGAGACTGCTGGCTCATTTCCCGGCCACCCAGACCCGAATAATCACACAGAAACTACATTAATTACAACACTGCTTGGCCAATGCCTTAGGTGTATTTCTACCTAGCTCTACCTAGCTCTTACATCTTAAGTTAACCCATTTCTATTAATCTGTGTATCACCACAAGGCTGTGGCCTACCAATACATTCCAGCATCTGCCTTTCTCCTTCAGCAGCTACATGGTGTCTCCTCAACTCCTCTCTTTCTCTCTCTCTCTCTCTCCATTCAGGTTTTCTGCCTGGCTTTACGCTGTTAAAGCATTGGCTGAACCAGCTTCTTTATTAACCAATGAAAATAAAACATTTTCACAGCATACAGAGAGGAATCCCACATCAATATGCATGATGTTTTCTTTAATTTTAAAACAGATTTGAAGCTTGGCAGTGGTGGTGCACATCTTTAATTCCAGCATGTGGGAGGCAGAGGCAGCTGATCTCTGTGAGTTTCAGGCCAGCGTGGTCTACAGAGCGAGTTCCAGGAAGGCTACAAAGCTACACAGAGAAACCTTGTCTCAAAAAACAAAAAAAACAAACAAGACAACAACAAAACAGATTTGATAGTTTTTATGTATTAATTATAGCTGAATGAGTCCTGATCAATCTGAAGGGCAACTTTTTTTAGAAATCTAAATTTCACAGAGACAGTCCTTAACAGTCTGCTTTCAGAAATTGGAACTCAGTAGAAAGTGAAGATGGAAACAACATAAGAACTTGAAATGGAGGAAGGTGTAAAGAGTGAAGGGTAAAGAATGATGACAGTAATGCACAGATATTAGAACTAATTTTTTTATGTTGGAAATGCATTCTTCTCTGATACACTATATTCCAACCACAGTTTCCCTTTCCTTCACTCCTCCCAACACCCCCATACTTCCCTTCTACCCTAGATTTACTCCTCTTCTGTTTCCCTTCAGAAAAGAGCAGGCATCCAAGAGATAGTAACCAAACAGCGCACAACAGGATATAGTAAGACAAGTGGAAAGCCCTCCTGAAGGCAAGCCAATAGGAGGAAGAGTTAAGATAGAAGATGGCCACATTAAACGATGAAGAAAAGAGGGCACATGCATGCTGACCCTGGAGAGGAAGGACATCAGTGCTTAGGAATTCAACCGCATTCTCCCTCAATTAGCTTTTGATTTTAGCACACTTATCAAGAGACAGAGGAGGTATGGGAAGATGGCAAAGGGAAAATCCACTGTTTTCTTTCCTGAGGTTTCTTTCATTTTCAAACTGAAAGCAAGTGTGAGTGAAGACTCTGAGAGCAGTTCATTCCAGAGACCCACTCTCTTGGGGTTCAGGTCCCAAATAGGAGGTGCAGAAGAGGAGGAGACTGACAGGATCTGAGGGTGAATTGGAATGACTGTCCACTTATTGACAAACGACTGCACCTTTTTATAGTCTCTAATTGTACAATAGTTTATGCACAGGCTAGATTGAAGGCAAACTCAATGCACTTTTCCTGATACAGAATTGATAAATTCATCAGGTATCTAAATGCCTATTGTTTTCAAAGGTTGGGTAACTCCACCAAGTTCCTCTTACACCCATGGAAAGGCCCAAGTTCTCCCTGCCTGATAAGGAGAATGACTGCTTTTAACAAGCAGGGCTTTCCTCACTCCCGAGGGAGTGGAGGCCCTTATTGAAATGTATGACCTTCGGAAAAGGACTTTTGGGGATCAGACAACTCTACCACAATTTAAGAGCAATTTTCATTCTTCAAGCAGCATGATGCAACAGAAGCACTGAGCTGTCCCCAAATTCTTCTGTGTCTTAGTCTTACTATATGGGTCTGTTCCCCTCATATGCTCCCAAAAGGGAAGGTCCTGGTGTCTTACTCTCTTCCCATGATACCGTACCATTCTGAATTCTCTATACTTAACTCAACTCTTGCCCTTAGCATCCTCAGGTTCTAGATCTGGGTTGTATACATTTCATCCTTGGGATCAGGCGTGTCCAGTTAGTAAATCTCTAATTTTCCTGTTCTTGGTGTAACCAGAGGCCACAAGGGGATTCCGGGTGTGCAGAGTCATCACAATATACGGTTCCACATAGGCAAGGGGATTTTTTCCCCCAAAGAATTATTTTGTTTATAGAGGTGGCCATTTTATACATTTTCATCCTTCAAGGCCCCCACAAAATCTCCCAAAGGAAGAGGCTTAAGGGAACTCCCATAACCCATAGTGGGAATCATTAAAAATGAAAGTAAGAAGGTGCCGGAGAATTGTGGTCCGCAAAGTCGAATTGCTGGAACTTTGTGTAGCAGCAATGGTCTCCATGTGGTCCACACCATGTCGCTCACAGGAAGGTCAGTCCACTTGTTTGTGGTGTGCTTAGTGGAGACATTTTAATGTTAGGAGGGGCCTGTTACACTGGACTAGAGCAGCATGTCTAGCCAGAAGCCTGGGCGTTCACAGACAGAGAAGAACACGGCAACCCTGGCATGGGGGCTTTTAAAATTCTAGTGATAAATGGAAAAGGGCATGCCTGTTCTCTTTGGCCTTTGAGGAGGCCAAGAAAAAAAAAAAGCAGCTAAAAGGTAACGGGCCCGCTGACTGTCTATGTTAGAGTCCACACGCTGGTGTTCATGAAGACAGAGAAAGGCAGAGTACCCGAGCTCTGTCTTCTTCTGTGAATCGTCAGTCAGATAATTTTTTTTTCAGCAATGCATCTTATTTGTAAAAACATTATATAGCAGATGAAACTCAAAACTGCGCTCAGTAAAGGCAAACATGAGACAAGGCTGGGAATTGCAGGGCTCTCTTCTTTAGAAGGTGCCTGGCTTCTAAGAGCCAACATTTATGTATGATATTTATGGGGAATTTTATCTTCAACAGAATTTTCCCGACATGTTAGTTTATTATAAAGCTATTTGATGTGTAGTATGTGACACTGAGAACACCATTGTCATGCTGTTTCTATTAGAATATTTTTACATTTAAGCACCGTTTTAGTATAATTTAAATAAGAGAATATATATGTATGTTAATATACTTGTTTTGTATGGAAAATATATGAATCTATATTTATATATAGGATATATATCCTACATATATTTATATATATATATATGAACAAAAAGTGGACATGGCATAATACTATTTTGTAGGACTTATTCAAAATGTAATATTATTCACTTATCCCTATGGCACAAATTAACATGTCTTGGTTAGAGTGCCCTGTTTGACATCAGGGTATTTTGTTCCTTGCAAAATTAGCTGGGCATGGCACTACATGCCTTTAATCTTAATCTACATGCACTGGGGAGGTGGAGGGAGCCAGATCTCTGTAAGTTTGAGGTCAGCCTGGTCTACAAATCTAGTTCCAGAACAGCTAGGGCTGCTACATGAAGAAATCCTGTCTCAAAAAAGAAAAAAGAAAAAAAAAGTAAATAATTTAAAGTTCATATTAAGAAGGTAATTTTAATAGAAATTCTATGTAAGCTTTTTTTTACTTCACAGAAACATGCTGTTTAACTGTGTAATCACTTAATCACTCCTTTTATAATAAAACCAAAGAACTTGGTACTTAACAATAAACACAAATTTAGATTTTCATAAGAGCACATCAAAACGCTTTGAAAAACTTATAGATATTTAGTATTGTAATGCTTCCATGATGGTTAAGCCAAAAGGCACAGTTTGTAAGCTTAAATTCGCCTACCTCCAAACTTTCATACCTATATATTTAGTTTTAAAGGGCAAAAAGAAGAATTAAAAATGTGAGAGGTAAAAAAGGAGAGAATAAAGAAGAGAAAAAGTGAGGATGGCTTATGTAGTTTATTTTTTATATTCAATGGTCATTATAGTCCTGCTTTTTCTCTGGAAAAAGAGAAGAATAAAGAAGAGAAAAAGTGAGGATGGCTTATGTAGTTTATTTTTTATATTCAATGGTCATTATAGTCCTGCTTTTTCTCTGGAAAAAGAGAAGAATTTGAAAGGACACAAGTACCCTAAGTTAAACCAGAGATATACTTGTGACTGGATTGTCCATGAGATTCTCCCTATTACCCCTTTGGAATATGGGAAAAATAGAACCTGTTTATGAGATACAAACAATACAATTCACTTGCAAAGCATTTGTCTGTGCATTTGACTCCCGTATTGATGTTTCCACCTTGAACTTCTTGTAATCACCATAAAAATAAGTTCCCCAAAACCTTCTTTCCCCCAACATGCCTCTCCCTAACAATTCCAAAACTTATTGCAACTCAACTATTTTTAAACAGCAGTCATACAGCAAGAAGTAAAATAAAACTGACCAGAGGTGTTAATCATTGCCTTTAAGACTAAAAATGCTTTGCTAGACAACGCTGTAAGGGTCAAAGCTTTTCACTGACCCATAGTTTTCTCCAAGCTGCACAGTTTAAGTCTATTTTTATCACTGAGACTATATTATCATTTCACAGATGGTATGCTCTCCTTTTATACTTCTCAGTTATAGTATGTGCTAATAAATTTGATTCATTATCTCTTATAAATTCAAATATTGTTAACATTCATGTATCAGAGACTTTGATTGAAAAAAACTAACTATAAAATTATTTTATGTAATCTTCAACACTTTTTTGATGTAGGTATAAACACTACAAGGCATGTGTATTTTATTTTCTTTTTATAAGTATGTGTATATATATATATGTATGTATATATATATATATATTTCTAGTTTCTTTAATAATGTTTGAAGTCTAAGCAAATCTAGACACATGCTTGATGTACCAAATGGTAGATTGTTTAGAAATGCACAAGAAGAGGGTAAGAACCACTAATTTAAAAGAAACTCCAAACTTACTTTGTGATTTATTAGTCAGGCAGAACAATTTTCGTATAATATAGCCAGATGGAGTGAGTTACCAATCTTATTGCTCCAAAAGTTTTCTGCTTTTAATACCCAACCACCAAGAAGAAGCACAAAGGAATCTTTCAGTTGTCCTCAGTCCCTAAGGTTCTTTGTATTAACTTTATTGGATTTCTCTTTTTTACTTCAAAAGAAAAATTAAAAACAGTGTCTCAAGTAGTGTAAGCTTGCCCCAGACTGCCTAGGTATTGGAGAATGACGTTTAACTGGTGGTTCTCCTGCCTCTCTCCACCCCCCAATGTCTGGGCTTATAGGCATTTACAACCCTACCTATTAGTGAAGGCCTGGGCTAGAACCCATAGCTTCATGTGTGCTAGACAAGCATTACATAAACAGAGCTATATCTCTGTTTAATATTTTAACAGAAACTAAAACATGACAACATTATATGAAACACTGCAACTGAAGAGTGAGAGAAAGGCCGTCTACATGGGAACTTTTCTGTCATACCAACATTTTCCTTCTTATAATGTTCATTTTCTATTTATATTTGAGAATCAAAATAGTCAGCACTGTAAATAACTTGGACCTAAATGACCACTATATCCCATTGCCTCAGTCTGAGTGACTGAATCCCGTAAGTAGAAAGGGTTTGTGTGAAAATGTCGCAAGACAGACTTCAGTCCAAAACCCTGTGATGAGATAACTTGGTCACCATGACACAGCACCTGATACTCCTGGAATTCAGGGGTTATATTGTTGAGAGAGAATAAAATAAATACAGGAACCAGAAAGATTGATAAATGAAAGAATTCGGGGTTGCCAACATTTGAATCAGGTCACAGAAGCTGGTGGTCCCATTTCTGAGTATTTCTGTTGCCAGTAATGAAGTTGCTGGAGCTTACAATAAAGTCTCTTTTGCTATTTTCCATCACAATCTAAGGATCTGAGAAGCTAAGTTACAGGAAGATTTCTGAACGTATTGCTGAAAGGATCTTCTAAATAAACAACTTCCTGGAATATTTCACAGGGTCAGTTTTGGGGCCAGGAATACAGTTCTATGATGGAGTGTTTATCTAGCACACATGGGAGCCCCAGTTTGATTTCTATAATCCTTTTTCAAAGAAGTCTGTTCTCATGGCTAACTATATTTCAGGACACTAAAGGTCATATTACAATTTCTTTAAGAAAATGGCATTTTAAATATCATGCTTCTCATAAAACCTTCTCTTATTAGGAGAAAAGTCAAAACAAAGCAAAACCATTTGTAGAACCTAAAAATGTACAGGAATTTGCCTTTGGTTATGTTTCCTACGTCACCCTAGCCTGTTGCTCCTTGAAACTTCACTATGTAGATCCACCAACAGACCCATTGTATAGACCTCAAAACATGTAGGCCTCACCATATAGATCAAACCACGTAAGCCTCATCATCTTGACCTCACCATCTTGACATTTTCTGTCTTCCGACACTGGAACCTCCTTCTTTCTCCAAACTTAGGATTTTCTCTTCACTCTGTTTAGATGCCAGCCTTTTATTACTACTATTATTTACTTTTTTATTTTATGTGCATTGGTGTTTTGCCTTCAGGCACATCTGTGTGAGAGTCGGATCTTGCAGTTACAGACAGTTACTTGCTGTCATGTGGGTACTGGGATTTGAGCCCATGTCCTCTGGAAGAGCAGTCAGTGTCCTTAACCTGCTGAGCCATCTCTCCAGCCCTGGATGTCACACTTTAAAAAAAATATATACTTCGTTTTTATTTTTGAGACCAAACCTCATGTAACCCTGCCTGGCTCCTGATCTTTGTATTTCACCTCACAAATTCTGGAACTGTAAGCGTATTCTGCCAAACTTGTTCTTATATTCCTCTTTACCTGGCTAATGTTGCTTCTTGTTTCTGTTTAGAGCTCAGTTCTCAGGAGATGCTGCCCCTAAATCCATCCTCTAATTAAACTGATACCTCTTACTGTTAATTCTTAGGACATCTTGATTTTTTTCTTCAGAAGACCATAATTTGTTGTCTAAATATTTATCTTTATTTCTTTTAATCCCTGTCTTTCAGTTACTTTAGAACTTCTATGAAAACAGAACCCTTGTAGGCTGTGTTGATGTTCCTTTGAGGAAAGCATGTTCCTGGCGCACAGTAGGGACTAGATAAATATTTACTGCTGGAGGGCTGTCTGTGACTCTGATGCATCTGAGCATAGAGAGGAGGAACCCTGCTGAAATTTGTTAAAACCAAGGTTTCTCTTTTTAAAAAAAGAATAACTTTGAGTGTTTCACAGCTGGTAATATTACTGCGTGCTACAGGGCTTCAGTGTCCAAAAGCACGGTCCTACTTTGTTGAGGTGATTTGTAGTTTAATGACCAAACTCTGAAAACTGGAGCTTGGAGATTTCTGAGCACTGGAAAAGTCTAGGCATTGAATGAGGCTCAAATGAGTTAAGGGAACAGCAGTATTTGAGCCTATTAACCCCAATCCTTTCCTAAGGCATTGCACAACACGCTCATTTGTTCCTTCATCTGTTTGGTATGAGGAGGAGTTAAAAAATGTATCGTAAAGACCATGAAGAGGGATAGTTGTAAGATACTGAACTAACAAACCTGTACCAGCTCATTTCAATAAAGAAATTACTTAATCATTTGTTCATGAACTAAGAGTTCTGGCTTTAAATTCATATGTATCCTTCAATTAGATAATGAAAATCAAGAACATTATTATAAGAATGAAATAATACCCCAGGGCCAGTTCTGAAGCTCACATAAAAATGTGTAAAGAGCCTATTAAATGGTGATTATTTTAGTCGTGTCTCCTTTTATACTTGAATGTATGTTTTAATAACTACACCGAATTCCATATAATGGGACGTCATTTTGAAAGACTCTCTGAAGGACTTAAAACTTGGCATTTGCATTACTTTCCCGTCATTACTTTCCCTTCAGAATTTTGGGCTTAACATTCTAAACGAGATCTGCCAGAAACCAGTGAGATGTGTCCAGAAATATTTCAAATGCCCACATACATCAAGGATCAAATCTTAAAACCATGATTTCCAGCTCGAGAGCAGAATGGCATGCAGAATGTGCTGAACGCAACTCTGCGACTGGGCAGGTGTAAGGCGAGCTATTATTTCCTCAAATGTCTGGAAGATTGCTCCAAATGTAGAATTCTTCCAAAAGCCACAAGTCCCTCTGTAATCACACACAGGGATAAGTTACTAACAAAGAGTGGGGAAAATATCAATGGCTTAACTTGACACTCCAGTCCCCTTCCACCTATTTCGATCTGTTTCCCAGCTTCATTCAGAGCCAATGAATTTCTAATGAAAACTCAGCAAGAGGTGTTATGGCTACTTTTTCATCTGTGACCTGCCCAGTGCTGTCTATGATGGTTTCTTTGATGTGTTTAGATGTATTTTCAACAACTGTGAAGGGTGGATTTTCATCATGCCACCCTACTGGAACACACATTGCATTATTACCCTTCTGAAACTTCACCTTAGAGGCTGAACAGCAAAGATTACCCTGCACTGCAACTGAGAGCAAGAATAGAGACCGGGGAGGGTGGTCTCTGAGGTAAGATGGTGCCCAAGTGTATCACAAGACACATGACAGGGTCTCCAAGGCAAGATGATGCCCAAGTGTATCACAAGGCACACACCTTCATCCTAACCAAAATTAACAATAAGGGATTTTTTTTAAGATTCCTTAATATTTTTATGTATGTAAGTATAATTGCTTGTGTGTATGTGTGCACACTATGTGGTTGCTTGACGCCTTCAGAGGTCAGAAAAGGACATTAGATCCACTGAAACTGGAGTTACAGCCAGGTGTGAGCCGTTTGTCTGTGTGCTGGGAATCAAACCCAAGTCTCCTACAAGAGCAGTGAGGATTCTTGCCTGCTGAACCACTGCTCCAGCATCACCACACAATTTTCCTAATTACTTCCTTCAATATACTCCAACCACCCTTGGATATGAAGGAGCTCTGCTTTTATCTATAAGATGAAAAACATAATAAAAATCCCCAAACACAGGGGAAAGGTCAGAAGGGTTGGAAGAAGACTTTGCTGTATGTGAAATTACAGGCGTAGAAGTCCAAAAGTGGGGTGGCAGTGAGAGGGAGAAGAAACCCCAAAGTGACAGTCTTCTGTGAAGTAGGAGTAGAGGACATTGGTGGCAGAAGGGACTGGCCAAGGTAAAAACGAGTCTGTGAGCATCCTGCCCTGAAGAAAAGAGAACTCTGTGCGTTTGTATGGATGACGTGTTATCAGGAAGGGATTATCCTATTTCAGCCTTTCAAATACAAAATTGGGGTCATTTCTAACAAAGATTAAAAACAGGACTTGACCTGTGGGCACATGAATGGCACAGTGCTCAGAAGAATGAACTCATGTCACTTGAAGAAAAGGGGGTGCAACTGAAGATTACCATTTGAAGTAAAGCAAGCCAGGCACAGGCAGATGAGCATTGAATGTTTTTTTTCCTCGTATGTGGAAAAAAATAAAGATAAGAAGAAATAAAAATAATCTGAAATTTGTAATCAGAAGCTGGTGGCACATGCCTTTAGCTCTAGCACTTGAAAGGCAGAGGGAGGTGGATCTCTGAGTTCGAAGACAGCCTGGTCTACAGAGAGAGTCCCAGAATAGCCAAGGCTAGAGAAACTTTGTCTTGAAAAACAAAACAAACAAAATGAAAGAAAAGATAAAGGAAGAAAGGAAAGAAGAGAGAAAGAGAGAGAGAGAGAAAGAGAGAGAGAGAGAAAGAAAGAAAGAAAGGAAGGAAGGAAGGAAGGAAGGAAGGAAGGAAGGAAGGAAGGAAGGAAGGAAGGAAGGAAGGAAGAGAAAAAAGAACTGGGGGTGGGCAAGGGCAAGGAGAATGTTAAGGACACGGATGCTAGCAAGTCATGATACATGCCTGTACGTATGTGTCATGTGAAACCTATTAAGCCACACAAAACTGTCACAGTCATTACAGTAGAAAAACACATAGGAAAGCCTAGAAGAATAAATATATCCTGCCATAGACAGAATAAACACCAATTTGGAACAAAATTCTAACTCACTTTATACAACACCAAACATACAGATCCCAAAGTATATATAAAAAAAAATCAGGCACACAGAAGTTCAATACATGATGAAAAGAAAATCTGACAGTAACTCAACAAGATCATTCAGTGGGTAAAGGCACTTCCTGCCAAGACCGAAGAGTCGAGTCCTTTCCCTAGAACCCACACGCTGAATGGAGAAAACTGATTCCTACAGGTTTCAACCACACATTCACTGTGGCATATAGTTTTACACACATACACGCCTTTATTCAGATACATAAATGTAAATTAAAAAATTAAAATGTAGCTTAAATGTCAAGCACACACAAACACACACACACTTCCACAATTGCCTTAAAAATGCTGCCAACAAAACTGGCTAATTTCCCTCTCTTCTTTCAGATGCTACTTGGTTCCTATAGTAGACAGTAATTCAAAACTTGAAGCTTTACTGTTGCACTGTGTGATACAAAAATAAGAATAAGGAGCAGCGTATTTATATTTCAAGTTCAAGCCAAGCCTGGGATTAAAAAGGGTTTCTCTTCTTTTCTCCAGAGTCAACGGGAACCTTGCTGGGTGGAGGCCAGTATTGTTTAAACCGCAGGTTGAACAGCATTTACCAATGTTCAGCTGTGACACCATCACCACAGGTCCTTACTTTCAATTTATGACACAGAGTGGATTAATTAGGATTTATAAAGTTTTGCATTATTCTGAACTAAAAGTTGAAATAAAAGTTTATCTAATTTCAGAAATTAATTTTAAATTCTTTTTTCAGCTAATCTAAAAATATATGAAAAGGTTGGTAAGCAAAATCACCAAAGGAGGTCTTAACAATATTTTTGCAAAGAGAAAGGCGTGTGAGTGAGTACACCCATCTCTCCGCTAAAGGAAAGGGGGAAGGAAGGAAAATGGAGATTGAGAAACTGTCAAATCCTGAAGTCACAAGCAGCTAGAAAATATATAAGTGCAAATCAGGAAATGAAGAAAACAAGAGAATAAAAGAAATTATATGAGAAGAATGCTACAGTGAATGGAAGAAAGAGAAGGCTGCTGATTCGAAGGCAGAGTGGGCGCTTAGGGCACCTGAGCAAGGGTGTGCACTTCAGGAGAGAAACCCCCGGAGTTTCTGTGCTTAAATGGGAAGCAAATTAATGAAGAAGACATGGACGAAAATCAGATACTGCGTCAAGAATTTTGAAAGCTATAAATTCAAAGTGCCCAGTCTTTGTTGTTCAGGAGGCTCCACCTAAAATTAATAACCATAGCTCTACCCAGGGATCTGTCTAATTAATGAAATCAGAGCTTGTACAACGGCCCAGAAGGAGCCTGTTCACCCAGTGAGAAAAGGAGCTACCTGGCAATGACATTATTTTAAAACATCAAAGAATGGGTCCTTGAGACTACCTAACAACATCAGTCCCTGGAGGGGTGGGCCTCTTGAAGGTAGTAGGGTACGATTCACTTTAAGTCTGCCATACAGTCCACACCCCTGTAAATATGCCCATAGCTGAGACTGAGTTACTAGTCACCACCCTGCCTCTGCCCTTCTCATCCTTGCCACACGTATCATCTCTGATCCATTGATCCTATCAATAGTCAAAAAACAAAGGAACATACAATTAAATAATTAAACCTCATTGGACGTTTAAGTCCCCTCATCCATGTAAGATTCCTATACTCCACTGATACACAAAAGTAGCTGTTTCTGTCTACATAGACAATTCATCACCACGGAACCTCAAGAGCACAGCCTACCCTGAGCATAAGAAGAGCCCCTCAAGGGCCTGGTAACAGGTGCTCCTAAGTGAGCCGACGCCATCTGTACCCTCGGTGGTCACACATCCATAGAGATGGAACGCACTGCTCTCCTTAGATTTACAGTTATTTGAGAGGCCTAGAGAAGCAAGTATCTGGGAAAGAAAATACCTACCATGAGACAGCAGAAGTGAGCACAGAAGGTGAATCCTCAGACAGAAACGCAAGGAAAAGCAGGAAAAGCAGGATTTCTTGGTAGAAGGACAAGGCGGGGGAAAATATGTCTACCCTACTCATTGCAGTAACTCCCTTGGAGACCAGAAGGATCTACAAATCAAGGCTAGGATGCTTCATAAACAGGAAGACACCAAATGCTTACACAATTTTGTAATTGTACACAAACTCAATGGCTGTCTAACAAATGCACCACCTAGAAGTGCGAGTCTGTGCTGAGTTGAAAGCCTGGAAATGGGATAAGGTTGACTGTCTGTCATCAAGACCTAGGACTCAAGAGATCCTTACAATAGCATGCGAATAACTCTAATCCAATTCCCAGACTTTCGATCACAGTTTCCCCACCTACCTGTCCTCAAACACCTTCTGAAGGTCCATCACACATATAACTGAGCCCACTGGAGCAGGAGTTATGGTGGCTAGCGAGTAAGATGTCTTTCTCTAGTAGGAGTTGGGCACTCATCACCCTTTAACTATCGAGTTTAGATGCTTTTAAACCTCAGTGTCTTCATTTGGTAAGTATATTATTAAGCACATGGCCAACGATCATTGAAATAGTGTGTCTACCATATTGGCATTAGAGTGTCTTACTTGGCAAGACATAATCCAGATTAGAGAGAATTCTGCGAATCACATAGTTTCTTGATTAACTACTCATGTGAAAAGCCCTGCAACTCATCTAAATATACTGCGCTAATTAGCAACTCACTATTCTGAAAACGGAGAAGTTTTATCAAAATTTCGTGGATATTATGTTACTAATTATATCAACACATAACAATTGGGTGTCTAATTTTTGTTGGATTTCACTTTAAAGCTATAGAGTTAGTGATTTAAAAAAAAAAGTACAAATAAAATATTTGCCCTCTTGGCCCTTATGTTCTAGTGTGGGATTCAGCCCAAAACACAAAGACATAGACATAATATTGTGTTTTAAAAGGCAAGATAAGATATGAGGGGATGGAAGGTTGTTAATTTAAATAATTTGAGAGTCAGAAGGGCATCTCTGAGGAAGTGATGTAAGGACAGCAGAGAAAGCCTGGGGACATTGAGTACTGAGAGGGTGTGAAGGAAAACTCCCAGGCAGAGGTGACGGACATCACAAAGGTGCTGAGTCAGGAGGGAGTCGAGCATGTTCCAATATGAGCATGAAGCCAAAGTGACTGATGGAAAGGAACAGAGAAAGACTCACTCACAAACCCTGAGATCAGAAGCACATGCAGTGGTCAGGTCAGTCTGTGGTGAAAATACATCATTTAGGGACTGTGTTTTCCATGCTTTTATTTTGTCATGCGATAGAAACTCCAGAGAGAAATTTCAAGCATGCAGTTGTGATGTTTTCACTGTTGACTTGGCCCTGTCAGGAGTCACCTGGAAAGACAATTGGAATAAGAAATTGCCTAGGTCAGGTTAACACATGGGCAAGCCTGAAGGAAATTTCCTAACTAAATGAATTAAGGTGGAAAGACTCCTCTGCTCCCTGGTTTGCATTAGGGGATTTCCAGTTTGCAGAAAATGGGTGAGCACAAGCCTATACACATTTATTCTCTCCGTTTTCGACTGTGGATGTGACCACCTGCTTCAGACTCCGGCCATCTTGGCTTCCCCACAATAGGAGACTGTAGTTAAAGGCTTTGTGAGCTAAAAATATACCTTTTGTACTCTAAATTTCTTATGTGTAAGAGTTTCATCTCAGCAACAGGGAACAAAGCCAGAAGAGCAGCTCATAGATTCTCGCCTCAGCTGGAAAGAGTGAGGCACAGGCTTCTGACAAATCCAGGTCGGGATAAAAGTTAATTATTGCGTAACTAGAGCCTAAATGCATAGCAAAATGGCAAGGGTTCCTGTATGTAGGTGTGAGAAGGCAGAAGCTGAACCGAAGGAGGATCTCGTGAACTTTTCCTCTGAGTAAAGCCGCTACCCTGCTCACTCTTGGAAAGGACACAGGAGGTAAACTACTGAACTAGATTATGAGAGGAAGTTGAAAGCACAATGTTTTGAGGCTTTGTTTTGGTACAAAAAAAAAAAATTCCAAGCAGAGCAAGCTGGAGATGCTGACATAAACAAGGGGCGCCTTCTTCGGCAAATGAATGATTTCAAAGATAACAGGAAAAGACAGTAGAAAATCACGTCTGATTTCACGCTAGTTCTAGGTAGAGACAAATCAGTGTGAAACAAGTATCCCTTGGCAAACTCCAACCACAGCCCATACTCACATGGTTTTAATGCGGGAATTCACACTCTCCAGGTGGGGAGGGGACAACCAACAAGCCTCAGAAAGCCAACACTGACACTCTCTGAAGGAATGTGCTTGATGCTTGATTTCCCAGAAGCTCTACATATGCAATTGTGCAAACATTTAAATTTAACTTTTTTTAAAAAAAAAATAAAGAATAACAAAACATGTAAAAAGCCACAAGTAGACCCAGTCAGCAAGAGCATGACTGCGGAGTCAAAGCACAATGAGGTCATCCGGGAACACCAACAGAGCTGTTATCAGGCTTAAAAATCAGATAAAATAGATAACAGATTGAACACAGTTTCAAAATAGCCAATCAAGCATTTCTTATAAATAATGGAAATCTAAAAAAAAAAAAAAATCCACAAATAGCTTCACCAAATGCTTAGACAGTCATTTCAAGAGAGAGCTGAATGTCAAATGGGAAATAAATCTGAAGAAATCAGCCCGAGTTTGATTCAGGGACACACTGGTGATGGGAAGTTGAAGAAGAAGACATTTAATGCCGAGTTAATGGCATAGAAGACAATGGTTAGATAGAATGAGCTACATGGAAAGGAGTGGCATGGAGAACATACAAAATTACTGTCTCCCAGAAGACGTCTAAGACCCAGTTCTCAGGTGTAGGAAGACCAATGCATTCCCAGCTGTGTCTCATTAAAAAAATTACCAGAGAAAACTGATATATAAAAGAATAAATGAGCAATGTATTCAGGTTACAGTTCTAAAATCTTCACTCTACGATCTGACTGTCCCCGTGCTGTGGATCTCTGGCAAGGTTGGCCAAAGACATTGGTGAGAGCACCTCTCCGAGCAAGATGCACACAACGTGAGCTAGCAGAAAGATGCTGAGGTCCAATCACTCCCTCAAGTACACATTTCCACTGACCTGAGGTTTAACATTAGGCTCTGCTTTTCCTGAGTCCACAGCAGCTCTCAACACCCTGGAAGCCAAATACTTGGCATACAAGTTGAGGGATGTTATCAATATTCAAACAACAGCAAACTACGGAAATTGAGAAGAATATGTTTATAAAAATATACGTCTGGGGCTGAGGAGATGGCCTAGGCAGTAAAGTGTTTTCTGCGCAGGCATAAAGGCCTGAGTCTGACTCTGAGTACCGTGGAAAGCTGGGCATGATGGCTCGCTTGCACATATAATCCCAGTGCTGGGGAGACACAGAGAGAGGGGATAATTTCTGAAGTTTCTAGGCCGCTGAATTAGTCACAGTGAAATGCAAGTGTGAAGCAGGAAGAGCAACCGGAAGTTGCCAGACTCTTCAAACTCCCAGAGCCCTGGGACTCATGTCTTCCAGCAAGGCCGCAGCTTCTAACCCACTCCCCGCAAAGAGCACCGCCAACTTGGACCAAGAGTTCACATACATGAGCCGATTGGGAAGTTCCTTATTCAAACCACCACACAAATAAAGTATAAAATATTTAAATCCATAAACACATGCTGTGTAAAAGAAATCAAAACAAGGTTAGTTGAGCTGTATTCACACAGAAAGTCATTTTTAAAGTTAAAAGCAGTAGTGCTATCTACAGTTAGGAAAACATGCACATGCACCCACACATGCACATGTATAAACATACATGTGTACATACATACACACACATACATTTCAGGAAAAAGATAGGATGCAGAGGTACATTGTAGAGAAATGAAAACCAAAGGTCAGGTATTCATCAAGTGATCCATAGAGGAAGATGGAGCTTTCTAAATGCACGAAACAAATGCAAACAAATTAAAAATAAAATAAATTAAACCTTAAAATTTTAGGAACTATATAGAGCAATAGTTTTAGGAAGAATTATGACTAACATGAAAACTGAAAATATTTCTGCAAGTTCAAAATGAAAAATAAGAAAAGAGAAAAGGTGCTATAGACACTTTCTAGAAAGGAAATGTAAGTGACCAATATAAATATAACAGAAACTAAACTTGGGGTTTTAAGGAATGAATGAGAAGTAAGGGGTCTTACTCTGCAAGCATGAGACACTGAGTTAAACAGTACCCAGCAACAAAGCCAGGTACTTCTGTTTATGTCCATCACCCCAGTGTCAGGGTGTGGACCCAGCAGATTCTTGACACTTATTGGTTGTTCGTTCTCTCTGAAATGATGCACTTCCTGTTCAAGGACAGATCCTGCCTTAGACAATGATGTCAGAGTAACAGAGATAACAGAGTCTTTATCTGGAAGCCACGTGGACCTGGACAGGGATGTGCAGCTCATATAAACCGATATGAGAAAAGTGAGAAAGATGATCTGAACAGGGTGTGGGGATGGGAACAGAAGGGATCAGGTCAAGGGAGAAGAAAGAGAGAGAGAGAGAGAGAGAGTATTGGGAGAGACAACTGGAATCTGGGGGCATCTCTGGGAAGAGTTAGAAACCTAGTGCAATGGAAACCCCCAGGAATCTATGAAGGTGAACCTGGCTAAAACTCCTAGGAACATGGGATATGGAGCCTGGACCAGCCATCTCCTGTAACCAGGCAAAACGTTCAGGAGAGGGACTGGGATATTAACCCAGCCAGAAACCTTTAAACCTACAGTTTGTTCTGTCTACAAGGTGTGCTAGAGTAAAGATGCCACAGAAATTGTAGGACTAACCAACTAATGACTGACTTAGCTCAATACCAACACCATGAGAGGGAGCTCACTCTCAAGGGCCTGGATCCAGAGGTGGAATACCCCAGACACCTAGGGTAGAATCAATCATGACTAGCAAAAAAAAAAAAAAGGCAACGAAATGACTCCTACTGAAAATCTACAATACTCAAAGACATAGACAAGAGCCTCGCATAATCTAATCATCACCAGAGAGCCTTCCCAAAGCATGAAAACAAATGCAGAGACTCACAACCAAACAGGAGGAGCTCTAGGAATCCTGCCGAAAAGAGGGGGAAATGATTCTATCAGTCAGCTAACCTGGGCTCTTGGGATGGCCCAAAGACTGAACCAACAACCAAGGAGCTTGTATGGGCTGACCTAGGCCCTCTGTATATATGTTATAATTGTGTAACTTGGTCTCTTTGTGGAACTCCTAGCAGTGAGAACAGGAGCTGTCTCTAACTCTGCTGCCTGCTTTTGGAATCTATTCCTTCTACTGGATTGTCTCATCCAGCCTTCATAGCAGAGGAGAGAGAGGAGCATCTCACTGCAACTTGATATACCATGGTTGGCTCAGGAAGGGACGGGGGGCTTTTCTGATGAGAAACAGAGGAGGAAACGTAGAGTGGGGAAAATGGGAGGACAGGAGGGAGGGGAAACTTTGGTTGGGATGAAAATGTTCAGAGTTTTAACATATTAACACACGCACATACACACACACAAACACTAAACCTAAACTTTACTGCAGCGAAATGATATTTCACACTAAGTAGTGCTGCAAAAATTTTAGATATTAGACAAAACACTGATAGTACTGTAATTCAAAAAGATTTCTAATTGAGAATTCATAGTTCACTAAGGAACTTGCAATTGGTGAGTGTATAAATACTGTCATTTTGGAAAACAGTGAGTCACACCTAGGAAGGTCTGAAGACAATTACGAACTCCACATCACTTCTTTTACTCCTAGCACATATTTATGCAGAATGACACAGAATATAGATTTTCAGAACATCATTATTCATGTTAGTAAATATTAGCAAATGATTGATGAGATACTTTAAAAAGCTATATGATTTTATGAAAAGAATGCTAAAACTGGGAGAAATGCTAACTCAGGTGCCATCAAGAGGAGCGATGACTTTTAAAATGATAATTAACACAATAAAAAAATTGTAAGACTTATGGAGAAAGTCGGAGAAAAGAGATGGAGTGATATGATCAAGATACATGGTATACATTTATAAAACTGTCTACAAATAAGCAAAATACAGCCTAAATTTTTAAAATAGACCATCATAAACATGCAATGTCCTAATCTTGTCTGTAAACTCTAATGTGAATGAGTCTCAAAAATACAGACTTAGAAAAATAAGCATGTCGTAAAAAACGCATTTTAAGTCTATGTTTAGAAAATTTAAAAACATGATAAGCAATTATCATATTCTTTTTTGACGTATGTGTTATCAGAGGAAATATCAGGAAGACCACGGTAATGGTCAGTGCCGTGGTGACTTCAGACTGGAGATTATCACCTATGGTGGGAGAAAGGCACAGAGCCAGACTCTGTGGTCCGATTCTGTTTCTTATTCTGGCTGGAGGGCTCAGGATGCTCACTTTCTTAGTCTTGCTTACACATACAGACACACCACATTCATTTTACGTGTGCAATATATGTTCTTCTTTCTGGAAGTTTCTGTATGGTACATTTTGTTACTTTTTAGGAGCGGCCTGAGGTGTGCCACACTCTTTCTAGGGTGGTGGGCTGAAGCAGGGAAGCTGGAGGCGACCTGGAGCGGTGACAACAGTGGCAGCAGCACAGGTGAACAGGACGGAGGGACCTGGAGCTGTCAGGCTCCTGCGCTATCTCTCTCTGGTAGTTGGCCATGGGCCCTAGCTGGGAATCATTGCTTGTTTTTGTTCTGTGGCCCACTCCAGCCTTTCCTGGCCTACAGAAAAATAAGAAAAATTGACACATGTAATTAAAATTAAGATAAATTTTCTCACATTGGATGTTAACTACCCCAAGTTTTGTCACACTGTGTGTCTTTCACCATTTCAAAGCAAACCCTGTAAGACAATCTGCATTTGAAAGGATATATAAATCTGTGAAGGCTCCCTTGCGTTGCCGATGTCCTTTCGCAGAGATAAAATTAGCAGTGGGTAGACTCCAAAACCATTAACACATCCTCCACGAAGCTAGCCCTCTTCCAGGAAGTCGCTTAACCGCAGGGTGGTAAAGCCTTTCTGTTTATTCTACAGGGAGGACACTGGGGCTTCCTGCTTCCCTTAAGAGATGGTAGCGAATGATTGCTGAGGGACTTAGAAAGAACTAGACGCTTCTAGCGAATGAAGGGCAAGTAAGGTATTGTTATATTTGGTCTTTTTTTTTTTTTGTCTATTGAACTCTAAATATTTTTGATTGGTATCATTCCAACAATTATAAATGCGAAAAAACTATGTGTCATCTCCCAGAGGGCAGTTGAACTTTGCTCAGAAGGCTTAAGAAAACATCCGGCGGTCTGTTTACTGATGGAGCAATGTCAACTCATCTTTAAAACGTCCCTTCTAGAAGAGCATAGCAGCCACTGAATCCAAATGCCAGGAATACTTTCGTATCCCTGAGATCTCCTCTCCTCCTAGCCGCAGAGCAGTTCCAAACAGCTACTGCTGGGGGCCTGCATGTGCTGTTTATTCAAGTGCAAACTGAAGGGTAAAGATAACACAAAATTGTGAGTATCAGCGTTAGGCCCAGGATCTCAACATGGGAGCTTCAGAAATGAGAAGTACATGTGTGTGAGAGAGTAAAACTGCTCGGCTTCGCAGCACTTAAACAGCACACCAAATGCTAACAAAGGGAAGTGCATATGATTCTGAGAATTAAGACCTGTGGCATAGAACACTTGGTCCCGACCAGATGAGATGAGGTTATTATTTGGCCCAGAAACTCCTTCTCTCATTTCCTCCTGTCTTGTCCCCTCCAGGGTTGCAACAGCAGGCATCTTTTGGAGGGAGAGATTCTGAGAGAAGGACAAAGGTCACCAGTGTGTGTGTCTACAAAGAGCGGAATTTAAAAGGAGATGACTCAAATAGTTTTTCTGTTCTTTTGATCTCTTAATCAAATTATATATAAAAGTTACATAGTTTCAGGCATTCTAAAAACAGTCTTGATTTATTTTTCTCAGTTTAATTCATTTCCGCAAATGCTTTTGCACGGTAATCATGAACAACTTGTCAAGGAGACGCTAGTCCAAACTTAGACTATTGTCACATTTAATAACGTGAAAACTAAAAGCAAACCGGAAGGTGAGATTACTCCCTCATTCATGCTATTGGATGCGCACTGGAGGCTGCATCCATCACCTACTCAGGATTTATAATCCAGTGTGGCTAGTTGTGATTGTAAATCATCACAGAAATGTAGAAAGAGTAATTACATGAGTACCGATGAGAGGAGCACACTCACAGTTGCGCTGTGGGTTGAACTTGACTTGTTCGGAGTAGCAGAGGTTTCCCAAGCTGCTGGTTCTCGTTTTCCAATCTGAAGAGGGAAAGACGTTACCTTCACAGCAGAGTAAAGAGAAAAGGATGCATGAAGATGGTTATAAAAGTTTTAGTACTCTTCAAGACTTGAAAGCAGGGAAGATTATGTTTCAGCAGAGTGTGGCATGTAAAACGACTGTCTGGAGTCACTCACCCATGTAACATACACCACATATATCATCAGATAGGAAAAAAATACTGAGGGAAGAATCTCTAAACAATACCTCAGATTCTAGAGTAATCCCACCCCTAGACAAGATCCAACTCCAGTGAATTGGAAGGACACAGGAAAATTTTAAGGTACAGATGTCTTCAAATATTATGACACCTCTGTATCTTCTCGTCCCAAATTTGTGCTATCCCCAAATTCCTATCATCATCTTCATTCCTTTGGATTTCACAACCCTAAAAGCCATGAATCATAGTTGCTTGAGACCTGACATGGTCTTGCCCTTATCTCTCCCCATCCCCCAGGCTCCATCTCTTGTTTACTCCCACCCTCTGTACAGCCAATGCCTTCTCTCCTTCTTCTGCTTCAGTTACTGTCCCAAGTCCCTCCCTCCAGAGACTTCATACAGAAGCCCTCCTCTCTTACTCTTGTGTTCTCCTTCCTTCTTCTATTTTCTAGTCAGTTTAAAGACCCCAATGATTTTCTCAGCAATATTTCCCAGAGGGATGTCTGTCCTGACTTACAGTCTATGTTCATACTAAAGCATGTTAAAATCCTATACTTTCCCTTTTAATGTTCATCGACGTTGAAATAATCACTAGCCACTTGAGTCTGTGTTCCTTGTTAGAATCAATACAATCAATACGATAAATACTAAGTATAGCTGATTCCAGACCAGAACACAAATATGACACAGTTCTACCCTCATATCCATATGTAGCCCTATAATATATTCAGAGGCACTCAAGTAGCTCAAACTAGGCCACTTAATGGCTAGCCTCAGATTGTTTCTTCAAGACATGTAAGAAATCATAAGAAATGCTCTTGTTCCACCCATAATCACAACATGAAAAGATATGAAAGTGGAGGAGTTACAATCATTTTCATTGGTCATATGGAAGAAGTCATTCATTGTGGGGAGAAAAGAAACAGACTAAAACTCAATTTGATTTGGTTTTTTATTTGTTTGTTTGTTTTGTTTTCGAGACAGGGTTTCTCTGTAGCTTTGTAACCTGTCCTGGAACTAGCTCTTGTAGACCAGGCTGGCCTCCAACTCACAGAGATCTGCCTGCCTATGCCTCCCAAGTACTGAGATTAAAAGCATGCGCCACCATCACCCAGCTCAAACTCAATTTGAAATGTGGAGGAAGAGGCAATAGAACATGGCAACAGACCGTAAGATGAACAGGACCAAACATTATGATGTCTCATTAGGGCCTCTGGTTCAGCCACAGTTGAAGGCTCGGGTCCCTAACTTGTCAAGATTTAAGTAACACCAATCAACTACTTATAAATTTGAGGTGGGTCCTTGACAAATACAGGAATCAGTGGTCACTTTAAACAAACAAAAACATCTGAATGTAAATTAATAAGCTCATTTTTTGGTGAATATTTGAAAATGAATGAATGAGATGATAGAAACTGTGAATATTTGTGAAGTCACAGACAAGCCAAAGAAATTGAAGGAATGCAATTTCAAAATGAAATATGAAGATCCTGACTGAGAAGAGGGAAGTATAATTTCAACAAACACAGTAGATTAATAATGAACAGATAAACAAATATCAGGGGATGGGACTTAGAAGAACTGGCCTTGATTCATAGCCCTACCAATTATTTACCAGGAAATTCAATGGTGAACAAAAAAAGATAGACACAGAGAAAGAGAAGGAAGAAAAAAGAAAAAAGAAAGGTAAGAATAAAGAATGGAAGATAAAGAAAGGAATTCAGAATTCAATTGTACAGTAAAGAGAGTCAATCCAAAGATGTAGAATTCTGTTCTTGTTCTAGGTTCTAAATTTTAATCCCTCTGAAGTAACTATATTATGATTTGCATTATTGAAATGATGCAAAACTTGGTTTTTTATATTGATACATTTGATATGGTAAGATATTAAATGTTTAAGTACAGCAAATTTTGATACATTGAATGTCTAGTTTCAAATCTCATACATCTGAACTGTTTATGGAAACAAATTTAGTGAATATGCAACTATTCATAGGATTTTAGCTACCAGCATCTTAAATTCCATTAATTTTTTGTTGATGTTTATAAAGACTGTTAGTAGATCAAATGATAGGATATACCAAGAGCCCAACAACCACATGCTTAATTGAAAGGCTGCAATTAAACTGGTCTCAAGCTTTGTTCAAATTAATGAGCTGAATATGTAGAACCTAAGCAATTACAAAGAGTTGTTAAATATAATGATAGAATATATATCAAGAACTAATGTTAAACTGAAATGTGAAATGAAAACTGAGCTCTAAAATTTCATTCAATTTAATAATCTAAATATTATTACTGATTCAAAGTAATTATAAAAAGTTATTTTGTTCACCAGGAGCTATCTTGATATACATGAAATTCAAAATGACATTTTCTGATGGTTCATTTGAATGGATTTAATTCAACCTTTGTATTGACCTATGAAGACTAAACATGACTGAACTACATTGACATGTAAGTTGCAAGTACTTGTTATTTGTAAAAAACCTCCTATTCAATCTTCAAGGCCCAAATCAAGCCTCATCTATTTTTGAAACCCAAAATATTACTTCAAGAATAATTATTCCAACTGAACTGGCACTGTAGAATACGAATGCAAAATCTCCTACTAATCACACGATATTATAATCATTTTTCTGTATTTGTTGTACCTTCATCACTGAGAATTCCAAGTAAAGAGGAACTTATTATCTTGTTCTATGTCTAGAAACTGGAGGCCAACTAGAAAATGGATCCGGTGCTACTGTTCCATAGCACTTGCTCACAAGGTACGAAGACAAATGGACAGCTCAGGAAAACTAGCAAGAAGTCCTACCTTAGAGAGAACCTCAAAACCAGCCAGAAAGCAGCTGGTTGACCCCACAACACACCAAGCCACTATTGCACTGGAAGTCACTTCTGCTTGACTAGCCAATCTCATAGTTTGCAGGATTTACATAAGATGGTTAATGATTTTTTTTTTCTACCAGTAGTTTACCTTCTGGTACTATGAAGGTTAGCAAAGAGGAGGAAGCTTGCGGTTCAGTTCTAGCTTGATTTCTCTGTCTTATGCCAAAAAAAAAAAAAATGTTCAGCATGTTTAACAGTACAGGCAGTACAATCTTATCATCAGGCACTGGTAGGCAATGAAGACCAATGGGAATGGCTTTTCTTGTTTAGAAGACCTCTGCAAAGAAGGTAGCCTGCAATCCATGTCTTTATAGAGAACCATTATTCATCCACTAAGGGCACATCTATCCAATCTGATGTTTTAATATTATAACTTATTAAATTTATGAAATACTAGGTTTTCCATGTGACTTTTTCATATGTCCTCAGTTTTAGTTGCCCATCCCTCCTCCTGGCTTCTTTTCTCTACCAAAACACCCCCTTTATTGCTAGGGTCAAGATATAAGGGGGAATTTGTGGCAACTGTCTTTCTGAGTCCAAAATTCTCCAGTTGGTGGATACACACACTGGCTCCATTTCGTTTCTTTTATGAAAAGAGCTCCAACGTGCATGGAAACACAGGTGTATATCTTGCAGGGTATGGAGTTCTTAGAGTATATGCTGAAGGGTGGTGTTATTGTTTCATGTGACAGATCTGTTTTTAGCTTAATGTCAACATAAACCTGCTGTGTGCCTGAAAATAGGGCTGTGAGCACAGCTTGTGCTAAACAGACCTCTGCTCTGCCATGTTGGACTGGGCAGAGCCAAAAGGCAAAGCAGCCTTAGAAGCACTTCAGCATTTTAAGAAATACCCCTGGACAGAAAAAATAAATTATAGAAACACAATAGGACAGATTTGATGGGGAAGCTTTGTTAGCCAATTATCTTCAAGAGGTGGGACCAAGTTAGGGTGTAACTTTCTGGTACCTAGAGAAAAACAGGTACATGGCCCAGGTGCTCTCTCTGTAGTTCCCTCATCACACAGCTGAGCATGGACTTCTCATTTCTGTTTCGTGAGTTTTCCCCTTATAATAAATAGCAATATAATTGTCTTATCTTTTAGCTAGCCTGGTTATTCCCCAAATCGAGCTAACTCCTATACAGATTCAGACATAAGAGAACTCTAAATGAGACACAGTGTGTTTAAAAATTTATGTAAGCTTGGGAGAAAAAAAAAATAAGGTGTAGGGAGTTATAAAAAGAAGTAAACGGTTTATTTTGAAAAATAGTTTTTAAAGAGACAGAGTACATACAGTCATAGATTAAAACACTAAAGATAATAAAATAAATATTAAAAAGCAATAGAGTAAAAACAAATAAGCCATGTAAAGATTAAATATATACAGAGAGTCTTGGTTATGTATATTATTGTTTTTCCTTTAAATCCTTTGACTGTGAAGGAGCTAAGTAACCAACATATATACTTTAAAGTTACCGTGTCTTCAAAATTTGAGTCTAAGGATATTGCTTTGGAAAAGAGGTTCTTCTTTTGTTTCCACAGAGGATGAGAACCTGTGGAAACTTCCAGACTATTGTGGTTTGATGGATTAAGACCCCCAAAAAGATTGCCTTGAACACCCCTCAAAAAATTACTTTGCTCAATAAACAGCAGAAAGCAGTTTAGAAAGAACTATGCCCAAATTCCCAAATATTATTTATACATGTTTGTTTACATTTAAAGGGGGATATGCTATAGAGATGAATACTTTGCATTGATATGGATCTTGGTTTATTGACACAAATTTAAGATCAACTTTGTTATATATTCATTTCTGTTCTTGATTAAGGTATAATGTTTGTGCAGATAATTTAAAAATGTAATGTATAATTAAGAAATATAGGTTAATAGATACTCATCTATAATAGTCAAGCTTTTAGTCATGTTAGTTAGGTTTTCTAGATGTACAGAGATGTATTTCAGATCAATAGGCAGTCTTCAAACCTTTCAAAGACTACATAAATGGCATTTAAAATGTTTAAGAATTTAAATACACACATATACACATACATATATTCACACAGTGTATATGTGCAAGCCTAAAAATATAAATATAACCTGCTTACGTCTATACACACAATACATATGATTTCAGGGATGACCACTTGGAATTGGATAACAAATTGGGGGCCCATGCCTGTGGAAGATTATTTCTGTGGCTCTCAGCGTTTTCTAAGTTCTTTGTCCAGGGTGAGGCCTTGTGAGATTTTTTTTTTCCTTTCATGTTATCATGTATTTTGATTATGTATTTCTTCAGCTCTTCTTTAGGCAGCCATGTTGGACAGAACATGGCTGAAGCTTTTCCCTGTCATATCTAAGAGACACCATCTTACAGCAGCTTTCCTTTGTCTCTTATAAACTTATGGTTCCATCTACCATGATGTCTCTTGAACCCTAGGTGCAGGAGTCGTTTAAGAGATGTATCAATCTACATGTTTGTGAGGAAAATAAAATGTGTCTTTCACCTTTAAGATACTTAACAAACTAATGAGCCTTTCTATGATTGTCTAGCTAGGTGAAACTATTCTTTAATTACATCTCATCCCATGAAAATTTGATGTGTTTTGACGAAAATTGCTAGAAGTTACCCATACTTAAAATTGGCAATGAAAATGTATTTGCCTGTTGAAAGCACGACATCTCATATGTCATGTTTGCATATATATATAGCACATTTATAAAATATTCTTTCAAATAATGATTGATTAAAAGACACAGTTTATGCACAGAAGTTTAGATTAACAATCTAAGAAATGATGGATTAGGGACAAGGGAGGTAGAAAAGGAATATGGTAAGCCGTTTTTATAAACTTAAGTGGCTCTTCCAGTGAAGGACATGGTGTATTTTCTTAGAAAACAGTCCTGTTTAATAGTTTCTTGAAATTTTAGTGGCAGATATGACTGTTCACAAAGCAGATTAAAAAGTGATAAATGAGACAAAGAAAAGATAACAGCAAACAGAACAGGGTATGAAAATTTATTATCAGTAATAACTACAGCTCATGAATCAAGACGTTAATGCACTGTCCAGAATAGAAAAAGCAAATACGATGACTTAACTATTAATTCCAACACAAAGCAAGTTCATGCTTTATCCTGAGATTATTTGTAATATACTTTTCTTCCAACTAGCAAGTCATATTATGAGTGTTGGAATTAATGAGATGCTTTGCCTGGAACAAAATAAGTATCTAAAGAAGAGTGTTAGAATACCAAGAAAGGAAAGAGACTCTTAATTCAGAAAGGAAAGGAAAGACAGAAAGTGCAGAAAGACAGACTTCAGATCATCATAATCTAAGCAAGAAGATTTAACAACTACCAGTGAAATTGGCTCCGTATGTCCTTCTGGAGCTGTGTTTCCTGTCACAGATGTTCTGTACAGCTGTAGCAGAACATGGATAACTTTTTTAAAGGGGGGATTTGTATGATAGCATCTTGTATTTCATTTTCTGCATATTTATTGACTGTCTGTCATATGCTGAGCATGTTGAAATATTGAAACCATGTGCAACAAGAAAAGCAATTTTATTTTGCATCATGTCTTTTACTGGTTTATGCACATCCTACCAATACTAAAAAATTTATTCAAGCTTGAACTCAGCTTTAACACCATCATCCCAAACTTTTACCAACCCTGTATCAACTGGCAATACAGTGAAGGGAGGATCAAATATGCTCTTCAGTATGACAGATGTACAGAATTAGAATTTTGATGTCCTACCAATCCAACTAAAATAACTTCCTGAGAACATGCTGTGTGTCCGGAACAAATGTATGACCCCACTGGTATTGTTTATCACATTGATATGACCTCGAACTCAGAGATATCCGCCTGCCTCTGCCTCCCAAGTGCTGGAATTAAAGGCATGTGCCAACATCGTCTGGTTCACATTGATGTCACTGTTTAACATCTGATCTTCATCTAATCTAGCAGGCAGCCAAGTACCCAGATCTGAATCCAAAGTGTGTGAGTGGCCACGTGGGTTAGCCCCAAACATATGAGCACCAATTTGGTAATGTACAAAAGAGTTCCAAAATATCCCAAAATGGAGTATAACAAACGTTTATTTACCTAGGGATAAATTCACAGAGAGAATAGCGATCCACAGTCCTCTGTGTGCGCTGGAAACTAAAATCAAATCCAACAGTCAAGAGGCCCACGCACACTTTTCATCTACATTTATAGTACATGAGACCACTCCCAAAATGGGCCGATATCTTCAAGGTAATTGACTAAAGGAGTTCCCACAGCTGGATAAAGGTGACACATGTTTTTACTGAGGAAAAATCCTTATTTATGCACATTTCTCCAATGTTCACGTAAATAGAGCCACTGGCATTGTTAAACCTGTCCTGAGTTTGAGTAATGATTCCGTCAATGTACCCCTGAAGCAAATGCACATTTGTGACAGAAGTGTTTCCTGGCCTCGAACAGAAAACACAAAACAATAAAACTATTTTGGTACTGGAAGTAGCATTTCATATAATGATGAACAAAGTAAAGCCTGCCTCTGCATTTTATGCCTGCTGACAGACTTCTTTGGAAGCAATTAAATCTAGTCAACAGTAATTGCATTTCCCTTCTACACCCTTGCCCTGCCTGTTATCTGTGTACAAGGAGATCTTTCCAATTTGGATGTGAACTGCTGCCTATTATTTCAGCTTTCTGATTCCATAGTAAGCACCTGAATACTCCCCCACTTATAAAGATAATACTTTTATATAAATTTATAATGGCTTGTGTTTTCAGAGACTCCAGTTCATGATCAATTGTTTTTGGCTGTTAGGCCCTCTAACTAGGCAGCATTTCATGAGTAGGGAACATATGGTACATCAGAGATGTCCATCTCAAGGTGAAGGACCAATAAAGACCAGAGGCCCTTTGTGAGCATGTCTCCAGTGACCTAATACTTTCTGATAGGTCCTACCAAAGGTTCATTTACTTCCGAATATCACCACTTTGGGGAACCAAATATGTAATACCTGAACCTTTGAGGCCATTCCATAACCAAAGTATCACGATGAACTTCACACCACAATTGTTAGTCAGTAACTAACCAAGTATCATAATTTGGAGATACATCTCCCAGTAGACTTTGCTCAAATTCAGTGTTAATGTTGGTTTACCTGTATTGAGTGATAGATACAGTATCTACAAAAATCTCAGCTTCTGAGATTTTGTCTAAACAGTTTATAGATCTAGGTGCTGTTGGCTATACATTAGTGGTTCTCAACCTTCCTAATGCTGCAACTATTTAATACATTTCCTCATGTAGTGACCCCCAACCATAAAATTATCTTCATTGCTACTTTCTCTCTCTCTCTCTCTCTCCTTAAAAAAATAGTAAAAACAAAAAATGAAAATCAAAGCAAACTAAAAACAAACACAAAAATGTAGAACAACAAAATACCAAAAGAAAGAAAAAAGAACACACACACACAAACAAACAAAATAACAACAACAACTTAAAAGACAGAGTCTGTTCTGTGTTGGCCAGCTACTTGTAGCACTATGGATAAAAATCTACAGACAGAAACTGGGCTTCAACCTGAAGGTCAAAAAAGCAAAACAGCCACAGCCAGCCACTGGCTCTTACCTATACCTCAGTCCAAAATGGCGATCCTGCCTCCAGGAATCTCAGAATGAGACTGTGTCTGAGAGCTGTCTCCTCCTGTCTGATAATCCTGTCTAGTGCTGGGATTAAAGGAATGCACTTCTCCCACCAGGATTCTATGGCAAACTAGTGTGGCTACTGGAATTAAAGGTGTGTGTCACCACTGACCCGGGGGGCTGTTTTACTCTTCGATCTTCAGGCAAGCTTTATTTTCAAGATACAAATGAAATATCATTACAGCTACTGCTGGATTTAGTGTGTGTCCCGGAATGTGGTTAATATACTCGGTGACACCCCGCCAGAGAAAACCGTTTTGTTTTTTGTTTTTTTGGTTTTTTTTCCTAGCAGATACCAATTGCAAATAGAAGCTTCTCATCCAAGACTCAAGTGCTAACTACTTGTTCAGGGCTGATCCCAAATAAGGTCCTGTGTGCTCTACAAAGAAAATCAAGTCCGCCTTCTTCAGGCCACGTCCACAGTTCGAGCATCTCAAGAACCAGATTTGGAGCAGCTGTCACAAGCCTGGAAAGTCTTTCTCCTGGGGTGGGACATGCCAGTATTCCTGGATGCAGTACATCTGTTTCTGTTTACTTCAATCTGATTTGCCTGAAGCCTCTTCACATAGAAACAATTTGAGGAGAAATTTATCAAATCTAAATCTAAAATTCAACACTTTTTTGTAAAGTTTCTACATTGTCCTGAATGTCTTATTTTTGTCATCTCCACAAAGATTTCTTTTAAAAAAATTATAAAATCAAGTCTATTCAAGTTTACACCCACTTTAATCTTTTCCGGTTAATATTTGCAATATCTATAACACTTTGATGTGAAAGTGTAAGCCTGTAAAAAGACTTTTTTGTTCTAATTTTGAGAGCACAATATAGCATCCAAAATAAGAAAGAGGCTTTTTTAAGTTTTAGTTAGTACATTTTAATTTTAGTGAACTTACTTTGCACTGTTTCACTAAATACTAAAATACAAAGGAATTTAATTTTAATCTAGCTTATCATTAGAAAGATTTAATCAACAAATATATTAGAGGAGATGAGTTCCAGCTGATTTTGCTAGTATTTCTTCCTGCCTCCCCTCCCTTCCTCTTCTTTCTCTTTCCTCTCTTTTAAGAACCTAAAGCCACTAGCCAAAATTATACCATGAATGTCATAACGCCAAGTGGACAATGGAGCCTCCATTCTCAGAACTGCCCACCCCGCATGACTTTACCATCAACAAATCAACGACAGATGGCATCGTGTAGATAGAATAGTAATGAACACACTGACATGGAAGGGGTTGTCCCTCCCATGGACTCCCACATCCGGATAAAGAAACATAGGCAACTATTAACTGCTGGGAGAAAGACAATTAGCCTCTCTCAGGAGTGAATTCCCCTTATTGGTTGTCCTGTGATGAATGGTCAATCTCTGGAGGCCAAAGGAGGGAATTGAATGCTGTGGAATGGAGCTACATATAATATACACAAGCAACAAAAATTGACTCAGCAAGATCTACTAATATATATATATATATGTGTGTGTGTGTGTGTTTATTAAGTTATATAGACATATATATTTATTAATTTATATATATAGGCACACACATATATACATATATTAAAAGGAGGCTATCAACTTGATAGAGTTATGGTAGAGACTTAAGGGAGGATAACTGGGAGAAGGAAAGAAGCTGAAGGAAGTAAGGAGGGAAGTCATGTAATTTTATTTCCACTTAAAACAGTAAATGAATTTAAAGACTTTAAGACATTCAAAGATTGAAATGTTTTATATTATCATGTTAATATTAATATAAAATATTGGGAATCAACAGGAAGGAAAAGTTCTAGTTGACTAGTGATACGTTTGTGTGTCAAGATGGCAAGGAGTCAATTGTACCAGACAGTTTTATGTTATTTTTATACAAATGGTAACCTCAACTGGCAAAGTGCCCCATCAGATTGACCTGTGGGCAAGCCTGTGGGGGAATTTTCATGACTGATGGATGATTTGGGAAGGTCTGGTGCACTGTGCATGATGCACAGCCCCGGGTTGGTGGTCCTGGGTATTATAAGGAAGCAGAAGAAGCAAGCGAGCCATGAGGAACAAGTCAGTTAAGTAGCATGGAAAATAAATCCATGGCTACTACATTAGTTCCTTCCTCCAGATTCTCGCTTCCTTCCCTGAGTGCACAAATGATGAACTACGAAACGGAAATGACAGAAATCCTTTCTTTCCAAAGAATCTTTGAAGAAGACTCACCCTGAAATTTGAAGTTTATTATGTATGTAAATGATAGTTCAAGAATTAAATTATGTCAAATGAACAAAAAGGATAGCCAAAACTCATTAGATTACTTTCAAAAGATGAAAATGAAGTGTTGAAAACTGCAACAACAACAACAAAAATGGTTTAATGAAATTTTGAAAGTATCTGGAAGGAAATGGAAGATGGGGACTGTCTCAGCATTGCATGGAGTGATACTTAGCATACCTATGTCTGGGTTTCCACACTCAACACTGAAAAAACATGAGGTGACATGACAGTATTCTCTGGAAATGAAGATAAATGGGGAAATGACTGGGATTAAAGATAACACAACATGCGAGGAAAAGAAAAATTGCAATAAAGTACTAAGTAAAAAACATGATCTCAAAACAGTAAGTGCTCCTTACTGGTAGTGAATGGTGAGAGCGAATGTGGGGAGAATAGGGGCAGACAATTCTGAAGGTCGTTTTCCACCACCTTGTACGGAGTTATTGCTATTCCTGTTGGTGACTGGGAACTCATTGCAGACTGAGGACATGATGGAGCAGATTGCCATTAGTGTGGAGTAAGTGTCGATACTGAATGGATGGGGAGAAAAGTCAGAAGCAAAGAGCAGGTAGAACCATGAGAGGCTTGAATTATGAGGTCTGCACAGTATAATGTTCGCAGGAAAGGGGGAACATTCTTGGGGACACTGTGCTGCCGAAGTACGTGCTCTCACTTCGATGGCAATAGATGATGCACTTTAAAGGGCATAAAGTTGGCACTTTTATGAGCTTGTGTTTCATCCGCAGTTGACTGTCATGCACTATCTTATAGTTTATGAACACACATTGAATAAAGAATATATTATGAACATTGAGATGATTCCCAAAAAGAACCAACCTTTATGATTTTATTATATTTTTAATTCCTAAAGAGTTTAAATTGTACTTATAAGGGTAATTTCTAAGTCATCATTTGGAGTCCGAGACCATTTTTAATGTTTATCAAAAGGTGTCCATATTCTCAGAATTTAAGAGTAAAATCTTAAAACAAAAATTGTTCTCCTTTTTAACTGTCACAAACATCTTATTTCTTTCACTCTCTTTTAAAAAAAGAATCCTATTTTAGGATTGCCATACTATTAACCAAACAACATTGCACTGAGATTTTTTTTGATAGAATAATAAAGGAGTTATTTGACTTACAGTGTAAGTTGGAGGTTAACGTTTCTTTTGCTATGTCAAAAAAATATTAGTTTTGAATGGAGTGATGATTCCCATTATCAGAGAAACTCCCCCATGCAGATCTGAATGTAAAGAGTTGCTGTTGCTGGGGTTTCCGTGTATGTGCATAATCTTATTCTAATGTGTTTAGTTCTTATATTTATGGACTTCTTATCACTGTGACACTCATACATTAAATAAAATTTGTAATTTAAACCTCCCTAATCTAAATGGGACTGTTTGAAATTGAGGCTATGTGATCAAAACCAGGCAAATGTCTGCTTCCTTGAAATTCCAGTTAAGAGAAATAAGATGTGTGTCAGTATGAAAGTTAGCCAGATTCCTGCGTAATGTTAAGCCATAATTTATGAATGCTACTTCATTAGATAAGTAGACTCCTTTCAAGGCAGACCTCCCAATCCAATCCAGCAACTGTAATTTAAAGAGGAGGCTCTCATTCTTGTTTATAGATTGGCCTGTTTTTGTTTTGCTTCTTTTATTTTTCCTGATTGGGGGAAATTTAAAAAGAAGGAGTGGGACAAGAAGGTATTTCTAGTTCTAAAATGGAGAGAGAGGGATTCCACATCATGAGAAAAGAAGATTATCTAGGTTTTCATGTACAAAAGAGACATAATCTGGGCTGGGGCTACAGCGCTACTGACAACCTGCTCTAATGGCATGAGTGAAACCCCGAGTTCCGTACCCAGCACCCCACAAAGCCAGTGAGATGGTGAGCACCTGTGATCCGAGCCCGGCAGACAGAGGCAGGGGCATCAGAAGTTTGAGTCTTCCTCAGCTTCAAAACACATTTGATGTCATCCTAGACTATATGTGACCCTATCTCAAAACAAAGGCAAAATTTCCATAATCTAAGAATATAAACCTGCAAATTGCAATGTAATAATAATTGTAAAAGATTACATTTATACTCGCTGTCATTTTGAATAAGAATGAATAGTAATAAAACAGTGATGAGGAACATAGTTTATTAGGTGATAAGTATAGAGAACTACTAGTCTATAGAGGACAGGTTGATGGATAGGGAGGTAGATACATAATGGATGGATGGATGGATGGATAGATAGATAGACAGACAGATAATAGATAGATAGATAGATAGATAGATAGATAGATAGATAGACAGATAATAGATAGACAGATAGATAGACAGACAGATAGGTGGTATATTAGATAGATGGTGAATAGATGATAGATAGATAGATAGATAGATAGATAGATAGATAGATAGATAGATAGATAGATAGATAGGCAGGCAAAATTACTTGAGACAAGGTTAGTGTTAGAGGAAGATGAGCAAACAATGAGGTGGAACAGCCTGATCGCAGCAATACTGGGAGTGTTGCATGTGGAACAGGGGGTATGAGAGAGATTAAGCCTGTGCATAAAGCCAAGAAAAAACACTTAATTTTTGAAAAGTGCTTGATTTTTATGTGAGTGGTTTCTTCTCCTCTTTTCCAACAATGACGTTCAGAAGGCAGTTTTCTGTGATATCATACCTTTTAATCACCTATCTCAGATACTTATCTTTATGGAGCTCTGTCATAAAATATGGTCTTTTCTGACCCAGTCATTACAGTGGATAAATGAAATTCATTACACCATATTATATTACACTTAATATATGTCATTAGACATAGAAGAGATATGTTCTCAAATTCTCTGGCAAGGACACTCCTGTACACTCTCCGATCTTCTCCACTAGGTTGATTCTACCAGATGCATACAATAATGCAGAGAAGATCTTCCCAAGTCTTTGCCTTATTCTTCCTCTAAAAAAATGGCATATATATTTTCAATTTAAATTGTAAATTTTAATGCTTCTGAGTGAGCCTGCAGATACTTGGTGCCTGAATAATTTGTAACTTGAATGCCCCCTGAGAGTTATAAATCCTAACATCATCTTTAAGAACACAAATATCCAAGAAGCTTTGTGTTTGCATATTGAAGCCAGATATTGAATCCAGACACTGCTGAAGCATCTGTATGTTGACAGAAATTCATTCTACATGTACTGACAGATAAGAACACATCAGCACAAGAAAATAACCAAATGTGCCCAGGTCTGAAAAATGTATAACTAATGATATTATTAAGTGTCTACCTAAAATACATATAATACACATAAATTGGGTATATAAATATACTTACAGAGTTTAAATGAAAATTTCCTCTCTGAACTGACAATACTGTCTCCAAGAGCAACAGACAATCTAACAAAAACTCCAACACTAGGCATGAGAAGGCCTGTTTTGAGCTGTTGATCAAGTCTATTAAGAGACTCTCAAAGAATGCAGACTACTGGTAATGCCCTTGGTTGCCCCTGAGAAGTGGAAAGTAATTTTCTATGGCTGAAGACACCATGCACTTTAGACACACAGTCCAGGGGCATCCTGCACTTGATCAGACCTGAAATCCTCCTCCTTGATGACTAACTTTCATGATGCCAACAGGTACGATGCCGACTGCCAAATGAGAGAATCAGCCGAGAGTCCTACCCAACTATGATGTCTTTGAACCATAACAATGACCAGCCTGGCATGTAAACCCTAAGGGTACAGTTTGGGCACATAGCTTGGTAATAACCAACAACCCTCTGATTGGACTTAAGATCTCCTCAGCAAGAGGGAAACCCTGCCTGATACTGGAGACCTAAGCAACCACTCAGGGCTAAGGAAGTCATGGATCTCAGAGGAGAACTTAGAATTACCACTACTAAACAAGCTTAATCGCTAGCTACATTCTAAGTGTTTGTACTTAAACCTATAGGTATGTATAGTCCTCGTCCTTTAACAAGGAAACTTCTCTGTGTAGTAGATGGAGACCATTATAGACAACTACAACTGATCAGAATGCAGAGTTGCGGAGCCCAGGCCTGGCTGGTATATCTATGATATAATTTCTGTCCCTAAGCCTCAGTCATCACTGCAGATGATAGAGTGGAATGATTGTAAGGGCCAGAGGAGCAGAGAGTCTACTGTGAGATTGCATCTCCTAGAAATTTCAGAAGCTACACCCATGAAGTGGCACCAACATGGCTGCCTCGACATGACCTGAAGAAGGATGACACCAGTGACAAGCTACTGTGGATAAGGGAATACTCTCTGGGCCTCGACCCTGGACAAAGAAATGTAGGCAGCTAAGGAATGCTGAGAGCAGAAGACATAGTCGACCCGAGATGAGAGCCCACTAGTTGCTTATTCAACACGTAAGGGTCAACCCTGAAAATGTGTATATACAAATAATACTTTATAGACTGAACAAATTGTATACTTAGAATTGCACACACATTTACACACACACACACACACACACATATATATATATAACACATATAAAACACATATCACATTATATATGTGCAGGGACAGGATACATGGAACAGTCTGGAGTGAGAAAACTGAAAGCATTGTAATTATAACCTCAAAAATTCAAATGTATTTTTAAAAAATGTCCACTGCTGAGGTACAGAGCACATTTTTAAGTCCCTCTCTGTCTTGAGCCATGTCCCTAGCCTTCTACAGCTGGGCTCCTGTCACTGAGAGGAAACTGCTTCACAGTGGGGAGGAATTGTCCCCAGAAGAAATTGGACTTGATTTCTTTCTGCTCTGCTCAGGAGAGTTTCCTGTATTACTTTCCTTTGCTACTGTAAATAGTAGATTGAGGTTGTTGTTTGTTTGTTTATTTGTCTTTATCTCTAATTCATTTCCCAGAGATTCTCGAACTACATGCATGGGTATCATCGGCCCAAACTTGGAATTCTTAAAGGCAAAGGAATTTATTTTCATTCATATAGTAGAGACGTATCCTTCATTTCTTCCCGTGACAAACTGAACGCAGCAGAGTATACAGCTGAAGCCCAACATGTAATTGTTAATCAGGCTTGTTTATAGGACATTTTACTGGGCTCAGATAGAGTTGGGAGGGATGAAGTAACCGATGAGTGTGTGGTATCTCACTAAAGGAAATGCATGGTCATTACTCAGGAATAACCAAAGTCAAGGACATGAGCGCTGCCTGCATTCTCTGCCACGGCTATCACTTGTGCTCAGCAAAATGCTACTGATGCTTTCAAAACACGTGCGAGTAATTCCCAAAGCGAGAACAAAGCCTTTCCCCCAGCTTTCTTTCCCAAGCTTGCTAATCACAGACCTTCATATAAAGCTGCCCGAAAGGAAATCTCCCTGCCAGGCAGCAGCCAATGACAGGGCTGCACTTTTAGCCACCAATAGCAAAGTATCTAGCAAAGCATGAAGTGGTCACAGTTGGAGGAATTTCAACATTAAAATACATAATAATAATGTACCAAAAGTCAAAGAATAACATACACACAGCATCATATCCACACAAATACCTGTTCAACTCCAGAGCAGTAACTATTGTGATATTCACTGTAGGAACTCATATTAAAGAGACACGGAAGACAGACATGGGCTCAGAAAAGGTCTGTATTAAATACTGCTTTTAACATCTCAACATATTTTGTATCCAGTTCCTTCCTCCTCCCCCTTCTAGGAAGGGAAGCTCAATACTCTTCCCCTTGAGTGCAGTCTATATCCTTTGATTCAGTTTTGAGTTCTGTAGCATAATAGAAATGGAGGAACAGTGATTTCAGAGGCCGAAGCCAGCGGTTTAATCCTAAACATGTGATCAAAGTCAGTGTCACTCCTTACAAATAAAGACAGAAATTGTCTCATATTGAGGAAGTGCAAGCAAATATGACAACTGCCTGCAGTGTGATATCCACACTAGGGCAATACAACACCAAAAAATATGAGGGAGCACTGTAACACCCATAAATCTGCGATTGTTATCCCAGTCTTACACATCGCGATGGTCATTTGACTGTGCAAGATGCAAGATGTCAGTTTAGGCAGACCAGAAAGACCTCTGTACCGTCTTTGTGGCCCTTCTTGAAGCTAGGTTTATTTCAATAAGTTTTTTTTTAGAAAGTTGGAAGGAATGTTAGGTAAGAAACAAAACTGATCAACATCACACATTCCAGGAGATAACTCATCTAATCATTCATTCTAAGAATGCAAGCTCCCTGAGAGGAAAGACCTCCCAGATAAGCACGGGAACTCCAATAGGGCATAATGTACAATGGGAAGAATTTTTAATTTGTTCAAAGTAAAATAACCTAGTACTCAGAAAATTTTATTTATTCTATACCAAAGGTAAATTTAGCACTTCTAACAACCTGTGTGTGCTACAGATGGTAGATTAAGGGTGATTTCATGGTATTTTATTGAAGTTATCAAAATCTGGTAAGCCATTTGCCTTATTTCTAAGTTTCAGGTACACAATAATACTGGACCTTGTCAGGGAAAACATTAAACATGAAGCGAGATTCTGCCTTCTGCGGACTGAATGAATCACTAGGGGAGGCTGTGGCAGAAGACCGCCAGATAGTGTGGAAAGTGATCTGGAACTCATTCCTGGCCACCAGGAACTTGTTAAATGGTGTCCTCTGTGACTGATGGGGATTTTTTAGCTAACACTCGGCAGGAAGCTGACAGGGCACAGGTTACACTCTGCTTTATCTTCAAACAGGTTTTCTGAAGAAGGGAAAATAGTGGGAGATTACGAACACCTCTGGTGAGAATTCTTTAAAGGTGAGAGTTTCGCCCTGCTGTCAGAAGGGCTTCGTTCCTGACACTTCACCCTATCTAAACAGAATCATCTTTGGGGTGTAAAAATGACATGATATGGCTTTGCCATCACAGAGAGGCTAACCATTGGCTAAGTGTCTCAACCTTTGTCATCTGACACAACAAGGAAAAAAAATCTGTTCTATATTCAAAATGAGCCATTTGGAACCAGACTACAAATAATATGTCTGCTTAGCAACAGAATTAGCCAAAATAAACAGTCTTTCCCCTTCTGTTTCTTACCTTTCTGCACTATATATAATTCTTACTGAAAACCAAAGAGAACATTCCATATGGAAATTTTTTCTAATCTCATAAAATGACAAATAAAACTTTCACAGAATCATTGTGTCTGCTTCAGTGTTACCATGGAGAAAAAAAAATGCGTGAGGACATAGAGTTTAATTTTCAGCTTGCCTTCTCCATTTGGTATTCATATTGCCTTTGAGAGGCTTGGAGGACATCGGAAATAAATACCACATGAGGACAGCACAGCCTCTGAACATAAAGTGACGTTCGCTTTATGATGCTGATAGTGTTATCAAAATTGAAGAATGTGTTCTTCACTTGTTCACCAGAGTCTATGGGAAGATTTATAAGACCCATTTTCTTGAGCAGTAGGTTGTCTGAGTGAATGGGCAATGGGATGTTTGAAGGGTTGGACATTTGTTTTCAAGCTAGGGCTACTTGGAAGCTGTCAAGAGAGACGATGGGCTGCACGTGAGCCTGGGGCACACTGCACCAGCTTTCTGTCCTGCTCCATATCTGCTTCACGTAGAGGAGCCACCCGTAAATACTTTTCAAACATCAGCGCCCATTTCATTCCCCAGGATGATCAGTCCGACATGTTTCTGCTTGTCTTTGTGTTACTTCCATCTGTTCCTGTGACGGGATGATAAAATGTCTTCCCAGCAACATCAGAACTCAAACAGCAAAACGCTCATTGAGACGGTTGCCAATGTCCCACATGCAAATACATTGAGTCCAAATTTGAGCCTCCAATAATTTCCCTCTAAGTTCTCCATGTCCCCAAGTGTGTAAGAATTGGTTGCCTACGCCAGCAAGAGCTGACTCAAACAAGCATTTCTTGCACACATACAGTGCAGTTCACACTGCTCTCTGTCATCAACTCAAGCGAACTTTCAGAATCTTCCATATTACTTGCACTGAGTGGCAAATTGTTTATGGAATGTGTGAGGTCGTTCCCCTATCATCAGACCCAGGACGACCTCATATGCTGCCCCTCTTTGCATCACACTGCATTTGTTTTGCTGCCCTTGTTGGTTTCTATCTCCAATTTACCATGGTATTTCTGCTCATAGGACCATCAAACACACTGCTTTCTGTTCTTCTATTCTTTTAACCATGGCAATTTCTACCTCTTCAGACCTCATTATTTACCATCTAGGCTGATCCTGGTCACCCTAAATTAAATGTGCGTATCTAGTGCACATATCTATGCCTTCGCATTTTGATAACTATAGGATTGCTTGTTTAACTATTTTTCAATTTCAAATAATAATAAGTTTCCTGAAGATGCTGTGTGTGTTTGAGATCAGCAAAAGCATAAAAAAAAAGTAACTGGTACTCAGCTCTTATGGTCTTAATAGACAGCAAGTCAGTGGGGATTTTCACATGGCACACTTCCTCTTGAGGTAGCTTTCACACGTATAAACAAAATAAATGCATGGTTACATTCACGGTTATGACATTCTCCATTTTGAAGACAGATAAATTACAAACTGCAAAGTTCTCCAAACTTTTGAAAGAAAAGATCATTGAAAAGGCAATATAGTCTGCAAGCTGGGATCTTTTGAAATCAAAAGTCACAAACCTCATGATTAGTGAAGACTGCCATCCTATAGGTGTTTTGTGTTTATAATGCAGGCTCACATTTGTTCCCGTTCCATGGCACACACTTTAGAATCTGGGATCAGAGGCTGGAATTCAAAGGTAAAATTTTAGTGAATTGGTTAGAGCTGGTATGAAAGAGATCCATACATAAAGAAAGATCTATTGTGTGTGTGTGTGCTTGCAACCCAAGGATTCCATATTTGATAAATTAAATGGACTGGGTGCCAGTACAATTATATGATTTACTCATCTAATTCTACTTTCTACTTTGTTTGGGTTCTTTGGCAGTGCCCACGGGTGTTGAAAGAAATTAGACTTGCTAATAGAGGCATCCTTTGACTAAGCAGTGCCCAGAAGGAAGACCAAAAGAGTAGTGTTGTGAGAACAGTTTGCTGGGCATCTTTCAGCCCCTTAGCTAATGTTAGTATTGGGGGAAAATACGTTCAGAGATTTTTAAGGACTAAAAGTAACTGTAAAAACAAAACATAAAATGCCTAGGACTGCATGAGTATTCCTAAACTTTATAGACCTCTAGATGTGTTTTATTACATAAATCAACCTAAAAGTAGAACACTGTATAAACAATGCCCAATAAATATTAAAGTATATTTTTGAAAGCATAACTAAAATTATAGCCCCAGAAATAAGAAACAGCCCTTTGTTCTTTTAGGATTTAAGTTCTCAGTGCTTTCTATTGGGGACCCTGCATAAGCTCTTCATGTATGACTCTTGGTTTACATCTGAATAGATCAGAATCTATGCCTTCGGGGTATTCACCGTGTAAATAAAAAAGACAGAAGTGGTGGAAAAACTTGTATTTCTGAGTGATTTGCTGGATCATGAGCATATGGGATCAGAAACTGGGTGTCATGTGTTTTCTTTTAATTACTTATTTTTTAAATGCCCCGAAACACTGTTAAATTAAATGTGCACACTGATTTTTAAGTCATATATTTAAAAATAGTTAAACATTGCAGCTATGTAAAAAGTTTGGAGAAAATAAGGTGAAGATAACTAAGTTAAAAATGTCTATTTCTGTTTCTCGTGGGGAACTGTCCTTCCACAGGTATAACCAACAGCGACTTGGTCCTGAAGGCACATTTTGTTAGGTGCTGAAGATCTGGTTGGGTGATGTGGAGTAAGATATCAAACCAGAACAGAACTATATGATTTAGAAAGTTTGAAAAGAGTTGAGTCTCCCAGGACAACCTCACAGGTGAGAGAAAGAGAAAGTAAAAAGAAGAGAAGAGTGGAGGAAAAGATTCAGGAAATGTGAATTTTGTGATTTCCTTCCCACATTCGGACTAATGGACATAACCTCAAATTACATGAGGGGCTTCCATCTCAGCGAGGGTCAAGTAGGCAGGACTACATTGCTGTTGGAGTCATATTGTCCTACAGTAGAGCTCCTTAAATAAGTTCAAACTCTCCTTGCTAATGATATTGCAGCAAAGCCGGAGGCTTAGCTCATGGCTTGAAGACTTGCATCTCTGCCCTCGGCCCCATGAGAATCCAAGATGTAACCAATAGGTTTCTTGAACTCTAACGGAAAGGATGAGACTGTGTGACAAAATGGGGGATGAAGATGTGGATATGTTTACGCACATGCCACCTGCATGGTCAACTTGCATTCTCTCTAATGCTCAACTCTTTTTATCCTGAAACTCTTCATCTGTGGAGGGTGCTCTCGTTGAATCCCAGTGGGTTAATGGACCTAGCACAGATGGAAGCAACGTATGTGATGTTCATCCACCCATCTTGTTGCCTCATTTGCCGATAGTGGTTTCAGTTTCTAACCTGTGTGGAGGGACCATTCGCATATTTTGTGGGGTTTATGTGTGTGTGTGTGTGTGTATCATACACACACACACACACACACACACACACACACACACATATATATTCCATCAAGGTTCCAAACATGAATTAGGTAAGCATATTATTGAGTAGGTGAGGAGCTGTCAGACTTCCCTCAAAGGCTCCCTGATGCTCAAAATAAAAGCCCATTCTCTTTTTTAATTATTTTGTTTTATATTTACAATTATGATATAATTATATCCTTTCTCCCTTCTCTTTCCTCCCTCCAAATTCTTTCATATATCCACCCTCTCTTTGCTCTTTTTCAAATTCATGGCCTCTTTCTTCTTTAATTGATGCTACATGCATATACCTATAAACATATATATTCCTAAATAAATCTGCTCATACTGTTTAATGTTGCTTGTATGTGTGCTTTCCGGGCTGGTCACTTGGTATTGGATAGCTACTTCTGTGTTCTACTCCAGGGCACACTATTTCTCCTGCTCTCAGAATTCTATAGTTGCCTGTAGTTCGTGCAGGGTTGAGGTCTCATAGTCTTTCCCCTATCCACTTGGGCATCTGCTCCAATATTCATGATCTGGGCCCTGCCACTTTCCTGACACCATTTCCTGTTACCTTTCCTATCTTCATTCTTTGCCAACCATGCTAACTCTTTTGCTGCTTGCTAGTCATGGGACCAGTCATGCTCCTCCACACCTTTTTCAAACCCTCCTTCAAACCCCTTCCTTTCTTTGTGAGTCCTTCCCCTACCTCTGTTCACTAAAATGTCTCTTCTGTGCAGTGTGGTTGCCCCCATAGCACACCGATTATTGAACATATTATAGATTCCTTTATTTCCAGTTCTCAGTTGCCTTCTCTGGAACACAGATTCCATAGGGGCAAGGATTGCTTTCTGTTTCTAGGTCCCCTGTTCAGATGAGTCACGAACACTGAATGAAAACACAGTAAACACCCAAAGGAGTGCTGAAAATCATGATTGCCAGCCTGCTCTTAGGTGAGGTCACATCCCTTAGAAGCTTTCAATAAGACAGAGATCCTGGGTTTTAGGCATTTGTAGAAATGGGTGTTTAATATCCTGTATCATTCTAACCAATCCCTTCCCATGCCTCTTTAAAAAAGATATTTACTTCTTTTGATATCTTCACCATAATTGTCCCAAAGCCCTTGTCACCAGGAGGTGGTGAGGTGTAGAGAGCCACACTGCAAATACTTGAGGGACTGTAGAGGGGCTGTCAGGCTTGTAATCCAGCAGCTTAGTCAGGCACTTGCCTTGATTAACACCTTGGAATATTCTCACTATTTCTATGTTATGACTTTCGTAGTGGTGTTGACTTCTGGGTGATTCTTAAGCCAAGTGGCCTCTCTTGTTCCAGAGGTGACCTGAACACAAAAATTAGCCACTCATTCCAATATTAATGTTCCACCTCACACAAGAAAGACACATCCCACTTTGTAAACCCCAGTCTAGCTATTAATAGTACAGACTTCAAAAAATAAAAACAACATATTATTTTAATAAACTCTTTCCAGTGTGCTGTTGTTTTGAGAAATTATGAATCTATAAAAGAACAAATTCATAGCTATTTTTAAAATTTAAATACCTCTTTAAAAAGGGTAAATTTTTTAGCCAAAGTAACTTTTCTGAGGAAGTAAATTATGCATTTGCACAACACCTTTCTTTACAAATAAAACGCAGCATCTCAAGACTAATGAAGAGTTATGTGAAGAAGTTTAGAGACAAAAGTGATACGGAGGATTATTTGCATTCAATATTTGCTTTGAACTGATACTATGTGATTCTCTCTCTGTCTCTGTTATTCTGTCTCTGTATCTCTCTCTCTCTCTCTCTCTCTCTCTCTCTCTCTCTCTCTCTCTCTCTCTCTTTCCCTTTTGCTCCTTCCCGCTCATCTATCTTTCCTCCTTCTACTGTCTCCTACTCCCCCATCTCATTGGCCTTTTCTACATGGTAGACAAGATAATCAATGGGATTCCTGATATATATTCTGTCATGTTATCGATCCCAATAGAAAAAGATAACATCACTGGCTTGCCTAACATTTTTGGTGAAAGGTAGGCAATAGTTTTCTGGGTGCAATAGTAAGTTACATATCTATCTCTTAACCCTTCTCTTCAGGTGAGTCATGTAAAACCTGAATGTATGTGCCTGGATCTGATATATAGACAACCCTTTCATATGTGATGGAATCAGGAAGGTTATTTCAAATATAGAGTCACAGAAAATAGGGCTTCTTCTTACAAAGCCCTGATGTAATACTCAACATCAGCAATCTTACATTATCCAGTGGGTTGTTTGAGAAGGCTTCATGTAGGCAAGTTTAGGGATTCATTTCTCAGACAAGGGGACCCTCTGGAAACCAGGAGGCATGATGTGATTGGTACTGGCGTAGACATACAGGTGTACGGATTGCCTGATAGGTATATCAGAAGGTGCTACCAACCTGTTCATTCTTTCATCTTTAAAGCAACCCTAAGAAATAGATATCAGGAATTCTAATTTCATGGCTGAGAAATCAAAGTTGTAAATCTAAATGAAAATTGAAGTATAATTTTGATCCCATATATATTTCTGAAATTAAGCTGCTGTTAAACATATAGTCATATTCTTACTTAGAAATTGTTCCCTGGCAGAAATAAAATCTTTGTTTACTTTCCATTTTCCTTTTCTCCACAAAAAAAGGACATGGTACCTGCTATAGATTATCTCTGGAAAAGTGATCATTCCTGGGGTTGGGAGACCTGGCTTCCAACTAGCTGGGGTAATCATTAACCTTGAAAGCAGTGTGAGCAAGCCTTTCAATGATAAACTCATCATTTCTTCCGGTTTCTATATGAACATGCTCAGAGCGTGGACATTTGGGAGAGTTCCTATTCTCTGCGTTACTGACAAATTTGTCATTTTCATCAATATTATATTAATTAGTTCATGTGGAAAATAACAGTCAAAAGGTAAAGTAACTATCATTGAATTTTTACTGTATGCTAAGCATTAAAAAGTACAAACTTATGGTCCTAAAACATTTGTTAAAACCATAAAAATGTAAAATGGTGATAAAGACAAGTACAAAAATGAAATATGGAAATATGAAATTTACACAGGGGTCTTCTGTGTACTTTGACCATTCTCATTCTCCCAAACTGAAGGGCAGAATACATTATGACCAAGTTCAGTTATAGTCCTTCTGGTACAAAAACATGGCAAATTCTGATCAGTGTGGGTTCCATACCAGTGAAAACTTCCCACGATTAAGTTCCTGGCATCTTACACTATGAAAACAAAACTTGACAGGATTTCAAAATTCAACCTGGAAAAGTGAGTTTTCCAACCTACACAATCTTTTGGTTATTTGGAACAACCTTCAAGAGCGCTGACTGAAAGTCACTAAAGAGCAAGGTATTAATATTCAGGCATCTGTACTGACCTACGCTTGGTGTCGTGGCAGGACGCATCCTCAGCTGCAACCACTTAGAGCAACCCCTGTGTACATTCGCTATGTTGTTCCCTTTTAAAAGGCAAATCTTGTGTACCTCCTCTCTCTCTCCCTCTCTCTCTTTTTCCTATCTATCTCTCCCATCACTCTTGTCCCCAGAGACTGGCATCTGCCCGCCTCTGCCCCCTTCTTTACCCCTTCTTTCTCCTCTCCCAATAATCCTCCTACATGAGCCCTGTTGCATGGTGTGACTTTTCTTTGTGGTGTTTTTAATGAAATTAGAGCATTGGTTCCCTAACTAGGAAGCCTATCCTGACACTTTCTCCTGCCCACCCACAGTCTAAGGCATGCCAGTACCCTGGAACCCAGTACACACAGGACAGCCTCGCTTCTGTAACTCATGGGTCATTGGGCCCCTCCATTCAACACTGGCATGATTGGTGCACCCCCCTTCTCCACTTCTGGCCATTTCCCATGAGTGAGGACTCATCTCTTGAGCGTGGTTTCTTGCCTTTTGACCTCATTAAGCCCTGGTATGAGACAACCAAGGCTCTTTTGGGCTTGGAGCCCTTGGCCCTTGCTCTGTGTTTAATGAATCACTGAGCAGCCTGTGACTTCTCGAAATGGACCCTCTCTGAATTCTTGGGATATTAGGAATTACAGACCCTTGGGTCTCATTTATTTGCTTCACTTATGGGAACATTGGCATCGTCTATACCTCCAACTCTCGCACTCAGTGCTTGATTTAAGGGCTTCTAAACTCATCTGCCTTTGCAGTCAGATCTGGCCTCAATTCTCCTTAGCCATTGCCTTCTGATCTGCTCTCTCCCACCTGCTCCAAATTTGTTTTCTGATCCACTATCCTCCACCTGCAACAAATCTGCTTTCTCCTACTCTGGCGGCTTTGCTTTCCACTCAACATTGGGAACTGGGTCTCTGGAGGGCTTACCTGCCTCTGCCCATTCCCCTGGATGTGAGGCTTCCTTTCTCAAGCATAGTCCTCTCCTTGCCTTCTGGCTTTCCTCGAAGACCTGGTACTAGATGACTATGTATCTCTAGGACTCGGAGACCTTGCCCCCTGTACTTGTGTGACAATGTACTGAACAGCTTGTGCCTATTCAATCTGATCCTCCCTGGATCCCCTAGGATGCCAGGCTATTCAGGCCTCTGGATTTTTTTCTCTACCCACTTGTTGAGCCCACTCATTCTTTCTCTGCCTCATCCTTGGGAGCTGTGTCCCACACCTCCTCGCTCCCATTGGGATGTCTTTGGGAGATCCACTGACCACTCTTTTTAAATCAAATTTGGCCTCAGTACTTCTTGAACCAGACAGTTGGGAAACCAAGAAAGAATTCTCCACTGGTTTTCTTTTTCTTTGCTCTAAAACCTGCTTCTGTTTGTCTGCTCGCCCTCTCTAAATGTCCTGTCTGTTTGCTGTACCGTGCAGGTTAGATGGAGAAGCCAGATTTCTCTTGCTCAGCACACACCCGTTCTCTGTTTCTTTTTGTTTAAACAGCAATCATGTGGCTCTTCTCCATCTTGGCTGGTGACCTCGTCATGACATAAGCAGCCACGTGGTTGGCAGCCATCTTTTACCAAGGTTAAAGAGTACACTTCTTAGTCCTAATTAAATCTCTGTTCATTTTATCTCCTTTCAGACTTAGAAAGCACCAAGTCACAAATATTTTGGATTGGTAACTTTGGTTTAGAACACCTAAGCACTTATGTCTTTGCCAAGGGTTCAACACCAAGCTTCTAGGGAATTTAAATAAATAATGAAGCTATTAGCCTAGCTCTGGCAGAGCACTAAACGCCATACTCTACCACTATAGCATCACAGCCACTAGAGCAGGATTTTGAAATTTTCTTTAGTTGCTTTCTAATGTGTCTAAAACTTATTTCTTTTTGTAAACTTAAAGTTCTTATGAGCTCCAGGGAGCCAACTTGGATCCTCTTCAAACAGCATTTGCCAGGCCCAAGAGGCACCGGATGGTTCCACAGAGCCTGCACAATGAAGTGAAACAGCCAGCTACCTCAGGACATGGCCAGCATCCCAACTTTCTCAGGTCCCCCAACGATGATCAGTGCCACCCAGGTCAGCAGGAAGCCGTCTTGAGAACACGGCATCCTTATCCCTGCCTCACCTGCTACCCATCTCTAACTCCTCACCTTGTTATAATAAACCAAAGGGAGGAAAGTTAGCCTTCAGGCATCTGTACTGGCGTGACCTGACAGGATATGCCCTTAGCTGCAGCCCTAAGAGCACGCCCTGTGCACATTTGCTATGTTCCCCTTTAAAAGACGGGCCTTGCTCACCTCTTGTGTCCCTCTCCCTCTTCCCCCTCTTATCACTCTTGTCCCCAGGGACTGGCCTCTGCTTCCCTCTCTGCCTCTTCCTTGCCCCTTCTCTCTCCTCTTGCAATAAACCTCCCATGTGAGCCCTGTTGCACGGCGTGACTTCTCTTCACAGCGTTTTAAAATAAATTACAACACAAGGCCCTTAAGTTATAGATTTTCATTTAAAAAAAACTCTTTGTAAAGATTCAAAAGCTCCAAAGGCAGCTAGACAGAATTGTTTGACCCAGAAGAGCCCCCTCATATTCACAAATATCTATTCACGGAAACCTGCAAGTGTTGCAGCCCCAGAAGACTCCAACTGTTGTCAGAACTGCCACAGGCTGGGATTTTCGTTTCCAGGGTCTTCCTTTCCCTCTGTCCTGTCATGTTATACACCTTGCTGTTTCCAGACATTGCCCTGCTCTCTACCTCTCTGCTTTTCTCTATTATTCCTGTGAAGCTAGATGTCTTTTTCACATCCGTCAGCTCTGTTTGTGTTCACTTTAGCTGCAACAGAATCCTGGGTACTTTCACCAAATGGAAATAAAAATTAACCCAAGTGTCTCTTCTCCAAAAGAGTGTGGATTTTATATGCCTCCATTATCAAGTTAACTTATTTCAAATTGTGCTGAATTGAATGAGTGTGTGTTTCACTTGATTTGCCCAATTTAAGATAATCAAGTTGCAGATTTTAAGGGCATCATTTTGTTCATTTGGATATCCTCAACTCCTGTGGTTTCCTAAGTAAGAGTAGGAGCTCATTCACTCTTGGTTGACTGTTCTCCAGAGTGTCAGCTATATGCAGATATTATAAACATTTAATATAAAACGAAACATAAACACAGTGCTGGTCCTCTGTATGACTGCACACCCCTGTCTCATCAGCTACCTGGAAGACTAGAACAGGGCAATTGTGTCATTCTAGGATGTTTTAGACCAGCCTGGAGAACACAGTGAGATCCTATCTCTAACAAAAAGAAAAGGAAATGATAATGCCTCCTACTCAAGACAGTTTGGAATTTTGCTTTTACAATGAAAGCATAAGAAAAAATACAAAATAAAACTAAAAATAATAACAAAATAAAAATATATTTAAATAGCACATACTAAGTAGAGCGTGCCTACTGAGATCATGGGGACATCTGTCTCTATCACTCTCCATCATGCCGAATATACTAATCACCACAGCAACCATGGCACAAGCATATAATTAGACCAGTTCCTCATTGAGCTGAGTGGAAACCCACACGCCAACCTTGCCGTGAGTAACCAGGCTTAAACCACTCAAATCTATCTACTGTCTCTGTCCTGGGTAATACTGTTTTCAAATCTCTAAGATTGCTTATTTTTCTGTTTTATGAACCAGGACTCACTGGGTGTAACTGCGAGTACATGCTCCCTCCAAGCCTCAGTGTTCACCCCTTATTTCCTAAATTGTCACAGGGGAAAGCCTAGTCCTTTTGCTGTCATTCCAGATGACCAGTGTTCAGGCTGAAACTGAGTGGCACATAGTCTGGACGGGACTGTGACCTTAGCCGACTATATACGCCCTGACTACTAGGATTGTATATGTTACAGAAGTCCCAGTAAACTAAAAGAGGTGGTTTTATTAGGAACATGAAGCAATGCTGGAAGCATCCAGAGCCTTATCATCTTGCAGTATCAGAACTGACTGCTCCTGGCCCACTGTCTTCCAAACTCCCGGGAAAGGCAGCTACGGTGTCTCCCACTTCTTGTACTTCTTCCAGTTATTCGTTATCTTTCTTGTTGCTGTGAAAAACACCTAATAGGAGAAATAAGGAGGTGGAGAGAGGGAGGGAAGTAGGAGAAGAGAAGAAGAGGGGAAGGAGGGGAAAGGTGAAAGGAGGAAGGGAGGAAGGGAGGAGGGGAATGTTTTGTTCATGGTTTGAAGGGATAAGGACCATCATCATGGGAAGGCGTGGAAGTTGAGCACAGCGAAACTATGAGGCTGAGCACAGTCAGGAAGCAAAGCCACATGAACGCTGGAGCTCAGCTCTCTTTCTCCCCTCATCCATTTCAGCCGGTCCAGGATATGGTTTGGTTCTCAACTCTAGAAACCATAAACGATGGGCTTTGAAAGAGAGCCACATAACTAAAATACATCCAGGACCAGAAAATCTAATCAATAAAATGCTCAAGCCTTTATTTGTGACTAAAGCGCAAAGCCCTATCTGTACTTTAAAATATCCATACGCTAACACCTGTCTCCTGAGCAGTGGCTCATGCTGTTTAGAAACAACCTTCAAAACATTGTTTTAAAGACATGATATCTGGGATAGGGCCAGCCTTCCATGCTTTGGGAATTAGGAGTGTGGCTGTCAAAACGCATGAGCACTGGGCTCTGTAACTGAGCAAGAGACACCAGTGCTGCTACCTGTTAAGTGAATACAAAATTAGCAGATGGAGAAAAGGCTAAAACAAAGTAACAAAAACAGAAGATGAAACCCTGTGACTGTCAGATTCTGAGAACACAAGTCCCGTAGCCTGGCCGCGTGAGTGGATGGTTCTTCCGGGGTAGTGAGAATCTCTGAGAGGCAAGAAGCAGATGACCTCGACGTCAACAAGTTCCACGTAGTTCAGGGACCTTTGCAAGCGGCTGTGCTGTGATTGGACCACAGAGGGATATTGGCTGAAGAGCCACCGCTTGAACATCTTTAGGGAGTGGAGAAAAATAGTCTCAGAAACGGCATCTTCCCACAGAAATCACAACGTGTTTCATACTCATCAAGTGTTTGCTGGGGAGGGGACTTAGAGCATGGTGATGGGGCAGGGGGCGCAATTATTTGACCCTACCTTCTTGAGGAACTTCTTCTTCACTTGATTTCTACTTCCTTCATTACACTTTTCTTCTCCCTATAGTCACCATCTTCAACAACAAAAGAAGAAGAAGAAGAAGAAGAAGAGAAAGAAAGAAAAAAAGAAAGAAAGAAAGAAAGAAAGAAAGAAAGAAAGAAAGAAAGAAAGAAAGAAAGAAAGAAAGAAAGAGAAGAAGAAGACCGTACTCTATGCCAGAAACTTTGCTGGAGAGTTCACATTTGTTCACTCTTTTCTCAGTGCAATGGCAAGAGCTAACCTTAACCTGTAAACTCTGCCTGCCCAAGGTCATGGTAACTTCCTGGAATTCTGGGAGTTGTAGTTCTTGGGAAATGCTTCCCTAAATGAGTTTGTTTGAACCAGCTATACTGGTAACTGATTACATGTCCTACATGTCTGCATGAGGTACTTAAGCAGGAAATAAGTAAGGATGAATGCTTGCCCCTGGTTGGACTTAATGGGAAGCACAATGAATTATAGGTTTTGCCTTTTTAAGCCTCTGCAAAATGTGGCTTGCAGTCATGTCCTTGAACCCAGAGGTGTACCTGGCCAGAGTTCTTTTTACCTGGCCAAAGCTTAATTAAAGTTGTTTCAAATTTGGCTCAAACTGTGGAACTGGTTTTTCTCTCACAAATCTCAGGATTAACACAATATCCCAGTCCATACTCGGGAAAAGCAGGTTATATACCCAATGGGTCTTGAAGTTATACAGCACAAGATGAATCCAACTGTGTAAACTTTAGCAAATTACTTAATTCTTCAGCCACTGTATCCTCGTTTACAACCTGAGAATGATAGCTACATATCTATCTCCTAAACTTGTGACAAATATTGAAAGAGATAATCCATGGAGAGAATTTGAAAATATGCCTGATACAAAGTAATGGTTTAGTAAATCTTCAATTGTATTATTATTATTATTACTATTATTTTTTTAAGACCTAGTTTCTCTGGGTAGCTCTGGCTGTTCTAGAATTCACTCTGTAGACCAGGTTTGCCTCTGCTTCCCAAATGCTAATATTAAAAGCATGTGTCATCCCAGCCCAGCTCAATATTATTATTAATGTCTCTAAGGTTTATTGGGAACTCATCATCCATGGTCACATCCCAAAGGCTGAGCCATAACTTTCTTAGGTCTCCACCTCATCACTTAGATCTCCGTACAAGGAAAGGGCATCCTGCAGCTTCCAGAGGGAATGGGCATGTGCACCCTTAAACTATCAGTTTCCCTGGCTGCCTCTCTGCCCACAGCAAGCACATCACACTTTCCTAGCGCAACTCCCTTCCAGCCACTGGCTAAAGAGAGATTTAATCTCTGACGTGGGGCCGGGGGCCTCATGCAGGATATTTATTCCAGACACCTCACATTGCCGTCACCGTAGTTGTACTCTGTCAGTTAGCTCATGCCTTTAGCCAAGTCGCTGAGAGGGAAAACCTTATTTAGTTCCATACTCTCAGAAACTATCAAGTCATGAGCAAATAGAAAAAAAAAATCAGGCATGAATTAAAATTAAAATCAGCTTGGAGGGGAATTAAACCTTAATAATTTTGGGCAGAAAAACAGAGCCATCACAAAAGCTATCATTATGGTTCATTGTCATTAAAATGCTTATGAATAAAGCAGTTTTCATGAACCACCCAGGCACTTTTAGAGGAAGTAAATTTTATCAGAAAACTTAACACTGCTCGAGGTAGAATCCTGTTAGTCACTTAACCGCTGTCGCAACAGTTTCCTCTTCTTCCAGTACTTGCTCTGTCCTCGGAGAAAGCAAATAATGAACAATGTATGTACGACATCTGCTGGCTCATGGATTATGTTACAGGCACCTCGCGGTAAGGGCTGCATCCTTACTGCATCCAGGATCCAGAGGCTGGGCATTCTGGGAAGCCGAACTTCTGCTTGTACTGGATCCTACATATGATTACCAGGACTCTATTTGTCTGTACTGAGTGAATGGGGGCTGTTAATTTGCCAAAGATGCCACTTGTGATGAACAGAGCAGCCTGCTTCTTTGAATCCCTTGATTTATATTGTCTCCAGATTAATCATCATTTATCCAATTAAATACTCTGGGTCTGGGCCTCTGGCCAATTCCATGTCACAGATGGTGATAAGACCTATTAGCTGAAAGGCTTAAGTTAACCAGGATCGGACCCCAGAGAGTTCTATTGCCCACATGAACCACCTCCTTGCTGCTTTTGCTTCACCCTGCTTGATGCTAGCAAATATCTTTAGTTTACATTGCTACTCTCATGGTCTGCACATAAAAACCAATTAGCTTCTCATGATCTAGTTGTAAGTAGAAGGATAAAGACCTCATAATAAATTTGTGCCTACTGGCAAATCAAGTTGAGACATTTATAAATCTATGCACATATTTCTTACCCTCACACCAAGTTTTGCAAACATAAACATTTGCAGGTAGGAAGACCCAAATAAAAGTAGTAGAAGAATGCTACCCACAGCTGCTGGTAAAATGTGCTCTGGGGATACACACTCTCTACCCAGCTTAAAAACACTTCAAAACAGAAAAGAAAAAAAAGAAAAAAGAAAAAGGAAACCTGTTTTGTTACTGACCTACTGACCGGTGGCAGGATGAAAGTAAACTTGATTTGTTTTCTTCAGATAGTTAGCTTTTTTCTAATCTTGGTTCAACACATATTTATACAGCTTTAAAAAAAAATTTAAGATGGAGATGTTTTATATACCAGTGAAATGAGTGGGGTGGAGTAAGTCAAGTTGAAATTTAGGAAACATTTTCTGAGTATCTGCAGCTTCTTCGGGATGCAAAAGAAATCCAACAAAGCTCAATAAATATCTGAGGGACACACAGCGCTGAGCCTTGGCCCCTTTGTAATGGGCTAAACTGTGGGGCCTTCCTTTGAACTCCAAATCCTGAAAAATCGGAACTGATGAAAAGGGTCAGTGGAGTTAATCACCATGGCAATCCAGGCAGTTTTACACTCTTCCCTTCAGAAGCTGACAAGCGTCCATAGGTTGAGGTCAACACTGGTATTCAGTAAGCATGTATCAACATTCCTCATAACCAGAACCTCATAAGGGATTTGGGTATATGTTATTAGTGGGAAGGTCAACAGACCCTCAAGCATTTTGAATTTCCTTAATAAACATGAGGAAATGTTCTTGAATCACGAGGCAGGGAAAGATAGCTTTATTAGTTATCATACAAGGCCATGAATTCTCTAAATTAAAACAGCAGACTTTATTGAATGTGGTTCAGTAAAGGGTAGAAGACTTTTCTGCATCGAGTTACTTCTCCGCTTTTTGTTCTCCATTTGATTTACAGTGATTTGGGGTTAACCTCATAACTACAGAGCTTGCCATAAATGCTTGAATAGTTAAGATATGAGACAGTATTTGATATCAGCCAATATGAAACATCATAAATTCATAGAATAGTAAACTGGTCCAAATATAGGTATTCACATACTACTCTTTAATTTTCGTTTTATCTTTCATACCAACTGTACTATCATGTTTCCTTACTTATCATGAAGATTGAGCTCTCAACTTAAAATCCTTCTTAAAAATTACTCTCATTGCTTCCTATCCTATGTAATCTTCTGTAGAAGGACTGTTATATCTAACTGTCTGTCATCTATCTATCCATTGAAAGATTGCTAAAATTATTTTAAAAGTTATCCAAACTGTAGGCTCTAATTATTCATTCATTTGTGTGTGTCTGGGAGAATACCTAAAATAGAATGGTTTCATACATTTTGTGATCTAATATAAAATTAACTGTGGTACGCACGACCATCCAATGTGTCTGTCAGTTTTTACCCATTTGCCCAAATTTCTTCACTTTGTCTTTTCTCACCTGTTAACCCCCCTTGTACTTTCTGTTTCTATGTTTCTATGAATTCAACTTTTGATTACACATCTAAGTGAGACCCTGTCCAGTTTTCTTTTCTGAGCTTATATTTGTCATTGCAAATGGTTTTCTTCCTTTTAAGGGATGATTTATATTTTTAGTGTGCATAGTCTACATTTTTTGTCCATTCATTGATACATGACATGAAATAGTTCCCTTGTCTTAGTCACTGTGGATAATTAAACAATGAAATAACAAAGATGTGTGCATAAGTTAATAATTAGCCTCCTTTGGACATATATTCAAAGAGGGATATGAGCTGGATTGATTGTCTGTCCTAGTTTTAGCTTGATAGGTAATACGGGGAATTCCTGCACTATGTTCTGCAATGACGATACCAATTACACTTCTGTCTTAATCCTTACCCTCACTAGCCTTATTATTTTTAATAATAGCTATTCTAACAAGTATATGCTATTTGAGGTTTTGACTTACATTTTATTGATGATTAATGATGATTAGGGTTATTTCTCATATCGAATTTTTTAAGTCTTGAGAAAGTTTTCTGTTCAAATCTTCTTCCATTTTATGTTTATATTTAAATGTCATCCTTCAGTGACTTGTGTCAATTCTTTATATACATTTAAAATATTAAATTCCACGTCAGATGCATGGTAGGTTTTTATCACGACCTGTAATTTGGTTTTTCATTCTGTTGCTTGTTTCCTCAGATACAGACATTCTTAGTGTTACCTAGTCCCGAGTATTGCTAGATGCTGTGGCAGTTCTCTATTTACCCTTTTGAACAACAGGTTTCCCAAGGTGGCTACACCATTATAAAGTTTTAGAAAAGGTCAATCTGTCTGGTAAATTTTATTTGCCTTGCACACAAATGTTAAACAAAGATATTCTGAGTTCAACGATAGTCAAATGAGGACTATGGGTAGCTTCCCTAATCTCTTAGGGTGAGACGCTTTCAGGTTTTTAAGATCTAACTGAGTAAGCCTGATTCTTCTGGAAGTCACTATTAGACCAGGCTTTACTTTAGCTTACAGATATTCATCTGCTCACTTTCCAAGTGCTGGGAGCTAAAGTCCCGGATCAAAACTTAATTGACTGATAGGGTGGCCCAGAGTTCCAGGTAAGAAAATAGCATACACAGAAAAAAACACAAATAAAACAACAAAAAATAAGCTTTCCTGGATACACAAATGTCTACTCAACTGGCAAACCATTCAGAGCACTGATATTTTTCTTTGTTCTCTCAGTGCATTTTCATCATCTTCATGAGTCTGCTGAATTCCTAGAAAGTATCTTGTCTTTAGAATATTAATTTCTTCCCATTTCATGTAAGTTGTTTTTTATTCATGTTTCACTTAGACTTTTCCACAACTAGAGCTAGTCATGTCTAAAAAACAAATCTAATTTTTAAGATGCTTCACACTTGAAAACAGGAAGTGAGAGAGCATAGTTTATGGAGACTTAAGTTTATAATTACTATAAGAAATGAAGGAATAAGCTACTGAAATTATGATTTTTTTCTATAAATGAGTCAGCAGTAATCTATAGAACATTTTAGTCTTTCTGTTTAGTGATGTTAGAGATTGAATGCTGGGCCTTACCTACACTAGGTAAGTGTATTTATGACTAAGATATACCCCATGGACATGTGAAGGGATTTAACAACTCCAAACAAAATGGGTATTTCATTTTGAAAAGCACAGGCATCCAAGGAAGCTTTATGTGCAACTCTGGCTATGCAATCTCCAAGCTGGGCGACTTGAGATAGCAAAGCATCTTTAATCTCATTCCTTCATTGGTAAGATTGGGCTGTATATGTGACTAAAGGACTCATACAGGAGTTTTTCAATAACTAGGTGAAGGTGTCATCAAAGCTCATGCCTGTAGATGGAGATTTCTTGTTCATTTCCTAGCCATCCAGACATGAATAATCACATAAAAACTATATTAATTACATTACTGTTTAGCCAATAGCTCATCATTTTTCTAGATAGCTCTTATATTTAAATTAACCCATTTTTATTAATCTATATATTGCCACAAAGCTGTGTTCTACTGGTAAGGCTTTTCTGGATCTTTCTCATTTGGTATCTACATGGCATCTCTCTGACTCCGCCTACTCTACTCTCTCTATATATCTGTGTTCAGATTTACCAACTGGCTTTTCTCTGCTAAGACATTGGCTGAAACAGCTTTAGTCATTAACTAATAAAAGCAACACATATACAGAAGGACATCGCACATCATCTCCCCTTTAGTGTCAAAATAAAGAGGAAGGTTTTAACTTTAACATAGTAAAATTACATATAGCAAAACAAGAATAAAGCAAGAATTAAAGTTACAATATTTAGTCCATTTTATTTGGCAAATTAAAGAAAATAATCTATCATCTATTCTATCTTTGTGATTCAAAAGTTTTATATCTAATTTATCTTTTATCAAAACTTATCTGTCTTTAACTCTTCAAAGATCTCAGAAGAATATAATATTTCCTAAGTAAACAGGAAGTGCATTATAAGCATCTTTCAAAGTTTTAGAATTGACAGAGATATCTCGCTGCCTGGACACTCACCCAAAGTTCTTCTGCAATGATGGGGCATACAGTTTTAGCCTGCAAGTCCATAATATCTGGCAGACTTTTCAGTGAAGCAAGAAATTTGAAGATCTGTCCTGCCTTGTAATATCAAAGTTCATCAGTTGCTTTCTTTTGTCTCCTGGAGAATGTCTGGCAGCTTTTTTTGTCGTTTTGTTTGTTTGTTTTGTTTGGTTTGGTTGGTTGGTTTTTTCTGTGAAGCAGAAACTCTGAAGGACTGTCTCATCTTCTTTAGGCAAGTTTAGCAGTCATTTCTCTGTGAGTCCTGCATGTCCAGTTTATACAGTATAACATCAAACAGTCCAGGCAAGAGCAGCTTCTTACCCCAATGGCTAGCCTTGCCACATTGAATGCAAATTTCATAACGAGTTTATTCAGCACCCATCAACCTCTGAAGCAATTGATGCTGCCAGAAGCAGACATTTTTCTCATTGTTGAGAGAAGTCTAAGTTCTTAAAACCTTTTAGATGTCATATTCTGTAGGTCTTTGAAAACTTAGAAGAATAATTATCCATATGAAATTTATCTCTGCATATCTAGAAAACCTAACTAACATGAGTATAGTTTGACTATTATAGATAACTATTAATCTGTATTTCTTAATTATACATTACATTTTTAAATGAGCTGTGCAAACACAATCCCTTAAACAAGAGCAGAAATACATATGCACAGTGTAACAAATTGACCTTAAATTTGTATCATTAAACCAGGATCAGCACCAATGTATAGTATTTATCTCTATAACATATCCTCTTTTTTTCTTTTTTAGAAATTGACTGTGACCATTAATTACTTATAATCAACTCTTTGAAAATAAAAATTGTTTATAAATAATCATTCTGGGAATTTGGGCTTTTTTTTAACTGTTTGCTATTTGTTGGACAAAGTATTCTTAAAGTTTACTGAGACCTTTCAGGGGGTCTTGTTTTATCAAACCACCTTAGCATGGAAGGAATCCACAGGTTTTAATCCTCTGTGGAAACAAAAACAGAATTTTTTTTTTAAAGTAACATATCCTTAGATTCAAATATTGAAGTCATGATACCTTTAAATTAGATATGTTGGTTTAATTTAGCAGTCCATACAATAAAATGTCTCTGTGTAGTTAGCTCCTTTCCAGTCAAAAAATATAAAGAAAATGTAATAGTATATATAATCCAGACTCTGTGTATTTTTATCTTTTTGTGGCTTTTTAAATTACATTTTAATGTTTATTATTTTTACTCCTTTAATCTATGCACTGTCTCTTTAAAAACTTTGTTTTATTTTTTAAAACTTTTTTATATAATTTTCTATTCTTTTCTCTCTCTCTCTCTCTCTCTCTCCCAAGCCTAGGTACATTTTTAAACACACTATGACCCATTTCGAAAAGTTTTGTTTATTTGTTTTTGTCTGAATCTGTATTTATTACATGTCAATAATCATTTTTTTAAACCAGGATCCCTTTTTATTTAAAAAAAAATGCTAACTGGACATGTAAGGACCAACTCTGTGGCCCTCCCTGTTGGCTCCCCTGCCCATATAACATGGCAGAGGCATATTTACAGCCTTTGCAAGCCATGCTCACTGCCCCAGTTCTAGGGACTCAGAAAGTCTATGCTATCGTTAAGCAATGAGTAGCATGCTGCTCACAAACCCCATTGAGAGCTCAGCCTCCTGAAAGAGTCAGAGTTCTTTATGCTGACAACACAAACCAGGAAGCTGTTTCTCAAAGAAGTTGCGCAGCTTTTGCTACTAATGCTGACTCAGGAAGCCTTCTTCTAAAGGAGCCACACCTCGCCTCGCCATTGCCAGCAAAAAGAGCCTATTCAAGAAATATGCAGCTACCAAAAAGCTCTTGTTTTTGAGTCTAGAAGTCCTTTTCTTAAGCTTTCTTAGGCTTATATGTGGATGTATGTTGTCGAGCACTGTGTGTCATTTTGAAGATGGAGATTACTCATTTGTTTCCTAGTCGTCCAGACCCAAATAATCACACAAAACTATATTAATTACAACATTCTGTGGCCAATAGTTCAAACATTTTCCTAGGTAGCTTTTAATTCTTAAATTAACCCATATTTATTAATCTATGTATTGTCACAGACTGTGGTCTACCAGTTGGTTTTTTGGCTCCTTTCTCCTTCAGCAGTTACATGGCATCTCTCTGACTCCATCTACTCTCTCCTTATGTCTCTGTTCAGATTTCCCAACTGGCTTTACTCTGCTAAGTCATTGGCCAAAACAACATCATTCATTATCCAATAAAAGCAAGACATATACAGAAGGACATTCCACATCACATGCCCACTATCTCAAAAACAATACTTAACAGAGGTCAATTATTACCAATTATTATCACTCGTGGCTCCACTGGCAGAGATGGTGACAGATTTTTCTCTGAAAGAAATGGTTTCTTCTGAAATGGTTGTTTCCACAGCTAGTGCCAAACTCTGGAACTGTATAAAAAAAAAAACAGAATGGGCATATAGTATCTGTTCAACATATTATTTACTTTACTTTACACCTATTTGAGATTTTCCTAGCCTGCTTCTTTGTTAATAAAACTTGGCTGAACCCATATGTTTTCATAAAATATTATTTGTCTAGAGAATAACTCAAGGTGGCAGCTCTGCATTAAAAACAGAAGTTTAAATGATCACATAATTTAATTAATTAATTTAATTAATAAATTAATCACATAATTAAGCATTGAAATATCCATTGACCACTAAATACATTAATTTCAGGATAATATGCAGAACTGGGCTAAAGATAGTATAAAATTGTAATAGATCTTGAGTATCCATATGTTCCATGCCATGAATTTAATTAATTGTGGATTAAGCATTATAAGAAGAAAAGTGAATCTATATTAAATAAGCATAGGCTTACCTTCCTGTAATTACTCCCTTGACTCTATATCATAACAGCTCTCTACATAAAATGTACATGAATTCAACATTATACATAATTCGGAGATGTTGCAAAGTATGCAGGAGGATGTACATACATCAGAGACAAGTAATTCACCTTGAGGAAGTTATGGATCTAATATTTCCCAGATACTAAGAGAAAAGTAGATTCATTTTCAAGACTGATGGCTAAGACTTTACAGCAATTATTGCCTTCTCTGTTCAAAACAAAGAAAAAGATAATTTTCTAAAGTAGTATAATTGTGTAATTTTATCAAGATCATCAGGGCTTTCAGGCCTCAAAAAGAGTGTGTTCAAATAGTGCACCTTAAATATGCCATCACTGATGTTTATAATGTCATGTGACAAAAGATTGTTTGAGACTTCTGAATAAAAAAGCTACTGAGAAAATAGTGGTTCAAGCTCTATCTGTTCCCAGACATCCACCATGGAAAAGATGTTATAACAGAACTTTAAAGCCAGAGAAGGCAACATAACTTTTGAGCAGTCCAACATACTAGCCCTAGCACCACTGACCCACAGCAACACATTTAAGATATGGCCAACACTTTATATATTAATAAAACTTCTTATTTTTATCCTTGATAGATTTTTTAGCCTTTGATTAGGCTGCTATAACATAATAATCCTTTCAAAATGTTCGTAGGTAAACCATGAGGACTTAGGTGACTGAAACACAGATGTTTTAAAGGTATTTTAAAACAAAATTTGCACAGATGGGGATTCTTTAAGAATGTGAAGCACAAACAAATGAAATAAATGATGGCTCTGCTCTTTAGACTATTGTGGATTGCAGGAAGAAAGGGGCATCCTTAACCTCTGATTAATACCCCCAATTAAACTTCCAAAATAGATAACCAAGAAAGAAGCGTATATTTACTTTGTGTAGGTTTTATCTCCCATGGGAGGCCTCGTAAATGCCGTCCTGAAGAAGATACTCTATGCACCTCTATGGTGAACTTTAAGTAGAGAACCATTGTATAGAAGTATGGCTTCACATCAGATGGAAACTCATAGCAGTGAATTGGAGGATTCAGCAAGACCTAGTTGTACACATTCTTCAGTCCCTTGACTTTCACATATAAGTGCCTTCCTTTCCTCTGGACATAAGACTGTTGCCTGCCTCAAAAAGGTGCTGTGATCTTTTCCAGGAGATAGTTAGTAAAAAATAAGTTTTATGGCCTGCTCCAGGAAGAATTGATAATGCAGTATTCTCAATTTCCTTCCATTTAGAAAACTCAGTGTGACCTATTTGGAGACAGTGTGTTTGGGCCATCAGAGAAAAATAATGCAAACATAAAATGAAAGGACAGTCAAATTAACATTTGTTGTTTTAATACCATTAATTTGCAGCATATGTGGTATAAGTGCTATATAGCATGAGTAAGAGAATGGAATTCTGGGAGAAGAAGCATCATCTCACAAATACTGTTATTGTAGTGATTTCCTGCTGTCTTTTAAGAGGACAAAATAAGCCACAGAATGGACTTCTCGTTTTCTTTGCATTGTAGATAAAGAGGCACAAATTACAGAGATTGTGAACATGGACATTTTATCTACTGATTGAAGCCATCGTTGCAACAAAAGGAAACTAAACTCTCTGTGGTACTTCATATGAAATACATAAATATATTTTAATTGTGTCAAATTATATCTGTCAGAATCCAAGGGGGAGTAGAAATGTGATATGGTCTATGCCTATGTGTACGCATACCAGCAAAGCTAATTATTCTTTTAGATTGTGTTTTGTAAGAGCATCTATTAAGTTATGAACATTTCCATTTTTAAAGCAATTTAATTGTTGAATTGAATTTGAAAGCAAATTTTGGAAACTTCCTCTTATGAAATCATGTTGGTGCTTGTAACAATATATTCTTCAAACTCTTTACATTGACAACAGCAATTTCAAAGCTCTAATTACTCTTCACAGAGACTATAATTATGCAAAGATATGGACAAGACAGGGTTGGAGAGATGGCCCAGCAGTTTAAAACACTGACTGTTCTTTCGTAGGTCCTGAGTTCAGATCCCAGTAACCACATGGTGGCTCACAACCATCTATAATGAGATCTGGTGCCCTCCTCTGGCCTGCAAGAATACATGCAGACAAACCATTGTATACCAAATAAATAAATCTTTATAAAAAAAAGATATGGGCAAGAAATATCTTTTGGATCAGTATTGACAAACAACTTTAGAACCACCTGTACTAGTAAAATTGCACTCCCTAATACTTTGCAAAAATGATTTGTATGTTAATTTTCACAATAGCAAAATTAATTTAGATGTACTGCTTTATTTCAAATAACACATTATGAGACTTACAGTTTCAATTCTATAAAATGGAAAATAAATAAATAAGAATAGAAACCTATTAAAGGTTTGCTATTTCAGGCAAACGTATTACTTATCATGTGAATTTCGAGGAAGATAGGAAATTATGAGTTATATATATGAGTTTTATATACCTATACCACTGACAATAAGAGCAGACCTTCTACCTGAGTTGGTTCTCTCTGGAAACATCTTCACAGGATGCAAGTTTTTAGACTGATTTTAATATTTTTTCATGTCAATGTCTGTGTGTTTGTTGAAATGTGTGCCATAAACCTAAGAACACCCATGGTGACCAGAAGCTCGTGTCTTATCCCTTGGAACTAGAGTTCCAGGCAGTTGTGAGCTTCCTGAAATGGGAACTGAACTTCAGTCCTCTGGAACATCAACATGTGCTTCTAAAGACTGAGCTCTCTCTCTCTCTCTCTCTCTCTCTCTCTCTCTCTCTCTCTCTCTCTCTCTCTTCTCTCTCTCTCTCTCCAGTCATGGAATGCCATATTTAAAGATGTATTTTACTAATATTTGTCCCTATACATCCCTCAGTACAATCAAGACAGCCTAGATTAGCTACTAAACTTGTGCATAAAAGAATTTTGGCAAAAATAACACTAGTCATGAATCACTATTTTGGAAATACCAAATAGATAACTTGATCCCTTACTTGCAATATGGTGGAAACTGACATCTTTACATATTTTGGTTCAGTCCATCTTCAAAGCACTTTCTGACTTTTATCTTAGCATTACACCTTACTTATTAAATTTCAGAAGGGTTGGCCAAACTTGTGCTAAGACTTACCTAGCCAGCATGGAAATCAGGATTCAAATCCAGAAGTATGTCTTTGGATCCCATAAGCATAGCCAATACTATGTATTAGATTTGGAAGAATGATCAGTTTGAACTTGTAATTGACATCTATGTATTAATAATCCTTATCATCAGTCCAACTGAAATATAAGTAGAATGCTATTAATCTCTTCTAGAGCTAAGTATGTTTTCTTTGTAGTTGATTACCTCCCCAAAGAGAATGTATGCCTAAAAATGAAGGAATCTAAAATTGCTTGAAGGGTACGTTATCCTTCCACAAGATAAATATGTGCTGATGTTCTTGGAGAAAGGCAGAGGTCCATATTTTAAGGGTCAGGGACAAAATGCCTCTTTAATTTCCAAAACCCACAGGAAATCCATAATTCTTTATCCAGTGGTGCAATCAGTTGAGTGGTCCAAGTATCCATCACTCTAAATATGCCTCCCTAATCACCGAATGAAGATGATTAGTTTAATCAAAATCTTTAGTCAGAAAAGTTCTGTAAAGCTGCTGTTCTCAGAAGTGTGTCTGTCCAACTCTAAGTATGTGAAATTATGAGAGTAACGTCAGATATTGCAAGGGCACGAAGAAGGCTCCTATTTCTTTCTTCCGTATGAAGCCAGATTGCATTCTATCACAACACTCCAAGTACACCTTACAATGAGGTAGCTTTTATATGTTTGCTAAAAATTAGATAGCATATCTTTTTTCTTTTATTGAAAACAATTTTTTTCATGTAATATATCCTAGTTCTGGTTTCTTCTTCCTCTGTTCCTCCCTATGTCCCTTCCCATTTTGATCCACCTCCTCTCTTCTCCAATTAGAAATCAAACAGGCATCTAGGGATAATAATGAAATATAATTATATCATATCATAAGAGCTAAAACAAACACAAGCATATTTTAATCAGGCAAAACAAGCAAGCATAAAGTAAAGGAGTCAAACGAAGTACGAGAAACACATATTGATTTACAGAGATTCTCAGGAATCTCATAAAAACACAAAACTGGAGGCCATTATATGTATCAAAAAGACCCGGAGGGTAAAATAAAATAAAAGTGTTTAAAAGATAAAATTTTAAAATGAAAAAAAGAAATAAACTTTGATACATTTTGAGACAAGGAAGCTCCAAAGATGTTACTGAGTTCATTTTCTGCTGGCCACCTACTGCAGGACATGACCTGCTCTTAAGAGTAGTTGGTTTCCCCAGCGAGGCTCCCATGGAGAAAGGCGGGTTTTCCTTTGCACACAGTTGTCATTTGGAGCTAGCTACTGGGTTAGAGATTGAGGCATGTGTCTACTTCCCCTTTCAGGTCTAGGAGCCTACCTAATGCAGATCCATGCAGGTCCAGTGTACACCGTTTACTCTGTGGGAGTTCGTATGTGGATCAGACCTGTTTTGTTTAGAAGGCTTGATTCCTTGGTGTCTTCCATTCCCTCAAGTTCTTACGCTCTTTATGTTTTCTTTTCCTGCAGGGTTTTCTGGGCCACAGGGGAGGGATTTGATTGAGATATCCTATTTAGGGCTTAGTGTTCTGAGACCTCTCACTCTGCACACATTTTATGGCTGTGGCTCTCTGTGTTTGTTACCATCTACTGAAGGAGTAGTATTCTTACTTTTGACTTGAATTGCTGATAATCATTCCTAATTGTATTTGTTTCCTTCCTGTCTTCTTTAATATGGACAAATGTCTTCACTTGCTTCTATGAGTTTCTGAGGGAAGCATAAAAGGCAGTAAATGTAAAATAAAAACTAGATTAAGTTTCTGTATCCTCCTTTTACTTAATACTCTTGAGGAAAACAACTGACATTTTTATGCCCTGAATTCCTGAACAGAATAAAATGATGGTGTTGGAAGTGATTCATTGTAATTGTTGGTCAACAACTTCAGCAGCTCAGTGTATATACATATACTTTGTGAATCACAGGGCTCTGTGCAAATATTTTCCCATATTCAGATGAAACATGGATAACTGCACAGTGACCGCATCCTGGAGCATCTTGGAAGTGGCTAACAATTTTCCCTCTCTGCTTCAAGCTTTTCATTCATTCATTCTTTTTTTTTAAACTACATTTGACTTTGGAGTGAATGTATTTGAGCAATGCTGTTATTGTTCTTCCTACCTCAGCCTGTCTCACTGAGCTGTAAATAGCTGGTTGATACCTAGATGAATATATTCTGTTGAACAATAAGAACAATTAATTCCCAATAGTGCCATGGACAAGTAGTCTTTGGCTCCTGAAGCCCTTAATTATTAATAGTTTTGCCAGGAATTTGGTTGTGTCCCAAATTGATGCATCTTTATTAAAAGCACATCAAAGTTCTTAGTGTCTCAGTAAATGTGTAGGCATTTCAGTAAGACAGTGTAGAATATGTTGGCCATGATCAGATGATTCATGAAAAAAATCTAAATTTCATAAAGCTCATATGAGCAAGAAGCAGCTTAGGGATGAGAGAGATTTTCAATGCAATACAGTTGAAGACATAAAAACAAAGAATGTAAGCCATTTATTGCTTAAAATATTTCTTTTTAAAGTAACTTTATTTTGAGATGATCTCGGAACTAAAGAAAGGTTGGAAGAACCATGCAGAAAATTGCTATAATCATTTTGGTCATATTTATTAAATTTATAATCTTTCCACATCAAAGTTTTTACACTGCCTCTCTAACTTTCTATATACACAGACACAGATGCCTATATTATAAGCTTGAAGTCATTTCCAAATATGCTATGGAGTAGTCTTTTTGTACACTGTGAAGGTATGTTGCTCTCATTGGTTTAGTAAAGAGCTATGGCCAATGGCTAGGCAAGAAGTGATTAGGCAGACTTGTGGACAGGAAAAAAGAAAATGTGGGTAATGAGGAAGTTTGGGGGATTGTCAGGAGAACTGGGAGAAGCAAGATGAAAGTGCTGTGCTTAGGAAAGCTACTACCACATGGAAAAGAGTGGGAAAGAAATATGAGTTAAGTAAGTTGTAAGAGGTAGTTAGTAATAAGCCTAAGCTATCGGTCAAGCATTTATAATTAATAATAAGTTTCTATGTTGTTTATTGGGGTACCAATGGTCCAGATGAATAACTCCACTTGCACAAATAAGCTGTGTATACTGCCATTTTAAGCCTGTGGATTTTCTAAGAACAAGTATATTCTCTTTTGTAACAATAATAATCAGCCCTCAGAAAATTTAACGCCAGTTTAGTAGCATTATCTAACAGGCTACATGCATTCAAAACTTAGGAAGGTTCTTAAACCATCATTTACAATTCTTTTCTTTCAGTCTTTGTCTGTAACAGGTCCCAATGTAGAGACACATACTAACTACTTTGTTAGTATCTTCTGTTTCCTTCCAGCTGGAAAGTTCATCTGTTGTCATTCATCGCATAGCTCACATTTTCAATTGCTGAAAATATAACTTGTAGTATTTAGTAGGGCTTAGGTAGGAAGGCAGAACATTTCCACCAGATACTCACCTTAGCATTTCTTTCTCTTGGTAAAAATAATCTACCCATTGTTCTCTTTATTTTACCTATGTTTCATAGGTTTCTTGGTGATTTTTTAACAAGATACAAATATATATATATATATATGTGTGTGTGTGTGTGTGTGTGTGTGTGTGTGTGTGTGTGTGGTGTAGATGCTTGCATGAGTATACATATATGTATATGGATGTATGCATAAATGTATGTGTGTGCCAGAGGCCAGAGTTAGGAGTCACTCTCACACACACTTTTCACCATATATATTTTTTTTGAAATAAGGTTTCTCAAAAAACCTGGCACACTATGACTGGCTAAGATATTTGTTCAAAGAGCTCCGGAGAGCTCTGTGTCTGCTCCATCTGCACAGATATGCACCAGCGAAGCCAACTTTGTGTGGCTTAAGAGAATATAATTTAGCTCCTGATGCTTTCAAGGCAGGTATTTTGGTGACTGGGTTGGCACAAACAATTTAAGTTCCTTAATGTAAGATTATAAGGTGTAAGGTTAGCCACTTAACAAACAACTACAGATCAGTTCTTCTATTCTTTCACAGTTTGATAAGCTTCAGAAATTGTTACCACAAACAAATCACAAAGTCCTGTTTCAAAAAAACTCTCTTCTAACCTAAATATTAAGAAGTGGTAATAAGACATCATCTTGGTCTTATATCAATTTAAGTAGGTAATTTCATTATCTTAGAAAACTTTTTTTAAAGAAACCAAACAATCTTTTGTCATTTTACATACCAATCCCAGTTCCCACTCCCTCCCCTCCTTTCATTCCCTCCACTTACCCATTCCCCACTCCCCATCCACTCTTCAGAGAGTGTGCATAAGGCATGTTTCTTTGAGGAAGGATAAAATCCCTCCCTACTATATCTAGGCTGAGCAAGGTATCCATCCAAAAAGTCAGTACAAGCAGTAGGGATAAATCCTGGTCTCACTGCCAGTGGGCCCAACACCCTGCCCCAGCCATCCAACTTTCACCCACATTCAGGGAGTCTAGTTTACCCTATGCTGACTCTTTGCCTGGCCAGAGTTAGTGAGCTCCCATGAGTTCACATAAGTTGTTTCAGTGGGTGTCCCCATTCTGGTCTCGAACTCTGCTTATGTTCTCACTCCTCTTAGGAAGTGTTTTACTGGTGAGTATTACCTATGCATGTTAATGATGTAGGTGGGTCTTCTTTCTATTCGTTGCTTTCGTTGGTTAATTAATAAAGAAACTGCTTGGCCTGATAGGTAAGAACATAGGTAGGCCGAGTAGACAGAACAGAATGCTGGGAAGAAGGCAGTGAGGCAGTCGCCATGACTCTCCTCTCCGAGACAGATGCGGGTTAGGATCTTTCCCAGTAAGCCACTACCTCGTGGTGCTACACAGATTATTAGAAATGGGCTAATCAAGATGTGAGAGTTAGCTAATAAGAGGCTGAAACTAATGGGCCAAGCAGTGTTTAAAAGAATACAGTTTCTGTGTAATTATTTCTGGTAAAGCTAGCCGGGCAGGCGGTGGGAAGCGGCCCGCTGTTCTTTCTACACATGGAGGCCAGTATTTGAAGGAAATTATGCTAATTTGGTTGAATCATTGCAAACAAAATATATTTCCTTTTACTGTCATGCATAATGCTCCTGTGAATCCCTTAGGGTTTCTGGGGACCGACCTTAACACAAGCTGTCTTTCACTTACTGTTTTCACATCATGACACCTAAGCAACCTCTATCATGTGAGCTGCTGCCACCGTTGTCCTGAAGTTCTTTTGTATTTAAGACTAAAGTTTCCATGATTATCTATTCTTGCTTATTTGACCTCTCTCCTAACAGAATTATTTTTTCATTGTTTAAGATCTTCTGTCTCTAGAAAACTTTTAGGTACAGCTGTAAGCCTAAACACTTACCTTGACAATACCTTCTCTATGTTTACTATCTCCCCACAAAACCTCCCCAGCACCATGGCTTAAATATCACTGACACACCAATATCCCTTAAGCTGCATACTCCAACAGGGATATTGAAACATAATATATAAGGTTAGATATAAAGTTGCCATCTCTTCTTGAATGTCTAAGAATAGTCACTGATTTTGTATATGGTATATTGCATATCCCTGCAGAAGAACACGGTATGAATGTCTTGTCTTATAAAAATCATTTACATTGTCTCATTCATATAATCACCCAGAAAAAAGGCATTTGGATGAAAATGTTTTAAGGTTTCTCCCTACAGTAAAAATCTGCAGCTATCTAGTCTACTTCTACTATATCGTTTCTGTTTGAAACAAAACTGAAATTACAGCTGTTTTACTCTAATGCTCAAAACTAGGTATTAGTGGTAGGTTTTAGAACTCACACAAACTATTTGTGATAATTAGATTTTATTGTTAATTTGACTCCATTTAGCATCAACATAAAAAGCGAGTGTCCCACTGTAAAAACAGGCATTCGTGGTATGGTCGCATGATAGTTTCAGGATGACAGTGTCCCAGACTCATGGGAATGGCAGGGCCTTTCCCAGGTCAGAACCGTGGAAATGGAAAGGTCCAACTTCCCCTGGTCTTTCTAAGCTATTAGAAAGAAATTATTTTTGAGTATGGGCAGCACACTACTGTGGCTGGATCTTGGACGTAGTAAAACAGAGAAAAGTGAGCCAAGTACCCAGCGTTCATCATCCTCTGCTCCCAACTCCTGACTGCAATGTGATGAGGTGCCTCATGGTCCCACTGACATGCCTCTGCTGTCTTTCATAAGCCAAAAGACAAAATTAACTTTTCATTCTCTTAGTTGCCATATTGGATACTTTTTCACAGCAATATAAAAAGTAACTAACGTTTAGGAAAAAAATGATACTTAGAAGTAGTAATGTTGCTGTAACCAAATCACCAGGTTGTTCCTAGGCCTTTAGAACTTGTTTGCAAGAGGAATGTGGAAAAGGATGGGATGTCAGGGTTTGAAAGGCCTATAATTCTCTGAGCATTACTCAGTGTCCCCCCTCGTGGGATCTAGAAAACCATACTGCTGCGAGAATAATGGACAGTGGAAACTCAGTTCATGAAGTTTCAGAGGACAAGGAATAACATTATTTGAATATAATAGGCCCCCATATGCTCACAGGGAGTGACATTCTTAGGAAGTGTGTCTTTAGTGGATATGGCCTTATTGGAGGAAGTGCATCATTGTGGAAGAGGGCTTTGATGTAGCCTATGCTTAAACTATGCTCAGTGTAGACACAGTTCACTTCCTGCTGCCTGCAGATCAAAATGTAGAACTCTCAGCTCTCTCTCCAGCCCCAAGTATGCCTTCACACTGACCATCATGATAATGAACTAAACCAATAAAACTGTAAGTCACCCCAGTTAAATGTTTTCCTTCATAAGAGTTGTCATAGTCATGATGTCCCTTCACAGCAATTGAAGCCCTAAGACAAGGATTCTCTTAGAACTGAGCTATAGGGTGTTGTTACTACATTCTGGTAAAGAATCTAGCTGCTTTCTTCCTGTGTCCTGAGAACCTGAGGCAGGATTCAAAAGTAATGGGCCAATTCACTTGTCAAAGGAAGTTTCAAGAAAGAATATCATTAAGTATGAGTAATAGTCACCATTCATTGCACTTATCCAGTTCTGTAGTGAGGAAAATAAGTGGGACAGAAATATTGAAAGTATGTAGCTGTCCAGGAAACGGATGTATATAAATTTAATGATGCAGACAAGCAGTATGGGTCCAACAGCAGATATCTTAAAAATGGCTTAATCTCACTGTCAGAAAACTTCATGCCTTATACTTAAAAAGATGTCTTAAGAGTAAGACTTCATGTGATGCTGTGAAATTATAAATTTCATTTGAAAAAATATAGTATACACTGAAGGGATTCTCTACTTGGAGTCAACGATCCAGAAAGTGTTTTGCCAGGTTCATCAAACAAAGGCAGAAAGAAAAACTGTAGCCAAAATGAGCCGGGTTGCATCTTAAGCTTGCAATGGAACTCAGTAGTATCAATCATCCAGTTCTGTAATGCTAGCATGCAAAAATCAAGACTGGGGGGGATCATGAAGGCTTGTGCCAAAGTTCTAGATTTCCAAAGGCGATGTGAGTCACAGGAAAAGCTCTTCAAAATGCCCTTGAAAGAGCACAGCGTGAAGTGGTTAAAGTAAAGCCTACATTGTGATCATGACAGTAGGATGCTCAGGATGCCTAGACTGTGGAACAAAGGAAAGATGCTTGCTCAAGGGGAAACTGGCTAAGAATGTGGCTATATGAGCTAATGGTGGCAGAGCTGCAGGGAATGGGTTCAACAAATCTTCTGGATCATAAGTAATTCCATCACATGCCCCAGATGCCCAACATGTAGCTGCAGGATTTAATGCTTTCCTTCCAGATTGTGATCTTGCTTTGGTCCAGTCTTTCTTTCTTATACCACTCCCTGTTCCTCTTTATTTAATTGGGAGTCTTTATTACCTACAATTCTTTATTGAAAGTATTCAATATATCTTTATCTTTGGTTTTGTTTTTCATTTTAGAGACATGTAATTAAGAGGTTGTCTTTAATTTCAGATGAGGCTTTGGACTTTTGAAAAATGTTGAAACTGTTAAAGACTCTGGGGTCTTTAGAGAAGGACTGAGTTCATTGTGAATTATGAGATGAAAATGAGGACTCATGAGCCAGAGGTAGAAACTTAGCAATTAAAGTGATATGCTTGTTGTGTTGAGTTGACAAGGAGTGAAGCTTTGATAATTACTCTTCAATGTTAACTTGGTTAGATTTAGAATTACTGAGGAAAAAACACCTCTGGATGTTTCTATAAGGCTATTTTCAGAAAAGTTTATATGAGAAAAGAAGAACCACCCTGAACACACATTCATCACATCAGCAGAGGACAATAACAAAGAAAAGGGAGAAAAAAAAGGGGGGTGAGTTGAACCTCAGACTTCATTTCCTCTGTTTCCCGGCTGTATGTGTCATAACTAACTGTGAAATTCCAGGAAGAAATGATTTATCTTTCCTAACAGTTTGAGAGTGAAGTCTGATATGCTGGAGAAGGCCTAGTTGCTGGAATGCCCCAAACTGACATTATAGAAAGAGAGGTCCAGTTCCTATCAGCTGACCTCCACACATGAGTCATGGCACCTGCATGCTCCACTCACAAAATAAATAAGTAGGTAGGTAGGTAGGTAGAAGATAGATTGACAGGTGGAAAGATAGATAGATAGATAGATAGATAGATAGATAGATAGATAGATGATAGATAGGTAGGTAGGTAGGTAGATAGATAGATAGATAGATAGATAGATAGATAGATAGATGATAGATAGGTAGATAGATAGATAGATAGATAGATAGATAGATAGATAGATAGATAGATGAAAGATGAAAATATTTCCTATATTTCCTTCTTAAAATGAGTAAGTGAAATGTGAAATTTTGGAAAACATTCCTCAGTTACCTCTAAAACCAAATACATACAAGGATCTACAGACGAGCAAAGATTCAGTAATATGTTTGAGTACAAACAGTAAGGACAAATCCAGTCATTCCACAAAAGAATAATAGCAATGAAGTGGAATGTTTGCAGGCTATCTTGAAAAGGAGTGACTGAGGGACAGCATTTTACAATTCATTAGTCTTTATAATTAAATAAAATTATTGAATTAACTCTGCTGTTTACCCATTGGTATTTGTGAAAGATTCCAGAATCTTCACAATTCATCATCTTTTTTTGTTTGTTTGTTTTTTGGTTTATTCCACAATTTCAAACCTATAATCTCACTTAGATCCTCACATTCAAAATGAAAAGGAGCTTGCAAGTAAATTGATGGATGGGTCATTTTGGGAATTTTAGAGACAATGATACAAAACTACAACATGAAAAGAAATTCAATAAAAGGTGTTTATATTCCAAAAAGTGATCACACTTAACAAACTTGACCAAATAACACTTGAGTGCAGATTCCAGCCAATTTAATGAGATTTCAGATTTTGTATCAGACAAATAAATGAAATATAGTTGGATAACTCCTCTCCATATATCTTAAATTATTGTTCTTAAATATCTTGATCCACTTCTTTTAAAAAAAAAAACAACAGACTCCTTTCCCAAAAAGGAATTGCAGAGAATTCAAATTTCCAATCACTTTGGAAACAAGCCTTTAGAATTGACTAAGACATGGTAAGAATCTACTTTAAATACTTGGGGAATAAACTGTGTTTATAGAATATTTTTCCCAACAGGCCAATAACATTGTTTTATCAAGAAAATTGAAAGGCAAGGGCATTTGTAAAAGCCACTCATGACTGAACTTACATAACTAAGTTCTCAATGTCAAGGTTTGCTGCCCTCATAAATTCCCTTTCTGGCCAAATCGAGCTCTTACACATAATGACCTTGAGGGCCTCTGTTGAGAGCCTGTCAAGCATAGTCTTGTTGTGAATGTTTTCCACTCTTTCTGAGTCTTCAGTTTCATGGTTTTTACTAAATCCTTCCATTCAAACTCTAAATGTTTAAAATCAGACCCTATTCAAAAGCACAAATCAGAACCTTCAGACCTTATGAGCCCAAGTCATTTTCACTTCAATCCCAGAGCCTTGAGAGTCTTGAGAGACAAATTCCCTTGTCCCTTTTGATTCCATCACTAGTTACTCACTGGTAAACAACAGAGAATTCGGCCTCCAATATCATTTTCACTGAACTGCCTGCCTACCTTACATACTGTCTCTCATCACAAATGCACTGGCATACCCATCATTTTCTGTATACTTTTCTTTCCTCATTTATTTGTCTACCCTACACAATGTCAATAGATATTCTTCAAAAACTTCCTTGGACCTTTATGTTCTTTTTCTCTCCTTATTTGTCTTCCTACATACATTTACCTTGGGAAACCTTGATCAATATAATTATGACTGTCATTTCTAAATAGACAGCTCTCACACTATATGTCCAACCTGATTTCCTTACTGAACTCCAGTATTTAAATCCATCTAACTGAATTTCTTCACCTATGTGGTCTGGAAACATAAAATCCATCATATCTGACAATTAAATTCACTCATTCTCTGTCTCGCATACTCATCTTTAAATCACTATTTCTATAATGTCTCAAGCTTAAAATACCCTGACCGCTAACAGATTTCTACCCTTCCCTACCATGAGACATGAAGATTTAAGAACCAAGGATCTCTAATTCTCTCCATCTTAGGTTCCTTTTCTCTTTCCCATCTTCAAGGACTTCCTCTCTCAAGTAGTTTCTATATGATAGGTAGCCTAGACCCAACCAAAAGACTAACTGCCCAGATCACTTCCTGTGGGCATGTCTATGGGTGCTGTGTCTTGATTGCAAGTTCACATAGGAGGCCCAGGCCACTGTGGACAATGCTATCCTCTGAACAGTAGTCTTGGGTTCTATAGGAAAGCCAGTTGAGCTGGAGCTGTGAGTTAGCCAGCAAGAAACATTCCTCCATGGTTTCTACTGTAAGTTCTTGCTTGCATTTATGTCCTGAATTTGTTCTATGATGGACTGACTATGCCCTGCAAAGTGAAATAACCCTTTTCCTCCCATAAGTTGTTTTGGTAATGGTATTTGTCATAGCAACAGAATGAAACTAGAATAACCTCTCAGTTTTCAAGGGGCTTAACTCTAAGTGTTCACTTTCTTGTCTAAACACTAACATGATTCTAAACAGAGACTAGCAGTTTGAGTCTAACCACGCTATTCTTTGATGGTCTGCCTCTAAACACTTTCATTGTGCTGTTTCCCACATCTTCCATGTTCTCCATGGAGCTTTGAAATTCCCATACTCGTTGCTATTTTCTCGCTTTGTGTTGGAATGTGTTATTCCCTCCATCTAGAATCCTCTATATGGCCAGCTCTTCCATCTAGGCATGAGCAGATTCTACCCATTCTTTAGGGAATTGGCTCAGATTTTACTCTTGTTGTGAAATACTTAGCCTTTCAGTTGGAAGAAATCATTTTCTTTGAAAAATCCTAGATCGCCTTTCCTTGTATCATCTATGGCACTGATCACTTTTGGCTTCATACTACTGTAACTAATTTTGTTCAGATTCAACAGTTAAGCATCTACATGTACCAGGTGCACTGGTAGGTGCTTTAGGGGGTAGTTGCAATATTTGATGTTTATATTCTCAGGTAGTCTCCAATAAAGGTATACATTTACTCATCTTCATAGCAAAGCATTGAATAGATGAATATAGTTTCTCAAAGGATGTAAAAATTGTGAAAGAAGTTTAAAGAAAAGATGATAATAGTGGGAATATTTTCAGAGAAACAAGGAAAGTGAACATTAGTGTCAATTTGTTACTACATGGAGAACTTTTCAAAATTTATCTGCCTATGTAATAGTCTCTATTATTATTGTCTAGTAATCATGCTTCTATATTTTTCCTTCTCTCTTCCTCAAGAACTAAAGCAATTAGGTGGTTAGGAATTAAATGAAAAAGAAAATTTTGTTGTTAGGAATGATTTTGAATATCGTCTTATGGGAATAAATTTAAAAATACTGCTAAATTCATGCTTAGTAACAAAGAAATGATTGCTCGTTGTTTGTGGTGGTTTGAATGAAAATCCCCCCCATAGACTCATAGGGAATGGCAATATTATGAAGTGTGAAATGAAATAGGTGTGACCTTGCTGTGGGAGCTCCTACCGCTCCTTCAGCCAATCGCCACTGAGTTACCAGCCCATTGGGGCATAGTCTCTCTCTCTTTAAAAAAAAGCAGCCGTTGTCCTCCACTCTCTCTCTGGCTTCCGGCTCCACTTCCGGCTCCTAGACTCCTTTCCTGTTCGCGGGGAAGGGCTGTTGTCTGGGACGGTAATCTGTAAGTTTTTTCCCCTTTGAATAAATAACCATTCTATTAATCATAATTCCAAACTGGTGTGGGATTGTCTGTGACTTACGCCTTCATCTGGTGCCCCAAGTTTGGTTGTAGAATCTCCCCTTCCCCCCACTCAACTGCTTGCTGCCAGCTCGGCTAGTCACGAGCCCTACCTCAGCTGCGGCCTGTGCCCTGTGTGTGGAGCCAGCAGTTCAATTAAACCCCACGCCTCCCAAGCTCCACAGGCTCGGGACAGTCTCTGCCTGCCTGGTTTGCTCTTTTCTGAATTGTTTCTAAATTTCCCTTGTAAGTGTGGCGCTTTAGTGGCGTGAATCAGAACGACTCGGTCACGTGGAGGCATACGCGGCTTCCGGGTTGCTATTTTCTACCCCTGGATTCTGGGTTTCTGGTTCCATGTATGGAATTGATTTAATTACATTTTCTTTGTTGAGCAACTTATATTTCCTAGTTTTTAACAAATACTAAGGCAGACACTGAAACAGGACCCCGTTTCCGTCACCTTTGCAGTGGTTCTAGTCGCAACTTGGCAACAGCGCCGCCTACTAGACAAGAGGTAATATGGCAGTTTTTGTTTCCAATGCCAATTTTACTGTTTTCTTTATTAATACAATAGATTATGTCATGCAAGGTTTATATGACTATGGGGATACATTAATTTACTTGTTACTAGGTTTCAGTTTTCTTTTCAATATTTTATCATTAAGAAAGATATGATTTTTATGGACTAATAATGAAAAACTAGTTGAAAGGATTAAAATTATTGAAAATCAGGGGTTATCTGAACAAGTGGATATTATGAAAGACAAAATTGACTCCATGTCCAAGGGTACTAGGAAGTTACCTGAAAGGGTTCAGGCTGTTGAATTTGACGTTCAGACATTACCACAAAGTTTTGATAAGGTAACAGATAGAATGTACCTCCAGAATGGGAACCAAAAAACTGATACCTTAGTGAAATTCCTAGATAGACGGGTAGGTCAGGAGATTCAAGATTTAAGGGAGACAATGATAAAAAGATTAGAAATGATTGAAGAAATTATTGGAGCTGGTGAACAGAGTAAGAAGGCACAAGGACAGGATACAATGCCACCACCAGCTGTTAGAACTGGCTTATCCAGGGTTCTAACGACATACCCTGTAATTTATTCTGACAAAGGGTCAACTTCTAAAGGCTCAAAGGGAGTTAAAGAAGCTAGATGAACACCAATAGCAATGAATGATTTAAAAGAAATTAAGCAAGCTGCCATTAATTATGGCTTACACTCTGCATTTGTTAAAGAAATGATAAGGACTTGGCCTTCTAATGTCAGAGCTACCCCCCATGATTTCTCTCAGCTAGTGTCTGCAGATTTAGATGATGGACTTTCTTTGATGTTTGGAATTTATTTCAGAGAAGAATCCAAACATATGGAATAGCAAGGAAGAGCAAAAGGTGTGGAGGTTTCCCAAGATCAAATTCTTGGTGTAGGAACATATGCTGATCCACAGGTCCAAGCTCTTTATGACGAAGAAGTGCTGTCCTTATGTCACAAAGCAGCCTTGAATGCTTAGAATAGAATACAAGATCCAGCAAAAAGGGTCGAATCATATACCAGGATTAGGCAGAGACAGAGAGAACCCTTTACTGACTTGGTAGAAAGATTATTTAAGGCTCTGGACACAGGGGTAACAGACCCAGAAACTAGACAAATACTTCTTGAATCTCTAGCTTTTAAAAATGCAAATACTGAATGTAAGAAGATAATTGGGCCTTTAAGATCTAGATCAGCACCTATGGAAGAATGGATGCAGCATACAATGAATGTTGAGACGTTTAGCTATAATGATGAATCCTGGGTAGGAGAAGCAATTTCCAAAGCTATGAGGAGACATCAAACTACCAGGTGTTTTAATTGTGGTAAATTAGGACATCTGAAAAGGGATTGCAGGCAAAGAAATTCTAGGAATAATATCTCCTCTGGGAATGATAAAAGTAGGAGACCTCAGCCTTCAGGTATATGTAGGAGATGCGGTAAAGGCCGACATTGGTCCAACGAATGCAGGTCAACAACAGACAGACAAGACAACCCGATACCGTCTGGAAACTCCTTGAGGGGCCTCTCGCAGGCCCCCAAGCCAAAAGTGGCCCAGTCATTCCCAGTTACAGTGGAAAATGTGTCTCACCAAGAAAATTGAAAACTCCAATGTCTGCCGTAAAAAGTAATACTGGTCTAAATGATGAATTACATGTGGAGAATGAGTCAAAAAATTCAGTAGGACAGAGTAAACGTACATTTCGACAAACTTCTATTAACGATCAAAGACCAAAGCTAAGAGTCTGTATAAATGGCATTTTTATTGAAGGCTTATTAGACACAGGTGCAGATGTAAGTATAATTACTCCAGAATCTTGGCATCCGAATTGGCCTCTTCAAGAGGTAGATGTTCAGTTCCTGGGAATTGGAATCCTATCTCGCGTAAAACAAAACACAAGATGGGTGGAATGCATAAGGCCTGAAGGGCAAACTGGAAGACTAAGGCCATATATAGCCAATATTGCAATAAATTTATGGGGCCGTGACCTGCTCAGCAATGGAATACCCAGATTAACATTCCTGTAGTTCCAGGAACTCACAATTCTGGGAAGGATATAATGAGGTATTGTGGAAAAAGGTCACCAGCCATTCAGGCTCTACAAGAACATACAGCCAGTAGCAAACCTTTAGAGGTACCAACAGCCCTACCTTTAAAATGGCTAACTGAGAAGCCAATATAGATCAAGCAGTGGCCTCTAGCTGAAGATAAATTACAGGCTTTGGAATAGCTGGTACAAGAGCAACTAGATGCTAACCATATTGAAGAATCAACCAGCCCTTGGAATTCTCCTGTGTTTGTTGTAAAAAAAGAAATCTGGTAAATGGAGAATGGTGACAGTTCTAAGAGCTGTCAACAAGGTAATTCAACCTATGGGTCTGCTACAGTCTGGAATTCCTTTGTCTTCTCTATTACCAAGAGGATGGCCTCTTATAGTTATTGATTTGAAAGATTATTTTTTCACTATACCTTTGCAAGAAAAGGATAGAGAAAAATTTGCCTTCACAGTGCCTACTTATAATAATTCTCAGCCTACTAGGAGATATCAATGGACTGTCCTCCCACAGGGGATGCTCAATAGTCCCACATTGTGTCAATATTTTGTTAATAAGCCACTGGAAATAATTTGTAAGCAATTTCCCAAGTTCATAATTTATCATTACATGGATGACATTTTATTATCTGATTCAAATAAAGATACTTTGGAAAGTATGTTTGAAGAAGTAAAGAAAGTCTTGCCTAGGTGGGGATTACAAATTGCCCCTGAAAAAATTCAAAGAGGAGATTCTATTAGTTACCTAGGTTACAGAATAGGGTTAAAATTCGAACGCAAAAGGCACAAATTAGGAGAGACCGATTACGGACTCTTAATGACTTCCAAAGATTGTTAGGAGACATTTCCAGTGTATGACCAGCTGTTGGGATAACACCTGATCTAATAGTTCATTTAAACTAAACCTTAGATGGTGATAAAGATTTAAATAGTCCCAGAAAATTGACAGTTGAAGCAGAAAAGGAACTGACAATGATTGAGGAAAAATTACAGGAGGCACATGAGGATAGGGTAAACCCAAATCTTAGTTCTATCCTAGTCATACTGCCTTCCAGAATTTCTCCTACAGGGATTTTAATGCAGAGGGAAGATATTATTTTAGAGTGGATATTTATACCTCATAAACCAAGTAAAAAATTAAAAACTTATGTATAAAAGGTCTCTGAATTAATTATAAAAGGTAAACTGAGACTTCGTCAACTAGCAGGTATAGAATCAGTAGAAATTATAGTGCCTTTTACTACTGAGGAAATAAGAAAGTTATGGGAAAATATTGAACCATGGCAAAGAGCTTGTGCTAATTTTTTGGGAGAAATTAACAGCAACTATCCCAAAAGTGATAGACTTAACCTCATAAAGAGAACTTCTTGGATTCTTCCTAGAATTGTACATGATGCTCCAATAACTGGAGCCCGGACATTTTAAACCGATGCAAAGAAATCAGGGAAAGCAGGTTATAAATCGGAAGAATTGAGTAAGGTGGAACAAAGCTCTTATAATTCTGTCCAGAAGGCAGAATTATATGTCATTCTTATGGTGCTAAGGGATTTTAAAGAACCTCTTAATATAGTTACAGATTCACAATATGCAGAAAGAGTTATCATGCATATTGAAACCACTGAATTCATACCAGATGACATAGAGTTGACTTCATTGTTTATCCAGGTACAAGACATAATTAGGAATAGGCTTTGTCCAATGTACATAACACACATCCGATCCCATACCGGTCTGCCTGGCCCTCTAGCACAAGGTAACGCTGAAATCGACCAATTATTGATTGGAAGCGTTCTGCAGGCCTCAGAATTTCATAAAAAAATCACGTCAATAGTAAAGGCTTAAAGAAAGAGTTTTCCATTACATGGCAACAAGCTAAGGACATTATAAAGAGATGTCCTACTTGTTCTTTCTATAATCAAACACCGTTGCCTGCAGGGAGTAACCCAAAGGGTACTCAAAGGAATGAAATCTGGCAGATGGATGTGTTCCACTTTATGGAATTTGGTAAATTAAAATATGTACACCACACCATAGACATGTATTCAGGTTTTCAATGGGCAACTGCCCTGAGCTCAGAAAAGGTTGATTCGGTAATCACACATTTATTGGAAGTTATGGCCATCATGGGTATACCTGCACAAATAAAGACAGACAATGGTCCAGCATATGTATCTAAGAAAATGAAACGCTTCTTTGCTTATTATAATATAAAACACGTTACAGGTATACCAAATAATCCTACAGGTCAGGCAGTTATAGAAAGATCAAATCGTACTATAAAGGATATGCTAAACAAACAGAAATGGACGAAAGATATCCCCAGAAATAGATTGCACAATGCTTTATTAACCTTGAATTTTATTAATGCTAATGAGAAAGGAACAACAGCAGCAGAGAGGCATTGAATAATGGAAAAAACTTCTGAACTAAACCAACCTGTTTATTTCAAAGACGTGCTGACCTCTGAATGGAAGCCAGGAGATGTGCTATGTTGGGGAAGAGGTTTTGCTCTTGTTTCCACAGGAGAAGAAAAATTGTGGATACCATCAAAATTAATAAAGGTTCGATTTGAAGAGGAGAAACCTCTCAGAAAGGAGAAATGACAGCTCATCTACAATGATGATATTCATACAGGTGGTAAGAAAAACATGTAGAATGGGGGCAGGGTTCTGTTCTTATCTCCACAGGAAAACACTGATCTTTGAAAAGTTCAAGGGACCCTGGATATTTGAATACTGACAGATGGAAAATAACGGCCCAATAGGGACTATCAAGAAAACTGAATAGGTTCTATAAGTAAAATATACTAAATCATATTTCTAAATTTATAGAGCTGGTTTTGGAGTTGGACTCCAGATCAGTCCCTCTCTAATTCCAAGCCTGTTGTTAAAAGAAAAACCCAGAGCTTCTGGAGTTTCTGTCTCATGTCAAGAGCCATGATATGGGACAGAAAGAAATATGAGTTTAGAAAACATCTTTACTTTTCTTCATATCATACCTTTCATTAAATATATCTATCATGCCTTTCATTGAATATATGTATGTCTGTATATGTCTATATGATTACTGCTTAAGTTTTCTACAATGAACAATGAGTTTTTCCTGCAGTGACATGTAAAGTTTCCAGGAAGAAGATGGGGCCCCATAATAACAACTCCACCTGGTTGAGATGACATCATGATACTGATAGCGCTACTACAAGACCTGTTTTGGGTACTAGCTGCACAAGACGGTTCCAACGTGGTTAGCTGAAATGGTGCACATCTTGTACAACATTCTGACCAGACCTCCACAAAATATTCAGAGACTATTTGCAATTTTAAAAGACATTGATCTTGAAATTTAACCATCATTTTACTTTCACAGGATCCCCCAGAAAGAACGTCGCCCCCATGACAGCTGGAAGTAATTCTAGAGAACGACGTCCCCTCTCCCAGTAAAGTCAGTCCTTGGGTTTAGGGACATCATTTAGGGGTTGTTAGAATTAGTAAACAGTTTAGGGTTGGGGGAGGAATTTTATAAGTGCAGGAATCTTAAAAAAAAAGAGGGATAATTGGATTATGGGATAATAGATTTGTACTTGTGAGTTATTGTTTTTAGACAAATATATTGGTATCAATTCTTATATATTAATACAAAGTTAAATTATGTTGACTTATGCATGCATGTTTTTACCTCTGTTTAAAACATTTTATGTATTGATATATATTGTATTGATATATGTATATTTACCATATTGCATTGTACACTTCTACCTCTGATTAAGATACCTATATATTGTTTATGTATTGATATATATATTTACTATATTGCAATGTATACTTGCACATTGTTTATATTTGGAGGTCACATTGTCCTCATTTATTGCACAGTTGTTTATTATCTCAGACTTTAAATTAGATAGATATTGAGAATTATATAGATCAATAGTCATCTAAGTTTGTCATTTATAATTAGACTTATCAGGTTCTTTAGATACATAGAGATTATATTCAGTATAGATAGATAATCTTCAACCTCTTCAAAGAGCTGTAGAAAATGGCCTTTAATCTAATTCAGAGTTCTGTGGTAAGGAGACACAATCACTCCTGGCAACACCGATCTATTCCCGAGAGAATGTTGAGCACCAAAGACACTCCACCTGGAGCCTTTCCTCTTGGCAGAACTGGCCTTTGGGTAAAGAAATGTCCATACCTTAACTACTGACAGAGTTACAGAATATCCATAAATGGATAAAACAGGACTGTCATATCCTGGCAAGACAGGGTAAAATAGTTTTGAAAAGTTTCTTGCCTTTGAAAATGGTATGTCAGTTACATCAGGCTTAGCCAAAGTTGGTTGCTTCAACGCTGCAAACGTGACTTTGGGTGTTTGCCCAGGTAGCCAGTTGTCTCTGTGATTTGTTACATGTTCTGGAAGTTGTTTGATTGCACTTCCCAATTACTCAGGTAACATTATTTCCCTTCTCAGATCTTCGATGGGATTGCAGATTATATAAATGTAGTTACTTTCCTTTCATGACTTGGCCAGGTTATTTGTTATACAAGACTTAAGCTAGTTAGAATAGGAAATTTGTATTTATTGTATATAATTTCGTAGGTTTGTACTTATTGTATATAATTTCGTAGTAGGCTTAGAACTCTCTTACTTAAACAAAAGGGGGAGATGCTGCGGGAGCTCCTTCCGCTCCTTCAGCCAATTGCCACTGAGTTACCAGCCCACTGGGGCGTGGTCTCTCTCTCTTTAAAAAAAGCAGCGGCTGTCCTCCACTCTCTCTCTGGCTTCCAGCTCCACTTCCGGCTCCTAGACTCCTTTCCTGTTCGCAGGGAGGGGCTGTTGCCTGGGACGGTAATCTGTAAGTTTTTTCCCCTTTGAATAAATAACCATTCTATTAATCATAATTCCAAGCTGGTGTGGGATTGTCTGTGAATTATGCCTTCATGACCTTGTTGGAGGAAGTGTAGTTCAGGGGGTGGGCTTTGAGGTTTCACATGCTCAAGCCAGGCCCTTTATGGTTTTGTAACTTCAGTGCACTAAGTAAATGCAGATAATAAATTGGACTTAGAGATTTATTATTTGACTCATTTGCTGCAATTTTGGGAAAACTTCAAAGGATGAAGAATTACTTTCTGGGACTTGGGTGATGGTTCAGTAAAGGTACATACTACACTTGCAGAGATCTCCAGGTAAGTTCCCAGTACTCACATCAGGCAATTTACAACTATTTGCAGCTCCAATTCCAGAGGATCTACTGGACTCCACAGGCTCATGTACACATACCCACAAACCTACTGATGCAAACACACATCTCTAAACATAAAATAAAATCTTAACTTTTTAGTAACTTTCTTTACACAGATCTACCTTTTCTTGTTTCACAGTGTATAAATATAGCTACTGTGATCTTTTTGAGTCTCATTTATGTAGTATATATTTCTCTGTTGCCTCAGTAGCAGAATGAATTCCTCTGAAGCACCCCATAATCAAAGACTGTTATTCATAAAGCTAGAATGGTTCAAATGTTGGATTACTGATTTACCCTGCTTTTTGTTCTAGCCTATAAATGGAAGTTTCTGTCCCATCTGGTCCTGTAACTGTTCAGTTCCTAAGAAACATGGAGAGGCTTATATTATTTGGCCTATTAACTCAAGTTTATTATTAACTAGCTCTTACAACTTAAATTATCCCATAATTCTTGTTTATGTTTAGCTACATGGCTTGGTACCTTTTCTCAGTGAGGCATTCTTATCTTGCTTCCTCTATATCTGGCTGGTGACTGACTCTCTGCCTTTCTTCTTTCCAGAATTCTCCTCATCTCATCACCCTGTCTATACTTCCTTTCTGGCTACTGAATAATCAGTATTTTATTAAACTAATACGAGCGGCCAATCTATACAGTATACAAGAGCATTGTCCCAAACCTGCCCAAACCATCTTCTGACACATCGGTTTTATATTCTTGTGAGTGAGCACATTGGCATATTGCAAATATCAAAGTGTCATTGATTAACTCATCTCATCTTTTTAAGTATGAAATATTATAAATCAGCAATGAAAGAGTTAAATCTCTTTATAAATAAAAAGGTATTTTTCTGGAAAACACTGAACCATAATTTATCAATCATTATGTTTTAATCACATTCTCAAATAATACAAAAGAAAAGGCAAACATACAAGACTACCATACTAGGACTATATTCCTCTTTCAACTGTGATTTCTTTGTACCTTGTCTGAATAAAACTTATTTATAAGCATAAGATAAAGGGGAACTATTTTTTGAAAAGGTTATTCCCTCAGTTATATCTGACGTTCAATCATCAACTTATACTGTGTGACAAAAAGCACCTATATTAAGATGTGCATGGTGACACACATTCCAACCCCAGTACTCAGGAAGTGGAGGCAAATACATCTTTGAGTTCCAGAGCAGCTGGGTCTACACAAGGGGGCCCTGTCCTGAAAAAAACACCTATTAGTCACATATATTTTATATTAATAATATTTCTGCTAATAAGAACTAGAAAATTATCTTTATGTGTCATTTTTAAATTGCTATCCAAGGAAAGTAGTAAATTTTCCGTTGGCAGTCACTAGGAAAGCAAAATTAAAATCTTGATGAAAACCCAGATATTAATGTCCATGTCCAAACACTAGGTCAAAAGCCCTGTAAATTTTAGAGGCACAGCTGCCAGAGGAATTCATATTAAACACCAGTGTTGACAGGAGACCAGCAGGGCAACATCACAGAAGCAACAGCATATAATACATTCTATGTCACTCCAAAGTTAAGTCAAGATGATGGTAACTAAGTTGTGGCAAGGTTTGAAAGGTCTACCATCATTCTAAAGGCAAAAAAGAGAATTTCACAGCCAAAGAACCTAAAGCAATAAATGAACCAAAACACATTCAAGGCAGAGTGGCAGCTCTACCGAGGGAAGCCAGTGGAAGGTCACATGTGAAGAGCAACTGCATCTAAATACCAATACCTTGACTGATGTGCAGATATGCAAACATTCTGGAAGTGCATGCATGCATATACTATGAGTGATACATCTGTCATGAATGAATATTTATCCTATCTACACACCCAGAAGCCTGAACACATCCCCATCAGCCAATGGAAAGCAACCTCTTTTTTGAAACCATCATCTATCTATAGATATGTAACCAAGTTTAGCCAACAGTTCTAAACGATTTCGTGCTGGCAAAGAAACGGTTTAAAAAAAAAAAAAAAGCCTTGCTGACAAAACCAAAGCATCAAGAAAATTGTAATCTGTGCTTCTAAATGTCTCAAAGCTAAGCCCACCTTAATTATAAACCCAGGCCTAAAACCAACGGTCCAACCATTCCACACTTTCTTTGTTGCAAACAAACAAACAAACAAAAAGAGGTAGAATTCTGAAATGAACTTGAAAGCATGAACATTCGAACCAGGTGTGGTAGTCCATGCATTTGATCCGAAATCTTAGGCTACTGAGGCAGAAGTGTTATGAGTGCCAGGCCAACCTGCTGTGCAGAGTGGAACACTGCTTAAAAACAAACAAAACAAAAAGCAATGAAGCAAGAAACAGCTTTTAGCTAGGTGTTTGCTGTGTGATATTTATAGACTGTATGAAGGTGTATGGCTGTAATTGGTGCAATAAAAGCTGAACAGGCAATAGCTAGAAAGAGGTTAGGCAGGACTTCTAGGGACAGAGAAGTCTCTGGGAAGACGAACGGCAGGGCTGGCAGGCAAATGGAGGGGAAACAGGAGGTGCAAGATGAAAGAGAGGTATGTCACATGACAGAAGATTAAATAAATGGCTTAATTTATAAGAGCTAGTTGAGACAATCCCAAGTTAAAGACCAAGCTTTCATAATTAATAAGAAGTATTCATGTCATTATTTGGGGGTTGACAACAGAAAGTTCATCTATGGTAGTTAAATGGAATATAATTACATGATTACTACACAATACTGATTTTCATAAGTGCTATGCCTGGCCTGATTTTTACCTAGGATCTATTACAAAATATAAAACCGTTTTTAAAAAATTTATGCACAGAGGCCAGAAAAAGGGCTCTGTGGTTAAGAGTGCTTACTTCTTTTGTAGAGACTTGGATTCACATTCCAACATTCATATGACAGGCCACATCCATATGTTACCCTAGTTCCAGGGACTCTGAAACCCTAGTCTAACTTCCTCTGGCTCCTGCACATATATGGTGCACATGCATACAGTTGGACACATGCATTACATAAATAAATAAATAAATAAATAAATAAATAAATAAATAAATAAATACGGATGAATTCATATAGATGGAATTTAAATACAATGGGGGAGAGAATACTTCAACTTGACACCATAAACTATCAGATAAGACACCCAGTATCAGAAACAGGTTGCATTTTTTTGAGTTGTTAGAAAAAAGAAGGAGTCCCCTAACAGTACAGTCTACTGAAAATGCTATTGGTCATCCCCATAACACAGTTATTGTAAGATCTTATTGCAAAGGACACCAAATGCTTATGTCATTGAACACAGATAAATGGAGCCAGTGCCCAAATAGAAGTTTCACATATGCTGTCCAGCCCCCATATTTCTGAAAGGTATGATCCATGCTACAAGAAAACAAATTAATCATCAATTATACTCAGCTATGAACCATGTGAGCTTCAACAACAATTGGATTGTAAAATATATCCACTGGTGCAATAGTGATACAGATGTCATGGGAACAACCAAACTTTCTTTAAAAACTAGATTTAAGGCTTGCTCCATGAGCTGGACCCCATAACTGACACTTCTAATGAGATGAAAAACCTGGGACCTGATAAGTCATGATCACTAGGAGGAAAATGCTGCTATCATTCTACTAAATGAATATAATAATCAGACAGCCTCTGATGATGTATTGCTCTACCCATAAATCAGTGTCTTAACACTCACCAGAGAAACTTCTTCTTGTAGTAGATAGTAATTAACACAGAGGCTCACGTGTGAACAATGTGCAGTATCCACATCTGACCATTCCCCTGGATATGAAGCTTCCTTTTTTGAGCATCCTTCTCTCCTTGCCTTCTGGTTTTTCTCAAAGTCCTGGTACCAGGTTGGTGTGGAAAGTTCTTCATTATATGTATTGCTGTTACTGGTTAATGAATAAAGAAGCTGTTTTGGTCAGTGGTTTAGCAGGATAGAGGTAGGACTCAGGACTCACCCTGGGTCTGTGGGATGCCAGTACATTCAGGCCTTTCTTTTCCTACCTCACTTATTGTACCCACTTGATCTTCCTCTGCCTCATTCTCGGAACATTGCCATACACCTCCTCACTCACATTGGGATGTCTTTTGGAGATCCACTGACTACTCCTTTCAAATCAAATCTAGCCTCAGTATTTCTTGGACCAGGCAGTTGAGAAACTGAGAAATAATTATTCAATTTTTTTTATTTTCTTTGCTCTAAGACCTGCTTGTGTCTGTTCTCTCTCTCTCTCTCTCTCTCTCTCTCTCTCTCTCTCTCTCTCTCTCTCTCTCTCTCTCTCTCCATATCCAGTCTGTTTTTGGAAACATATGGTCAGATTATAGAGAAACCAGCTTTCAGCACACACCTGTTCTCCCTTTTTGTTTTTATTAACACAACTCCTGTTTCCATTTGGTCTTGGTGATCTTTCCCCTTTCACTCCTTCTTGCCTTCTCAGTACATCTCCTTACTAATTTGGCACAAATTTGTTTTCTTTCACTTCTTACTATTGATTTTCCTCAGTAATTAAACATATGTATCTCCTGGTAAATTAGATAGAAAGAGGGTGTCAAGGTGATTCTGTGGTGATTGGAAAGGTAACAGGTGCTTTAAGTTCTTGTGAGCTCTAGAGAGTCGACTTCAATCTACCTCAACCAGCATTTCACCAGGTTCAAGCCATGCCTGACAGTTCCACAGAGCCTGGATACTGAAATGAAACAACCAGCTACCCCAGGATATGGCCAGCATCCCAGCTTTCTCAGGTCCCCAAAGATGACTGACATCCCCAGGTCAGCAGAAGCAGTCTTGAGAACACAGCATCCTCATCCCTGCCTGACCTGCTACCCCTTTCTAACTCCTTACAATCTCATAATAAGCAAAAGGGAGGAATGTTAGTATCCAGGCATCTGTACTGGTCTCCCTTGAGGGCCGTCCTCAGTTGCAGTCACTAAAAAGCACCCCCTGTGCACATTCACTATGTTTCCTTTTAAAAGTGAGCCTTGTCTACCTCTAATCTCTCTCTCTCTCTCTCTCTCTCTCTCTCTCTCTCTCTCTCTCTCTTCTTTGTTTAATTTTTTTCTCCTTCCTTTATTCCTTTCTTTCTCTCTCTCCCATCTCTTTCTCTTTTACCACTATTGTCACCTGGGACCTGTCTCTGCCTCCTCTCTACCTTCTCTCTGCTCCTCTCTCTACCCCTCACCCCTTTCTCTGCCCCTTCTCTCTCTTCTGATGTGTGACTCCCCTCTGTATATAGTGAATGACACTGATTAATAAATAAACTGTTTTGAGCCTAGAGCAGAGCAGGGTATAACAGAGCTAGGTGAGGAAAACTAAACTGAATGCTGGGAGAAAAAAGGAGGAGTCAGAGAAGTCATGGAGCTCCACCAGAGACAGACACCAGATGGAACTTTACCCCATAAGCCACAGAAACATGGCAATACACAGATAAATAGAAAGGGTTAAATTAATATGTAAGAGCTAGCTAACAGAAGTTAGAGCTATTAGGCCAAGCAGTGATTTAATTAATACAGTTTTCTATGTGGTTATTTCGGGTCTAGGAGATCAAAATGGGCAAGTGGTCTTCATACAACACTCTTCTTGCAATAAACTTTCTATGTAAGCCCTATTGTATGGCATGACTCCTTCCCATTATTTTTTTAAACAGCCAACATACTTATTTTAGTATTCATTTTAAATTGACAATCCAATTATGTAGAAAGAGATTTTTAAGCCAATTAGACTACACACTTCTGTTATCCATTGCTTTATTTAAGCCTAATTTTTAATATTATAAACGTGACTTGTGCATGACTACCACAAATTACATTAACGCAAACTAAGTTTAAATGTGTTAAAGTAGATATATAGCAATACCAATGATCAACAAAGTATATTGATCATTTTATACTAAAATTTGTTTGTTTAAGAAGAACCAAATCAGCATTAAAGACATTTTTATAAAGAGAAAGTACAGATAAAGATATCCAGAGAATTTAATATATTTTACTAATGCTCAGAATTTGAAGTCTCAAGGTCTGTCCCAATATATTCATCAGCCTCTCTATCAGTGCTTTGGATGAATACAGACACACTTCATTGGAGGGAAAGAACAATACCTAAATAGAACTAAATTCATATTGCTCTTTAGTGTAAATTTTGTTTTAATTCACTTTCTTTAAATTGTAAGGAACAAAAGGCAGGATGCATTGAGAATAGAAACGTTAGTGTGAGGTGTGTTAGTGCTGTGCTTGCATTGGAGAGAAATGTCTAACTCATATTTTATTGACATGGACAAGCATACTAAGGATACGGCATCCTCAGTTAAAGAGGTCTAATCCAGCTCTCTGGTCAAACAACCTGTATTAGTAGTCATGTTGCCCATCATCAGCATCATATTCAAACAAACAAAAAAAAAAAGCAGTAGACTCAACACTTGAACACAATATCCACCTCAGGGTTTTATTCTAGTTTCTAAGAGTTGAAGTTAGAAAATACCAACAATGTACCAAAGGCCTTATGAAAGCTTTATTGAATTATTGAAAGTTTTGTGGTTTCATTTTCATTTTAAGCTGAATAGAACCCCATTATATATGTACCATCTTTTAGATATCCATTGAACTGTTGATGACATCTAGGCATTTCCTTGATATTGTAAATAAGGCAACAAACATGGATGTACAGGTCTCTCTATGGTAAGATATAGAGTTCTTTATATAAGTCCAAGAGAGGTATACTTGGATCATATGGCAGTTCTGTTTTTAACTTTTGAAATAACTGCCATACTAATGTCCATGTGTAATATATTACTTCTAATCTTCTTCTGAAACTGGAATGGAACTTTTTCTCTTTCTTTTTTATGTTTTATATAATGACAGTCATCCTGACTGGGGTGAAATGGAATCTCAAAATAGTTTTGACTTGCATTTTCTTGATGGGTAAGAATGTTGAAAATTTTTAGTTCTTATTGGTTTGTGTTTCTTTTTGAGAACTGTCTATTGTGTCTATTTAGACATTTTATGTCTAAAATGTCTATTGAGAATGCTTCATTAGTCTACTTGTATACAAGCATTTTTATGTGTGGAAACTTTGGAGTTCTTCATACATCCTAGATATGAATCCTTTGCCTGAGAACCTTGCCTACTATAGCCATTTTGTTGCATATTTTTTGAGTTATTATTAGATTCAGTCAACACCGAACCCAAGCTAGTCAAATACCTGCTCAGAAGAATTTGGTATATAATTAAAATATTACCAACTAATTCCCATAACCTCTTTCTCTTCCATGCTAAGCAGTGACTGTTTTCCATGACATCTCTTCTCACAAACATCTTAGATACTTACAATGACAGTAGTTCATTAATCTTTCTGCTAATAATCTATACCAACATCTACCAAAGAACAGAAATCTCAGGAACAATCACCATATGCTGTGTACCAAACACATTTAAATTATTTTCAACATGGTTGAGAAAATCAGGATTTCCTCCACCCTCAAGATTTAGTGTACATGAATAGGTATAGGAAAACTAGCAGCCAGGACAAGGTAAATACTACACACTCAGAGGTAGAATCAGGCATGTTGCAGTCAAAATAGATTTGCTGAGATACTATATTATTACAGCAAGGCTAGATTTAGTTATCCAATTTGAAAATAAGAGACATCAATACATAAAGTCCTACAGATAATGAAATGCTATTAAAAATGTCTTTCTTTTGTCCTTAAATAGGTAAAACAGGAGTGTCAGCCAGGCTTGGCAAATAAAGCATCAATGCCCATTTAAATCAGAAGCTTAGAAATCCTATTAATCAATTTTGATTAATCAAATTTTATTTGAGACAAATAAATATTAAAATGGTATTTGAAATTTATTTTTTCTGTGGATCTCGTGTTTGTTTAGTTTTCTTGGGATAATATTAAGTCTATATTACTGTCATTGAATTCCAAATCTGCAAAAGAGAATTAGTTGAAACTTTGTGCACAGGCTGCTTGAGAGAAGGAAAAACATTTTTTTTAACATCCTAAGCTCATGGCACAAAAATTTGTGCAGAGTAGGTTGAGTGTGACGTCAGAGCCTTTATGATGAAATGAACGCCTCTGTAAACAGATAAACTACACTTTTAAAGATTGATTGGGAAATGTGAAGTGAAAATTATAAAAAGCAAAAAAAGAAAACATCATAACAAACTTAGGAACCCACCAATATCTCAATTCTCCTCGATGTCCCTGAGAAGTCACGGATGTGGATGCTCCACCCTCTGCCGTGTACTTTGGTACCTCTGTTAGGAAGTTCTTACCTGCTGGAAGGGATGATCAGAAAATCTTTCCAAGGTTTTATGATCTGATCTTAGGAAGAAGAGTATGGTCAAAGTCAGAACAGATCGTTCTGCTTCTGCTGTTCCCCCAGATTCCTGTAGCTTCAAATTCTAACCACTACAGTGGCGTATTTTAGAATTAGCTTGTCCTGAAGGTTGACATGACAGAAGAAAGAGGTTACATGCCAAAGTCCCAATAAAATGCTCAAAATCCAAGACTTAACTTTGTGAGTCCTCAGAGTAGAAACATAAAATGCACCAGGATCTAAAGAAAATAGAGCAGGAGATTATGAGAAAGCTTTCTGAGTACAAAATTGGATTTAATCTCACTTTTGGCTCTCAGTTGGAAGAGAGTTCTCTGTTCCTCCCCTAACATAAAGTAAGGTCTGAACTATGGGGGCAGATCTCCTCTGCAGTAGGCATGGTTTGGAAAGTCAAAGTGGCCTATGCAGAGACAGTAGAGAGAGGAGATGGTCGTGCTCACGGCACAACTCCATTTTTATTAGTAAAAGAAAAGAAAAACCAAATATATTTTCCATGTACTAGACGTTGGGGTATCAGGAAGAGAGTTGGCCTGGAGGCAAGCTGTGATGCTGTAGTGTTGGAACCTGAGCTATAACATCCGCTGCCACACGTGTATCTTTGTCCCTAAGAACACTGGGCTAAAGCAACAATCATCCACTTCACAATGCCTCTCATTGGGCCACGGAATCTTCCTAATGCCCACTTTGCTCTTGAACCAAGTGAAATCCGAAATTACAGCAGGAAACCCAGATTGAAGAAAAGCTACTGATAAGGGTTTCTTCCCTGGTGCCTTAGCCTGTTGCCATCTGCGGGTCTCAGTCAATCTCAACTAAAGCATTAATTAGTAGATGGTAATATGTCACTCTAAAATGACGTACTAACACTGTCTTATTTCTTACAGTGGCCATACCTGTTATGTATGAGTACAACCATTGTGGGGTCTGTGAAACTGTCATCATATTAACAGAGAAAAGTACTCTCTGACTAAACTCTAGGTTTTGCTGGGTTTTGTTTTGTTTTGTTTTCTTGTTTGGTTGTGGGTTTTTGTTGGCTTTATTTTGCTCTTGTTTTATGATACAGAATTTCAGTATGTAGTTAAGGATTGTTCAAGATCATCATAACAATCCTTCACCCTTAGCCTCCCACATTGTAGGATGACAGATTAAAATAATCATGTTGTATACCATGGTTTGTGCATAGTCATATATTGCTTATAATGAGGAAGTGTTAAAAATTCAGTACTTTTGGTTAAATTTCAAAACAAATATGTCTTGAGTTTATTTTCAGCTAAGCAAAATGCTGGGGCTCCTGTCTCGGCCACCGCTGCCATACTGCACTCGTGATGGCAAATACAGAGCTCCTTGTACTTTCACAAGCTTACCGTGTGCACCAAGGTGTTTTGACACATTTAGGAGCCTGATATTGAAGACTCTTTTTTTTAACACTTCTGATATTCAGCAAATATGATGAGGAAATATTCATAAAACTGTATCTCACTTTGTCAGAAAATTTTTTACCTAACCATAATTTACCTTTGTGTAAGCAGCACTTTCTCACTTCTTGCGACAGCTTCAGCTCTCAGACCTTTAAGGATCCCTAGGCTCCTTTCTGTATGGAAAAGAAAGACACTGGGCAGAAGAATCCCGAGAAACTGAGAAAAGGAACACTATAAAATCAAATCTGGAAGCATTAACAAAAATCTATAGCAACAACATATAACACAAAAAATTCCTGGCACAGCCAAGATGTGATGTTAACCGGATATTGCACAATGCTGAACATGGACATTTAGAGCTAAAAATAGTAGGGTTTGGGTAGACAGACTGTTCAAACTCCTGCAATGTAGCTAACTCAAGAACAAGAGAAGCCACACACACAGTGTCCTGTTTTACATTTTATCTATAAGAAAGGTTTCCAGAAATATGGTTTTATTTTCTTTTGTTATTATTCCTTATAATATAAAGGATACTTTTTAACAGATGAAAATATTTTATTTATTATCTTCTGAGTGTGTTCAGAAAATTAAGTTTCATATATTCAATAGCATTGTTTTATTTTATTATTCTTTATTTAAAATATACCAACAGTTTATTTTCAGAGAAATCAACAAGAAATACAATCTGTTGTACTTTGAAGCCTATCTTATGAGGTCAGCAATAATAACTACCAGTCCTTCAGATGCAATTAAGAAATAATATGCTAGTATGTCACACATTAAAAGTCTGACAACAATCTCCAAGCCAAACCTCAGCTAAGTGACTACAGAAACATGAGAGAAACTGAGAACAGTGCTTGCCCATAAATCAATAATTATTTCTACATCATATAGTTTTGAAAAGGACTGTACATGCCAATAAGAAATTCCACCTTGGAACCATAGTCTAGAATAATCCCTAATCTGAAACACGTTTGTCTACCGTCTCTATACCCCACATGTCCATTCTTTCCCAATAGAATATTGTCTCTTCCAGTAGACTAAGGCAAGATAGAGGCAATATAACAAGGGTCAGGCTAATTCCCTGCTTGTACGATCATGACAAAGTGTGTTACTCGGCTGATTAAAATTAAACCCAGTTCTACAACGTATACAAAACATTTCATTTCCATTATGTGTTTTATTTTGAAATTTATTCCTACAACAGATACGATAGAAGAATGAAGAACATTGCATTGCGTCTTTTTATTTCTGGAACTTTCCTTTGGGCTTGATGATAGATTATAAAGAATCAGTCTTGTTCATTATACTTCTTTTTCCTGACAATTAAATTCTCCCTATTGTTACTTCATATAATTTTGTTTTTACATTTGGAACATTCATTAAACAGAAATCTGAACATTCACACCAGTAGAAACAAACTAGATATTGCCGGGCTATTCTCAACTATTTTTAAAAATAATTTTAGTTTCTGTCTTCTAAAATTTGGTAAAACTACCTGGACTTCAAAATAAACATCTTACCTTGTATAAAGATCATTCCATAAAAATCTTGTATATGATTTATGACTTACCATTTTGTTTAATATTAGTGCATTAGCATTGTCCATGTGTTTTACAGTTTTGTAAACATTTTTATTGGCACTTAATATTTTATGGCGAGGAAGGATTTGGGAAAGCTTGGAAGAATGGGACGGGTGGGATGGAAGAAGGATGGACATGGGAGCAGAGAAGTAAATATCTTAATTAAGGGATCCATTTTAGGATTTGCAAGAGACTTGTCTCTAGAGGGGTTCCCAGGTCCAAGGAGAGGTCCCCAGATTGTTCCTTGGGCAGCAGAGGAGAGGGTGCCTGAACTGGCCTTATCCTATAGCCACACTGATCAATATCTAGCATATCACCATAGAACCTTCATCTGGCGATAGATGGAGATAGAGACAGAGACCCACATTGGAGCACTGGACTTAGCTCCCAAGGTCCAAATGAGGATCAGAAGGAGGGAGAACATGAGCAAGGAAGTCAGGACCATGAGAGGTGCATCCACCCACTGAGACAGTGGGACTGATCTAATGGGAGCTCACCAAGGCCAGCAGGACTGGAAGTGATGGAGCATGTGATCAAACTGTACACTCTGAATGTGGCTGTCAATGAAGGCTGACTGAGAAGCCAAGGACAATGGCACTGGGCTTTGATTCTACTGCATGGACGGACTTTGTGAGAGCCTGGTTTGTTTGGATGCTCACATTTACAGACCTGGATGGAGGGGGGAGGACCTTGGACTTCCCACAGGGCAGGGAACCCTGACTGCTCTTAGGACTAGAGAGGGAGGGGGAGGTGAGGAGGGAGAAAGGGAGGCGGGGAGGAGGTGGAAATCTTTAATAAATAAATAAATTAATAAATAAAAATTTTATGGTGAGAATGTCCTAGGAGTCATTTCATCATTTTCTTAGCATTGGACATTCTGTCTGTTCCCAGTTGTTTACAAATATTGATGATGATCCTATGAACTTCAGCAAATATAATAGTTCTCTTCAACATTCATTGCTATTTTGCTATGGGAGGATGAGTGGTGGAATCACTGTTTGAAAAGATCAACAATTAACTGCCATTAGCAATGACCGGGGCATTCCATGACACACTCCCAAAGGTTCTCATCGAAGGATCATTAGCATCTTCATTAATTTTGTCATTGAAGAACGGGAGCCCACCTTGTATAAACAGATTCTGCTTGTTTGTTTTCCAGCTGCCCAGACAAGAATATCAAAATAGAAACTTCATTAATTGCATCACTGTTTGGTCAATGTCTTAGACGTATTTCTAGCTAGCAGCTAGCTTTTACATCTTAAATTAGCCCATTTCTATTTATCTGTGTATTGCCACGAGGCTGTGGCCTACTGGTAAGGTTCTGGCATTCCAGTGTCTTTCTCCTTTGGTAGCTACATGGCATCTCCCTGACTCCACCTACTTTCTCTCTCTATCTCTTCCAGCTTGGCTATATTTTGCCCTGTCACAGGCCGAAGCAGCTTCCTTAATAACCAATGATAATAAAACATATTCACAGCATACAGAGGGGAATTCCATATCAACCCTGAATTTCAGTACATGTCTAAAATTGTGTATATGTCTGTGAAACAAACCCTTGAAAACCTTATAGGACTTTTAAAAATAATATTTTGTGTATTTCTTGAAACTTTCATTCATTTGTACAATTTGTGGTCACCATGTCCATCTACCACTACCTCCCTTCAACTCCTCCTTCTCCCTCCCAATCTGTCTCCTTTCCAGCTTCTTGTCCTCTTCATTTATTGTCATTAATAACTCCTCAAGTCCAATTTGTTCCTCGATATTTATTTACAGGTGATGAGCCATCCACTGGGACAAGGTCAACCTCCCAAAGGCCCCATCTCCAATTCTGACAACACGAAGTAATCCCCTAGTCCCCCCCATCCTACACATACATCCTCTCCTTGCTCCTCAGGGGTAAGCACGGTCTAGTCATCACTGCTATCCTTATGTTTTAATAACATGAGGGCTAGTTTATAAGTCTCCTAGAGCAATGCAAGCCCTGCTTTCCCCATTATCACACTATGCTGACTTCTCAGCATAACAATAAGCTAAAAGCAGTCATCCGTGAGATGCACCAGAATGCCCCCAAGTACCAGGTGAGCCAATTAAGCAGGATTTGCCTTGCTTTTTCCTCCTTAACAAGTTTTAATGGCCCATCCCTGGCCACTCTGCCAGCCTGCGTCAACCTAGGAACACCCAAGAATAATGAACTTAAGTTTTCTTAGGGAGCTGACCCTCTTGATTGCCAGTTGTCTGTGGTCATTTACTTAGTTGCATTGATTCTGTTTTTGTTTGCTGATTTGTTTTGCTTTGCTTTTCTTTTTGCTTTGGAAGAGCATTTCATAGGTAGTGGCCCATTCTGTCACCTACCTTTGCTTCTCTAACACAAGGTTCATAGAAAAGGAAATACAAATAAGCAGAAGAGCCAGTTCTCACTTCCTTAACACTCAGACTGTGACCTTAGACAAGTTCCCTAAACAACTCCATTTTCTAACCTGAAAAATAGGCATACCACTGCCCGCTTCACTGGACTAGAGTGATTACATCAGCCATTATGTGAACAGAAAATATATCTAGCACACATGTACCATTTGTTCTAGCCTTAATTATAAGTTAATTCCACTTAATTCTTGCCATCTGGAATGAACATCTTGTACTCCGGTTTATAGTTTCTCACTGTAGACCTTTTGTGCAAATTGACTGCGTAATGTTTCAGAGTTCGGCATCACTCTAAGGGCTGTTCTTTCTCTCTCATCAAACCCTTAAAGACTCAGCACAGAGCCGTATGCTCTGTCAGAGCCTGACAGTTCAACTGTTATCCCTGGCCTTCTAAATTCTAAGACATAACCAGGGGGATTTACTTTATCCCTGATCAACACCCAAGTGAGTTGGGCAAAAACAGACACCTGTATAATAGTTAACCATCTCAGCTTATGGCCTATGTTCCAGATCCATGGTGCCAGAGAAGATTCTCTGAAGGAAGCAGGAACGCTATATGTAAACTGGGGGTTTGTTTCTGAACTGGATCTTGCCGAATCCTGTGAGCTGGACTGCAAAGCATCTTTATAAGTGCTGTTCTGTCTTCTTTCCAACACTGGAGCCTGAAGTCCGTAGAGCAGAAAGTTGGGAAGTGAAGACGCAGCACAGAGAAATAAAGACAAACAAGAACCCCCGCAAAGTAAAATAAAACAAAACTCATGCTAATGTTAGCTTCCTGTCATCTGGATGAGGTGAGTGTCCTACACAGTATGTGGGCACCCTACCTTGTGGAGTGGGATACAGAACTGTGGGGGTAGAAGGAGAGGGTCAAGGAAGGTTCTAGAGAGCTTCTGTCTCCAGGGCTTTATAACAGTACCATGCTGTAGTAATGACATAGTGGCTTCTTCCTAAAGACCGTTTCCCAAATCCCCTAAACATACCAGTGTTGGCTCATGGTAAGTGCAAATATACAAGAAAATAAATTCTGTGAAATTTAGTTTGGCCTAGCCAATCAGACACATCATAAAGCCCTCAACATCTCAGCTCTTTTAACTGAATCATGTATATCTTGAGCTCACAACTGTTAGTAGGTGTGGCCAACACTGATGAGTTCTATGTATATTTGTTTATGTTTTAAAAATCCCCTTTCTGCCCCTCATGTAGCATGCATATTATTGTAATTCCTACCTAGATATTCAGTACTGATGTCTGAATTGAAACACTTGAAAAGTTCTAGAATTAAGTCTGAAACCATACTATGTAATCTCACTCTAAACTTAAAAGTAAAAGTCCCAACAAATCCAAAAAGAAAGAGGTCAGCTGTCAAACTACTCTTCCATTTGCTGGGTAGGTTCACTTTACATTCTCTTATGTTATATTTACATACCTTCTCAAATCTTCAATAACTTTTCTCCAACGGCCTCCTTGGGCTACCATAACAAAATACCAAAGACTGTGTGACTTAAACAACAGAAAGCTCATTGTTCACGTTTTGAGAAGCTGAATTCCATGGTCAAAGTGCTGGATGATTTAGTCCAATGGCAGTGCCCCCTGACCTGACTGTGAGCAGCAACCTTTCCATGGTGACCTTCTTGGCAGAGAGGCAAAAAGAGGAAGGCTGGCTCTCTGGTCTCTCATTTTACATGGGAGCTAATTTCATTTCATGGTCTCCATCATATGAGATGGAGACCTAAAACTAATTAGGTCTCACAGGCCTAAACTCCAAATACTATATAATTTTGTGTATTACAGTTTTAATATCTGGATGTTAGGGTGACAAAATCCAGTTGATACCATCCCTCTTCCTCTGTCTAAATTACTGGTTCTGATTGTTTTACAGGAAATGACAAGAATCCCATGTATACATAAGTGTGCCTCTCAACCTGCTGACTCATCCAAATGTCAGTTATGGTGGCTGTAGTTCACACTCTTACATTTGGGTGTAGATGGTGGTTCACTAGACAGCATGCTCACGGGAGGTTTACTAAATAATCTTTCTGTAACAAGCTGTCCCTTCTCCTATAGAAGAGGAGGAGAAAGGATAGTATGAGCCAAAGGGATCAAGGAAATTTCCTTTTTTAACATAGTACTAGGATAAAATAATTTATCTTCTTTTTTTTTCCTGGGTAAATCATATGGTGACTAGTTAAACACATAGGAAAACAAAAATGAAGTAGACATGAATTCAACTCCTACCTTCAACTTTACAGTCTAAGGACTGTGTAAGACACTGAATCTTTTACTCTGTTCTCTACTTCCTCTAGGTTTTACTATTACACTTGAATAAAATGAAGATAATTTTTTGAAATTATTCATAAGGAAGACCCTAAGATACATTATAAGGCACTAAATAGTAATATTTCTTTTCCTTTTATTACTAGACATCATTCTGAATATTTGCATTAATTTATTTTGCTAATATGTCTAAAATATGTACTGCTAGCAGTCACCGGTTCATCCCCAGAGACAGTCTGACAAAGGGGGTGTCTCATTAAATATTCAATGACATTTGCCGTGCAATGTAAAATGTCTTAAGGGAAGATGTTCAACTAATGTTTAGCAACTGGTTTAGCAAAAAGAGAGAGAGACTTAATCATTAGCATCTCTTCCTAGAGATGCCCGTTTAAAGTATCCTTTATACCATACTGGTGAAAGTAGACATTCCCCATTTACATATATTTATATTAATGTTATCATGCTATACTTTCTTCACTTGTATCTGTGGTTAGCATGAGGGAAGGAAGAAAATCTGGAGACAACATGCAGTATGAAGACTGAAATCTTAAAATGGCACCATGGTTTTATTGTTTAGAAAAGGGAAGTGGAGGGTTTCAAAATAGAAAAGTTATCACTGACTTATTTTTGATAAATATCTAGTCCCATCCACAGCAGCACATTGGAACTGTTAAATAAAGTACAATTAGCAAAAATGAAAAAAAATCAGAAGATTTCTAAATCCCCTTTAACTGTCTCTTTTCTTGAGTTTCCAATAAACCCTTAAAGAGGAGATAAGGCACCAATTCAAAACATCACCCTGCTACTTTTTCAGTTTCCAGTAAAATAGACATCATTAACATTAAGCCTAAAAAATATTATATTCACTTATCATCATCCAACATTACTTTAAAAAGCAATAGTTCACTTTCCAAGTAAAGTTTTATTTATTCTAGGCTTTCACAATCAGAAAGTGGCTTTAGAGAGAAACTTCTTCAGTGACAGATTGGTCCTGAGGGAAATGCAGCGACCTTGGAGAAAGCAGACTCGGTCACTTTTAGTTCCAGAAACGCTTGAAACTGTTTTCTAATCTTAAATTTCTAAGTAAACTTTTGTTAAAATAAATATTAAGAACCTTTTGAAATTAGATTTAAATAAGCCCACTAGAGGCTAAGATTACAGTTTTAAGTAACCCACTAATTAACTCTCCGATTTTCATGGCAATAAAGTTAGTGGCAAGATTTTGTAAAGTGGTTGATGTCAACATCCTCAAAGCTCTGCCTGTAAGCACACATTATCACATTAGAGGTGCCCTGTTTTGACTTTTAGAGAATTCCATTCAAGTTCTGATCTTCAGCTGATCTGATTAATACTTTTTCTCATAGTGGTCATATTTTGTTTCTGACAAAACTCAGTGGGGCCAGGGAAAGCTTCCCACCTGTCACTACAGATTCTGTAGCTCTGCAGTTAGCAAAGATAGAGCGATGGGTGTGCATTTTTTTTCTCCTGGACATTCGCAGAGTCTAGGTGAACTGAAAAGCTGGAAGCCAGAGCACACTACTAAGTCCCTGCTCACCAGAAGGGAACTCTTTTCTAACCACAGAATTCTATCCTCAAAGGTACTCTTGCTGGGGGCACTGAAGGTCAGCATGCTACTCCGTTTTCAACCTGTCCATTTCATCTTTGGTGGTTGGCATTTTACTTATTTTGTTATTTATTTCCAGGCTGCTCATTACCTTGAGACCTGTTTTGATGCCGTGTGGCGAATCAGCTGACATAAGCAGAAAAGCAAACTTCAGAAGCAATTTTTCTAAGCTACTCTTGACCTCACAAGAGTGGGCTTCTAAGTAGATGTTTTCTTACAGTACAACCTAGTGTGCAGAATGTTTGCAGGGCCAAGCAGGTGGTCATTTAAATGTCAAAGAAGATATTACAAATGTTGGAGAGTTGAACACTCTGCTTAACCAAAAAGAAAAAAAAGTCAGTATATAAACTTTATGTATTTATTATCTTTCATAGGAGATCCCAATTAATAAAAAGGAATAAATTATGATAACAAGAGTCTCCCCTCTTCTAAATTACCAGTTTTAGAAATTTTACAATGTAACAAAAAGTACTCTGCTACATGGGATAAGGCAACAAAGCTCTTCCGTGTTGCTACTGACCAAGTCTCTCCTTTGTCCAGCTTTATGTTTCTGATCCTATAGAAATCCCTCCGTGATTGACAAGGATCTTCCTTGTTCCTCATTTGGAATCCTTGACACACCTCTATCCTTCTCTTCAAAGTACTTAACAAATGACATCGTGTAGTCCAGACATCAACCATCAACTATTTCTTCACCTCATGACTTAGTCACGTTTCTGTTCTGGGGGGCTCTAAGTGGGTTCAGAGATCATACTCAAATATATACATACAATGGTAGTTTTGCAAACATTTGGGCTTCTAGGAGTCTTCAACTGTATTAACACAGAACTTTTAGAAATAAGGGGCACAGTCGGGGTGGATAAAACAGGGCAATACAAATAGTGATATGTACATTTTCTCAACAGTAATCTGATAATTTTCTAGCTTGGTCTTCTCTGAGCATGTTCTTCCAAATCTTTGCAAACACACCACGAAGGAAAAAGATGCACCCCAGGATGAGGACATTTTAGTCTTTGGACCTAACATCTACTTGAGTAACTCTCTCTATTCCTGATGTGTCTGCCATCTCCATTTCTCCAGCAAATTTCTTCTTCACTCAGTTTTTGTTATTTGCCTCTATTCTATTTTGGGGGTGACAACCACTCACAGGGTCTGCTTTTCTCAAAAGCCTCTATATTCTGTCATCATTTCTACTGTGATTTTTTTTAACTTCTCCCTGCCTATTTCAAATATTCAAACTAAGTAATCTGACCAGATCAACTCTTGATCATGGTCTTGTCATATGCATTGGTCTACATACAGATGGACTAGTCTTTGATTGAGGATCACTCTCATATAGACTGTACAGTTTCACTTACCTTTTGACTGTTCATTCTGAATGCCTTCTACTTAGAAGACTAGACAAGAAATGAGAAATTATCACAATCAATAAGATTGTTGCTGATAATACAGCCTTTTTCCCCTATTGAACGCAATAATGTGGTAGACCACAGCCCTCATCCTCAGTTTACCCATCCACCAGCTCCTGTGAGTGTGGGTGCTAAAGATGCAGAGTTCTCCTCCTGTCCACGGAACTGTCTTGCCCCACAGAGGACCACTGTTTCTCCCATCACCATCTCTTTCCTGCTTAAATTTCTCCTTTATACTTTTTTAATAGTACTATCTCAGTTGATCTGTTCTTCAGTCTTGTCTCAGGTTCTGCTTATAGGAAACATAACTCAAGAAATCTGGTCAATAAGCCAAACTCCGTTTGTGATTTTATGGGAAAGAAGTAATCATCTAGCTATATTTGATAGTAGTAATACTTACTCAGCATGCATGTTTTCAAGCCCAGAATGTTGTTTTTTGTGGGACCCTGTCCTCCATGATCCTTGAGGCCAAAATACTGGATGCAAGTAATGTTTACGCTAACCAGCTAAGCTTCCTGCTAGTTCTGTCCTTGGTTCTGCTACAGCCTGGTACATTAGCCTGAGGGATCTATTTTACTTTAAAATGGTAATTTCTCAACCTGCCTCAAAGAAGCTCAGGCCCCAAGGCCCATCTAACCTGTCTGACATTGCCTTAAACCTCGACCACCTGCCTGGGGAAAAACTCCCACAGAGGCCAGTTTCCCCAGCCCCCTCTGGGTGGGAGGAGTTTTTCTTTACTGGGGCCAAAGGTATTTTAACCCTGGATTTAGTTGAATAAAGGGGCATTCTCTTCTTGAGGATGACTGGAACTCTGTATCTGTGTGTGTGCGTCTTATGCTTTAACCCCTAGGACAATATGGAACTCGTGGGATGTGGGTGGCGTGGAAGGACGACCCCTACAGTTTTTATTTTGATGGTAATTACAGTGGTATTCAAAGGGTAATGAATAACTGCAAAATTTATCCAATGAAAGAGAAATCCACCACAAAAAAAAATTTGGGAGAAAATTAAATGAACTATAACTAGCTTAACAACTGACTTATACTAACCTCTTACGTTTTTTAAAAATTTCCAAGATTCAGAGTTTTAAAATGCTAGTCCAGTTGAAAATAAAACTAAAGCAGTCTTAATTTAAGACTATAGGACAGAGCAGGATAATAATATTTTCTGTCTAGAAGCATTAGACAAGAGAGTAAAGGAAAACAAAACAGATATATACTGTGTGTGTGTGTTGTATGTGTGCACCTGTCTGTATGTATATATGTGTATGTGTGTACACTTTCTGTTATACATATACATATATCAGAATCTGGTGTTATATTTAGATTCAATTCTTAAAACTGAGTTATTCTTCAGAGAGTGATAATTAGGCATACAGCTTTGCTGGAAGAGCTACAATTGAGTCATTTAAAAAGCTGCTTCAGGTGACTGATGTGGAGCCCAATTAACAAAATAATTTCAGGACAAAAATTCTTATATACGGACTCCCTGTCCCTTCTTACCCTGTAAAGAACTTTTTCCATAACTGCTTGATTAAGGGACACTGAGTCTCAATCTTCATTTTGAAATATATAAAAAAGCTTATATGTTAATTTTAATGCTATTTATTGTCAGTTTAATTTGTATCATTATCATTCATCTTTCTGAAACCTGCTTCATAAGCTGTTTGGTTATTACACTGTTAATTTGGCTCTTCTACAATAACTAACAGAAGGACTAAATTCTCTGTGTGACTTATGGTTTCTTATGAGTTGTAGCATAAGTCTAGCACTTTCCCAACAATATTCATCTTCCTCCCCCATTCCAGCTTCTTTACAGTAAAAAAAGGTCTGGAATTCTACTCATTGCTTCCCTCTACTGGACTCAGCAAGGCAATAGCTATCTTCCAAATCACTTGGTATTAAATAAAGAAAAATTGTTTCTTAAACTATAAAATCAGTAAGGCAAAAATATCTGACCCATCCAGTATAAAAAGACACCAATCATACTGATAATTGAGGAATGTATTTGTTGTGAAAATTCTACATTATACTTCAAAAAAAATGTGAGATCCAATCTTTACCAAACACCCTTTTTACTGTATATAGAAAGCTGATCTACTTCTCTTCAACCCCACCTGCATTACTGACTGGGTTTCTGCGCAAACAACAATGTAAACCTGAATAGTTCTAGCTCTATCCTGCAAGTAAGATTCTCCTGTAGTTCAGGTTTTATCGATAGGAGTGATCTATGGAAGACCTAGACGTTGAAAATAGCATGGAGGTCAATGACCTATTTCATTCCTGTTTTCTGTGGTATGTTGTCCAGGGGGACACATCCTGTCTTGACCCCTTCCTGTTACTCTTCCTGCTTCTGGGCTCCCTCCATGAAGAAAACAAGCTCTTCCTCGCCATGATTCCACTACCATCATGTTCTGCCTTACCGTTGACTTGGAGTCAACAGAGCCAAAACTGGACTGAAAATTCTGGCTCTGTGAGCCCAGATACAACTTTCCACCCTAAGTTGTTCCCTCCCATAGCTTAGTCATAGCTTTGCCTGAGGTGGCATGATGATTCCAGTCAGTTAACTATGGCAGTGGGAAGCAGGTCTCCAGACCAGCAAGCCCATCATTGTAGTTCTGTGTGTCATTCTTGAGAGACTCGCCTAGAGGGACACAAACCTTATTTTGGATCTTTTTCAGCTCCAAAATGCAAAGTTTCTTACAACTGTGTTCCAGCTAACAGAAAGAACATCTTGGGAGAGAACGGCTAAGGAATAGCTGAGGTCAATCAGAAATTTTGAATTGGAAGTCTGAGATCATTTCCACGAAACACAGCCAACCAAGATCAAACTTTGCTGTAGCCTGCTGTGTCTGGTGGGGAGGCAATGACTGATTAATCACACTGATAGGGAATGCTGCAGGGTGCAAAGAGCTAAGCCTTTGAAGTCAGGCAGGAGTACACAGTCTAATGGGTTCCTACTTAGGGAAACAGTTTCTGGACAGTCTGGGAAAAGGCAACTAAATCAAAGAAGAAACTTCTCCTGAGATAAAGATCAAAGGTCCCTGGTCTTCAGGGAGAGAGCAGTGCTTCAGGCCTCTGCCTGTAGTTGATGTTAAGTCAGAGCAGGTGGACAGGTGAGAGCCTAGCAAGGACAGTGACAGCCCCAGAAGGAAGGCTGCCATCCAGAAGTCCTGTCAACTGTGCTACAAGGCGGCTATACAGCACTGGACACTTTCCTTAGTCTCCGAGCCTCAGCTGGCATGATTTTAAAATACGCATGTTCACACTGTACCTATAAGAGCTTTTTATTAGAAATAATGTGTGCAAAGTCTCTATAGTAGAATATGATGTGTGTTCAAAAGCATTAACTACATCCTCAGCTTTTCATTTAATACCCAGTCCTGCCTTGAAAATAAACACAGAAGCAGAGAGAATGAAATATGAGAATTGAAATATGGGAACGTGAAAAGATAAATAGCTAGAAATAGATCCAGAAGGACTAATGCTGCCTCCTGAGCCCTGGGACACAGGGAAAGGCAATATTTGCCTACGGTGAGAAAAGAAATCAAGGGGTCTAGGGCCATGTGGAATCTCAGCCAGGCTCTCCTGCTGCGTTAACATCGGGTGATTGTGGCGGCGAGGCCGCTCGCAGCAGCTGAGGAGTGTGTGATGGTTCCTATTATAATTCTGTTTTCGCTCAAAAGCTGCCAATAGTTTTTCTTTAGAGGTCAAACAATCCAGTATTTTCTGCAGCTCAAATTTTTTATTTAGGATATCATTCAGAGGAAGTATATATGTGTTACTAGCATGCAAGGAAGTAGAAGACACACCAAATAAAGAGATGCCTCCCATAAAAAGTAGGCCATGCTATGGAAGGGAGAAATCCATGGGGTCCCATGCCAACACAAAGAACTACAGACAAGGAAAGAATACCGTGGGTGGAACAAACAGCCTTCCCCAGGGGTGGGGCACCTAGCTGTGTGTCCAGTACCCAGGGGTCAGCCTGAAAATCAAATACACACCAGACTGAGTAAATAGTATTACTATATTTATGAGTATATTCATACATTTCAAATATATAATCATATATTTCATACTTATATATGGTCTATACATATGCATTCATACATAGATACGTATATATGTGTGTATATATACGCATATATGTGTGTGTGAATGTATGTGTGTGTGTGTGTGTGTGTTTTCATATATATGGAAACCAAGCCATCAATTTAAGAGGGAGCAAGGATAGTGCAGTATGTTGGAGATGGAAAGAGAAGGAGTGAAAATGATGTTGATATATTTTACTTTTAAAAAATAAAAAAGTGATTTTGTTAGACTATCCATGCTATTAATTAATCTTTTTCACTGAAATTATTCATGGGAAAGGGTCCAATGAGGGATTTTCTTCTGCTGCTTTTTTGAATTCTCCTGTCACAGATTACATCCCGACCACTGTTCCCCTCCTCAGTTCCTTGCCCCCACCTCTCTGCATCTCCCATGAGAGAAGAATAGGCCTTCCAGTGACATCAACCAAACTCGGCATGATCAACTACCATAAAGCCAGGTACATACTATCCCATCAAGGCTGGGTGAGACAACGCAGTAGGAGGAAAGGGTCCCACATAGGCAAAGTGTCAGCAACTGGCCCTGGCTCCATGTTTAGGAATTCTACAAGGATACCAAGATACTCAGCCGTAACACATATGCAGAGGAACTAGGTCAGATCACTACAGGATCCCTGATCTCTGTGGGCCCCCGGTAGTCCCAGCTAGGTGACTCTTTTGGCCATATTCTCATGTTGCCCCTGACCCTCTGGTGTCTCTGATCTTTCCTCTCCCTCCTCCACAGGACTCCCATACTGTTACCTAACTTTGGCTGTGAGACTCTGCATCCGCTCCCATCAGTTGCTGGATAACGTCTCTGGTCCCTGAAAAGTCTGAATATGGACAAGGCCATAACACCTTATAATGTGAACTTTCTGGGTAAGCCAACCTTGCTCTCAGCTTCTTTTTGCTAGAGTGACTTAATATGCACCATGTCCACACTGGATACAGACACAACTTCTGTAACCAATAAAGCATGAAAATGATTAGTGTGCCAAGTTGAGTCAGTCAAAACATTGGTCAATTCAGTGCAAGGAAACATCACAAGGAGTCTACCATGGCAATCAAGCCTGTTTGTGGGTAGACAGATCTTCAATTCCCTAGGTAATTTAATTTCCATCTTTCTAAAAACCATGTCAAAACGGTATAAGATTTGCATCCTGGTTATGAAATCTTTAAATGTGGACTCAACTAAATGTTCAGTTAATCAGGTGCGATGACATTTAATCTTCATCCAATGACATCTGTCTTTAAGAAAGTTAGCATCCATCAGGCAGAAGAAGTTCTGAGCAGTACAACTGCCTGGAGCTTGGGTCAGAACTCCAGGGTTTTCTGGGGAACTATAAGCTCTGAACACTTCAACAGATACCAGCAACCAACACAATAAAGTGGATATAATTTGGAGGCTTGACTTAATTTAGAATAGCATCCCATGAAGCTTCAACAGAGTAGGAAGCAGGAGAGCAGGTACTCACACTGAACTGCACGGCCTTGAGGACCTGGTTACTGGCACTCTGAATCCATGGTCTTCTTGCAACAACATGGAAGTGTTACAAAAGGCTCTCTCCGTTGGCATGCTCTGTTACTTTATTGCTCTGACCAAATACTCATCCAACAGTAACTTCAGGACAAGATGATTTACTTGGGCTTATAGTCTTAGGGTCTAGTCCATGGTGGCACCTTAGCAATCACTGCAGGCACATGAAGAAGCTGGGTACATTCCAACTTCAGTCAGGAAGCACCTTGCTTACATGCTCAGTTGGGGACCCAAGCCCAAGGAATGGTTTCTTCTTCATTCAGGGTCCATCCTTCCTCCTGAATGGAACTTCTCTGGGAATACCCTCACATATTTTCGTGGAGATTCTAAATCAAGGTCAGTTGATAATGGAAATTAGTCATCGAGATGACAGTCTTGTCTATCTTGCTGTGGTACTTACTAACGTCTAGTTCAAGGCTCCAAAGAACTTCCAGAAATTGACTGTAACTCATCTCCAGTGAAACAAAGTCCTTTGTTTTTCCTAATTCAAGGTTTCTTTCCTACCAACTAGCATGATGGCAGATGTATTCACAGTACCCTAGAAGTTACAGTCTGCTACAAACACCCCTGTAAGTAAAAATATTTTTGCTAGAGTCCTTAAGCATCGACGGTTCCTAATTTAAGCAAGACTGCTTTTCTTGTCTCCCTAAGGCTCTCCCTTGAATTCCTGCCAGAGCTCAGGTAGTCAACACATTTGATATGGAATTTACAACATCCCTGCAGTGAGTGTGCACAGTAAGACATTTCACTCACAAAGCAGCGTAATCGTTTCTTGCTTAAAACACAAATTCCCACGCCTGACATCCAGTCCCTGGCAGCCACTGCATTCCCAGTGCATTGGGAAAGATGGCAAAAAGAAAAAAAAAAGTGACATGATGACACTTCATCTGTTTACTATCATCACCATTGCTATTTCTTTATTTGGCCTTTTCTCCTTTGTGGAATCAAACTCAGGGTCTCCCACAGGCAGGAGGAACTCCATCAATGATGTATTTCCTTAGTCCTTTTATTTGATTTCCTTTGGTTTGGAACAGGAATTTGCTACATTATACAGCTGACTTCGAGCTTGTAACCTTCCCAACTCTGCCTCCATGGTACTGGCTTATCTGCAATTTGAAACCCTTCTTTTTACTTCTGCTTTACTTCCTCATCCGGTTTCCCACCCAACCTTCTCATCTCTTCTCAAATACATGCTGTACCTTAATACTGGAATAAAACTTTTAAAATATATCTTCTTTCTGATTCGACACCATGCAACAGTTTTTGCTAAAATGTTAGGTCAATAAATAGTTCATCAGGCATGTTTGTCATATCAGTGATGATGTAATTTGGTTCGAGAACAAAGAGAAAATGGTAGCATTACTTTATATTTGGAGTTTACTACATTCCAGGTCCCATAGGAGGTTCTTTATCTGCACAGAAATGGTAGGAAGTGGTAGAGATGAACATCTGTCTAATACCAGCCCAAAGGTCTGGGTCTCAGTATGAGCACTGGTTAGTTTTGAAATTAGATAAATGACTATGGCAGAACTTTCAGTTTTCTCCTCAAAAGAAAACTACAATTAGTTTCTACCCTGGGGCTATTATAAGAATTAACTGAATAATGACATGTAGAAAACAACATGGTGCTGGTTAAACAAAAAATGTAATGCAGTCTATTAACTTTTAAAAAATATTGGGGGGAGGGCTTGCGTGAGTGTGTGCACACATATACAAACCGCAATGCATACGTGGAAATCAGAGGACAGTCTGCTTTCCTCATCTACCACACAGGTTCCATGGATTAACCTAGACTGTCAGCCTGAGCAGCAAATGCCTCACCCGCTGTGCCATCCCATGAACTCACACAATTCTTACTGACAGCAGTTTTCAGTCTTCAGTGATAAGGATCACCATTCTACCAGAAAGAAAGGCTAAGAAAATCTGAGTAATTTGCTCTGACTACACAGGTATCAACTGACTGCAAAAGACTTTCTTGCTGGTCATGTTGCAGGACCTGGATTCTGACACAAAATGTTTATATTTGGTTCCTTGTGGTAAATATGGCAGGGGGCTTCACTGCCATGGGTCTTTAAGGGATAATTGGCCTTTATAATTATTATTTAGTTTCACATATAATTTGATGATGTTATACAAGGCACCTTGGTTCTTACCTATAAGATCATGAGTCGCCAGGCAGTGGCACATGCCTTTTATCCCAGCACTTTGGAGGTACAGACAGGTAATCTCTGAGTTCAAGGCGGGCCTGGTCTACAGAGTGAGTTCCAGGACAGTCAGGACTGTAACACAGAGAAACCCTGTCTCAGAAAAAGCAACAAATAAACAAACAAAAAAGTAGAGTCATTCTCATGGTGTTTTGAAGAGGATAAAATGAGAAGTTAAAAACCACTTGCGAACTATTTTTCTCCTCTGACACCTGCTATGTGTAAAGAGACATTATTTTCCCAATTAAAAGATAAATGTGAGTCTTAAGAATAGATGCATGCCCCAATGAAACCAATGGAAACTCTTTCTTGTCAAGCAAAACTTTCTGCACCTGACAGAAAGAATGCTCACAAAACCTCTGAGCAGGCAAGGCAGCTTTGCTAAGCCATGTTCTAACTGTGAAGAGAAGTCCAAAAACTTACTTATAAGACAGAAAACAGTTGCACTCTGGTATGTCACAGAAATCTTAATCCCACAGGTTAGACATGGTGTGGCCATGCTGACCTCTGCACCAGGAACCAGAGGCTTGTTAGATGTTGCCACAACACAACTTCAATAGAAAATAGAAGTTTTTCTATTCTAGGTCAGCATATTCTTTCTTTTTCATTGCTCTTAATGAAAAGCTTCTCTTTGAGGAGCTTTTGGGAGTCTCCAGCCACGTCACACCTTTCCTACCCATATTTCTGTGGCCAACTCAGTAAGTCTTCCATTTGACCATCAAGGATGTTTTGTTCCAGCAATAATGTACCATTTCCTTCCCGGAGCCATACATCATTCTTCCTCTTAACTCTGCTGTTAAGTACACTACTATTCCACCTACCTGTGTATTCTGGCCATGTTACATAATGGAGGTTTTCTTGTTTGATTTTCTGTCCTGCCTAGCCCCCCACAGCCAGCTGTTTAGTCCCAGAGAAAATCAACCACAGAGGACTCAGTAAGTTATGAAGCTGATTGGCCCATTAGGTCTAGCCTCTTACTGGCTAACTCTCACATCTTGATTAACCCATTTTTCTGATCTATGTTAGCCATGTGGCTCAGTACCTTTTTCAGTGGGGCAGCTCACATTCTGCTTCTTTGGTGATCTGGGCAGGAGTGGGAGGAATTGACTTCCTCCTCCCCAGAATTCTCCTGCTCTCCTTGCATCATTTCCACTTCCTGTCTGGTTTTCCCACCTACACTTCCTGCCTGGCCAATCAGCGTTTATTTAAAACATGATTGACAGAATACAAACAATTCTCCCGCACCATGGCCACACTTCCATATATTCAAGTGTTACTAAGAGGGCGGCCTTCAGCTAGTTTCACAGCTTTCTCCCTGATCCCAATAGCAAATGTGATTTCCTTCACTTAGAAGGTTCTTGCCTCTTGTTATTATTAATAGCCTCTAGTCTCACAAGAAAAACAAAAGCAAATCCATTTACTTTCATATGGATCTTCTGACCTAGCACCCTAAGGACTACACTAGGCAAAACTAAGGTAAAACAAGTGAATGTATTTACATACACAGTGTTCTATTTTGCATGTATGCCTGCACACCAGAAGAAGGCACCAGATCTCATTATAGATGGCTGTGAGCCACCATGTGGTTGCTGGGAATTGAACTCAGGACGTCTAAAAGAGCAGCCAGTGCTCTTAACCTCTGAGCCATCTCTCCAGCCCCATGTATTTATATCTTCATTAAGCATAGAAGCATGAGGGCAACCAGCATTGGAAAGACCATTAGAATGGGAACCTATAGAGCACTTTAACAAAGGAAGGGAGTCTGAGGACATATGGCCAAAGGAGGCAAGTTATGGGAAAATCATAAGAAAGTATGGTAAACAAGAATTACTTGGTTGCTAGGGTAAGACATTTTATACATGGAAAATTTCTTTATACAAGGAAATGTTTGTCCTATTTTTAGATCTTTGCTCACTTACAGCGAATGTCAATGGTATTTAACTCAAAACAATCCCTATATCACACAGACCTATTTTGTCAAGATACATTCTGGTGCTATTTAATACCACAACACATTGCTTAGTGTCTGCAAATACATCCTTTTGCTGATGTTCTTATGTTTGGATTGTCCTGATACATCATGACCTTGAGATCTTTTGGCTTCCACTGGTAAAGCTTTAAAGGGATGGAAAAGATGACGCTCCTCACCAAACGGAGTGGCTGGTTATATGATTGGGATCAGAATTGCATAGTCTAGAAACACCAGCATAGTACCCTGTCTTCCAGAAAGAAACACGCTAACAATCACTAAAAACTGTGTTAGCTAACGAAAGGATTGGTGTGACTGATGGCTCATTGTCCTGGGAAAGAACAGAGGACAGGAAAGCTATTATTTCTCTTTCTTAGTTTAGCATCAGAAGAGCAGTTTCAGGAAGTCTCAGAGAGTCTGAGGCAGTTCTAGGCAGTTCTGGCAGTTCCAGGCTGATGGGGAGAGTCAGAAACCCTACACAGGAGCTTCAGGAGGATATTGGCCTTAGTGCTTTTGGGAATTACTGCCTAACTACTGCTGCCCCAGGGCTCATTTCACTGTCTAAACCTGTAAACGGATAGGAACCCACATCAGTATCCTGAAAGAGTGAGGGAATAATAAAACCATTTCAATGGGAGGCCTCTGTCTGTCCCTTGGATATTGATCAGCACTCTGCAAACACATACTGATACTTATAGAAAAAAGGCTATATATTCATCCGTCCATACCTATAGGAGGGGAGGTGTAAGAATGGCAGTGATGAACCACAGCTACTCTGTACGTGAAACTGAGGGCATTCATATAAATTCTATCCAGAATACTCTGACAGTTATGATGACAGTTTAAGTGAAAAAGCAATGAGTAATAGCAGGTGCCAGATGGGGCTCTTTTCTGAAGGACCCTCCTTCCTATAGTTCAGATCCAAGATGAACATAGTCACTGCTAGTCTCTATGCTGGATAGTTTTATGTCAACTTGGCACAGCAAAAGTCATCTGAGGGGAGAGAATCTCAATTAAGAAAAAACCTTCATGAGATTAGGCTGTCAACAAGCCTATAGGACGTTTCATTAATTAGTGATTGATGGGAACGGGCCCAGCCCGTTGAGGGTTGTATGATCCCTGGGTTTGTGGTTCTCAGTTGTATTTATAAGAAAGCAAGCTGAGCAAGGCATGAGGAGCAAGCTAGTAAGCAGCACTCCTCTGTGGCCTCTGCATAAGCTCCTGCCTCCAGGCTTCAACCCTGTTTGAGTTCCTGTCCTGACTTCCTTCAGTGATGGACTACAATGTGGAGATATAAGACACATAAGCCCTTATCTCCCCAGATTGATTTTAGTGATGGCATTGCATCACAGTAAACAGTAACCCTAGTAAATATACTCTCTCTATTGAAATGTCATTCACTTAAGAATATTAAACTCCTACAAAGGAGAAATGGTTGAAAAACAAATGGCATATGTAGAACCCAGAGGACCTGGCATAAATGCCTGCCTTGTCCTTGGGACCATTCATCTTCGCTAAAAATTCTTTACTTTGTCCCTAAATGTTCAATGGGACTCTCTTCTTTCTTCCCTTTGAAGTCATGTATATGAGCTAATGAGATTCCTTGTGGTCTGAAGTCTTTTCTTTCCTATGAGGCCGTTGAAATAAGTTTGCATGCTTTGCCGCTTCTTAATTTCTTCATTGTTGGTTTATTTCCATAGACTTAAGACTTGAAACCCCATATAGGAGAGAATAAATTCCTTACATACACAGGGGCAAACTAAATCTAGTGATATATGTGAAGGAGGAGTAAGCAACCACTCACACGTGGAACCTCTATCAAGTTAAATACACATAATTGAGCAGCAATGCTTCTCTATCTTTCTACTCAACATCTGATGGGGATCAGAAGGGCACAGTCCTGGCATTCAACCTACTTGCTGAATAATAAAAAAAATTCAAGCTACAAACATAAATCATGGTGGGCACTGTGAAAAATATGAACTAACACGAAATTAATCACTGGACTCAGAGAAGAGGGTCCCCTTGAAGGGGTGAGATTTCACCTGGGATATGAAGAAAGAACTTTGGTTCCGAGTAAAAACAGTGTGCTGAAGACTCTAAAGAAAGAATGCATTGATAGACATCATGAAATCTTAAGCTGTCACAAGGATGAAAACATTTGAGTGCATTCACTTCACCAGGAACTGGGGGAGTATGGTAAGTTGGAGATGCATGGATGAGTACACATCAAAACGTTAGGTTCTGCCCTGAATCTCACAATAAAATGAGAGGTACAGACCCGGAACATGAACTTACGGCTATGATGAGAAGCTTGTGATTCTGTAATGTATATGGAAGGAATAAGTGAATTCTTCAACCCAAGAAGGAAATGGGAAGTTCTTCATTAGGTCTGCTCTTTAAGCTGAAATTGTAAAAAATAAGAAATTAAAGGGTCTCTTGCAAACAGAGCAGCCAGAACTTTCTGGTGGACAGCTCCTGCATATGTAGATAGGTGTAACACCCGATTCTGTGTTACCCCCTTGGTACAGTTTGCGCGCCACTGTACCTTACGCGAGTTGGGCAAGGGCCTGGAGTTTGAAAGAACACACAAGAGACCTGGGTCATTCGAAAGGAGATCTGCCGAATGCCGAATGCCGTTTATTCAACTTTGGGGAAATCCTTATATACCTAGCTGCTGCACAAGGATTTCTGCCCAGGCAGGTGGGAAATTACCATACCAAAGATAAAACAATGCCCTACAGCTAATCACCAGGCGAGGCAGTGGGAGCACAGGAACAAACAGGATGTTTAGCTGGCTGAACAGAAACTGTCCTCAAGATGCACCCCAGGAGAAAGGGTAGACCCGGGCCCTACAGATAGGTAAATCTGTAATTGCAAAGAAGTAGTGTGCAGACCCTTACAAGTGGTTTACAGATAGAGACAGAGGGGTTATGATACTGAATATGGAATGAAAGACCAGGAAAACGAAGTAGAAAAGAGACTCAAATGTGCAAATGTTATGTAAGAATTTTATTGACTGACAAAATGACTCAGCAGGCAAACTGCTTCCCAATCAAGCCTGGCAACCAGAAGTCAATACCTGGAACTCAGCTAGTGTCTTAGCTAAATTCTATTGCTCTAAAAAGACACCATGACCAAGACAACTTACAAAGAGAGACACTTAGTTGGGAGCTTGCTTACATTTTCAGAGGTTTAGTCCATGGCTACCATGGTTGGGAACAAGGTGGTGGGCAGATTAACATGGGGCTGGAGCAGTAGCTGAGAGCCCACATCTGATTCACAAGTTGCAGGCATGGAGTAGGGGAAGGAGGGAAAGAGGGAGGGACTTGGCATGGCATGGGCTTTTGAAAACTTCAACCCTACCCACAGTGAAACACCTCCTCTAACAAGGCCATACTTTCTCTTAGAAGGTCACATATCCTAATTCTTCCCAAAAAGTTTCACCAGCTGGGGACCAAGCATTTTAAACATATGAGCCAATAGGGGCCATTTTCATTCAAAACACCTATTAAGGTGGAAGGAAAAAAAATCAATTCTATAAATTCCTCTACCTGCTACATCTGAACCATGGTGTGTGCACACACACATAACCACATGTGTGCACACATGCATATAAACCCTCAAGAGTAATCAAAAAATTAAAAATAATTAGAGTTTTAATACCATCTCTAGTTTAGTATTCCATGCCTTTGGAAAGATACTATTTTCAACACATTTTAATTCTTTTGAAAATTGCTAATAACAAGGCATTTAACATTCTCTTCTTAGGGTGCACTTCTTCTTACTTTTACACTGAGTTGATTTCCTGGGGGAAAACATGGGTCAGATTTATCACAAAGCAACAATTTACTGTAGCTAGAGACTGCTCATTCGTTCCTGGCCACCCGTACCCAAATAATCACACATGAACTATATTAACTACAACACTGTTTGGCCTACTAGCTCAAACTCTTTATTAACTAACTTTTACATCTTAACCTATTTATATTAATCAATGTATCACCATGAGATTGTGGCCTACTGGTAAAGTTCTGGCATCTGTCTCCTTTGGCAGCAACATGGTGTCTCTTTCACTCCTCCTACTCTCTCTCTCCATATCTCTGTTTGGATTTCCCACCTGGCTTTATTCTGCCCTGCCTTAGGCCAAAGCAACTCCTTTATTAACCAATTATAATAAAAATATATTCACAGCATACAGAGGGGAATCTCACATCAAAAAAACCATTTCCCTAAAAAATTAAAGTAATTTTGAATTCAGAACACCTCTGATATTCTAGCTACAACAGAAGACATGCCTGAAAGTAAGCATAGAGTGTGCACAACCAAACACATTCCTCGGCTTGAAACATGGTTTGAGGGAATGAATAAACTACTTATTGTCTTTCCACAAGTTTTACTAAATAAAACAACAGCCATAATAAGATAACTAATCTGATTTTTACCAATGTGGCTTTGAATTGGGTTGTTCAGAAACTACCACCACCACCACTAAAACCAATACTTCTCTTTCTCTTCCTCTTCTTCTTCTTCTTTGTTTCTTCTCCTCCTCCTTCCCTTCTTCCTCCTCCTCTTCTTTTATTCTTTTTCTTTTTTCTTCTTCTTTCAGAACCTCTTTAAAATACCAATGTTACATGAAAAATTACCTCATGATATATGGATCTTATAATATGCTGCCTCATTTGAGCACAACTAAGGGCAACTCCTGGAAAGACCAGAAACCTTGAGCCTCATGTCTCCTCTGTAAAACCTTCACTGGAAGAGGTAGTTCCTTGCTTCATGATCACAGCCTACATAATTGATTCTAAGCTTGGCTCACATGCCTGCCTTTCTGAGTAACTATCAGACCTTCATTTTAATAATACCCATAAAACTGAAAGGGGGTGCTCAATTAGAGAAAGAGAGACCACCCATCCCCCACAACTGAGCCGATATCCAAATACCTCCTGGGCCATTTTGACACCTCGATCTTTTCTATGTTTACTCTCCTCCCAGGTCTTCACTCCCATGATCTGGTCAGTCTAGGAAGCTGAGCCATGTTTAAACATCTGGGATTCATCATGCTGGCTCTGTTAATCAAAGTTCTGAAGATCAATTCCAGATGCTGACTAAAGGTACACAAGCATTGCTCGCATTTTTAACTGCAATCAGCCCTGACTTCCCTTATCTAGAAAGTAGCTTAATTTGTATAGGGAGGAGCTAGCCTTTGGAATGGTTTCAAATTAATTCTTAATACAGAGATAAAACTGATAGGTTGCCCTAGAAATGAATGGATATCAAATAAAATTTCAAGAAAAGTCATTGGGAATTATATATTTAGTTATAATAGCTCAAAGATGTAAGAAGGGGGAAAATGAACACTATATAAGTTTTACTGTGTGCTGTACATCATGATGAGTAACTACATATATTTAGTAACATTAACTCAAATATGTTGTAAGAAGGGAGAAAATGAATACTATCCAAGCGTCCACTATGCTTTGGACAACATGAGTAATTACATATGTGTTATTTTATTTGACTGATTTGATTCTCACAAATAACTGAGAGCTCAAAATTATCTTCATCATACACACGAGATTTTACAGGCCCATAGAAGTTAATTACATCTAGTTAGTTGTTTGTTTTGTTTTGGATACCCAAATTGCTAGTCTTTCCATGGACTGCTTTTCTTTCAGTTTTAGACAATACAGGTCAGAAGGATGAATCTGAAAAAGAGAAATGAATGTGTGTATGACCTGCTTGGAAGCCCTTTCTCCAGGGAAGTTTATAAATGTAAAGCCTAGTCTCATTTTCATATACGACTCAGTGTTTTTGCTCATATTTTATTAAAATAGTTTAATTATCTGATAACACAGTGGAATTTTCTAGAAGCCCTCAGAAGCCTAGCACATGAAGGAAAGGAATTAATCCAAATAATTCCAGTGCTGAGGGCTCCATAATAAGCACTTTCTGTTCCAGAGATGTTGCGGGGCTCTAAGGAATCTGGTGCTGTAGACAGAGGCATGACTGGCCCTTCATGTTAGAAGTATTGTAGGGTATAGTCCCAAATGATCCAGCTCTCAGGCCACCTGCTCCTCTATCTCTTCACCAAACAGTCTTAAAAGTAGTGTTTGGGACTGAAACAGTTGTAGGGAACTTCCAAAGATGAAGAAGAACAAAGACATCCAGGAGCCATAGGAAGAAGTTGGCAAACAGAGGAAGAACAAACAGGGCATGGACTAAATCCTGGGTAACTCAGGTCAACCAACCAAAGTATCAGGACTCCCAGTTCCGGCAATAGCCCTGGGTTCAAGAGACAGCCAGATAGGTAATTCTTCAAGATCAGATTTCCCCAAGTTAAGGAAGAACTGTACCCTGGAACAAAAATGTTTATGGATTTTTGTCTCTGTGGCAAATCATACAGTGATTATGTATGATTTAGTGAGACACACTAAATTAAGCCTTCAAAATTAACAGAGGTTAAGTATAACTAAAGTAAAACAAACTCACAACATTTTAAAATCGTCTAACAATGAATTAATGGATAGCCGTGAAAGAGAACCACTAAAGACAAGGAAAACAAACCAAACTCCCAAACTTAAGATACTTTAACTATCTGGTAGAAAACAGAAAAAAATCTCATTCTGAAATATCTAAGGAAAGTTAAAATCCCAGTTTAAATCAATAAGAATCAAATACTTCAAATATGTGACATCTCTGATTTTTAAAAATATCAAATATTGGAAGTAAAAATAAATACACCAAAATGAAACAGTGTATTTAATACAACAATATATTTAACACAACCAGAGAAACAAAACTAGATCTGGTGGCTTTGGGACATTGGAGACAAGGGAAAGAGAGGGGTCACAGGTTATAGAAGATAAAATAAAATGATAAACTCAAACTTACATCTAATATAATAATTCTTAAAAACAACAACACCAGAATGAAAAGAAGGAAGCAGTGGAAGGATAATAATTAGTCTGAAGATTTCATTAGCACTTCTGATGGAGGAACTCCAGAGACAGATAATGCATAGTATATAGCCATCAGATCAAACATAATGGGACAGTCTTCACTGTCTTCTTGCCTGGATTAAGAAAGGCCCAGGGCATTCATAACATACATCTCTGGGTGTGGTTGTGATGAAACTTCCCAAGACTATTACATTGTGAAGGCTCTAAAATGGTGACTGACTGTTCTGGTCCATGCATTACTGGGAAGAGGTGAAATGGGTTTCCTGGATGGAGGATGTAGGTCACTGGGAATATGCCTTTGCAACTTTATCTTGTCCTTGCTGCTTCCTAAATCTGCATGGTTCTCTTTCTCTTTCCACCAAGAAGTCCTTAAGTTATTTTTGTCAGATATATATATATATATATATATATATATATATAATTTTTATATATAGATATATAATTATCTTAATATATATATTAAGAATATATATATATATATTAAGAAATCTAACACACAAGGGAAATAGTAAGGCTTGAAAAAAACTTCAGGAAGTAAAAGATGATGTGTCCAAAACAGCACAGAGAAAACCAGAGCCCTGTCAAGGGAGTTGATGCAGTCTGAAAGCAGGTTTTCAGCCTCTTCTCTGGAAGCCAAGAGTCATAAGAAACTGAATAAAAGAGAAATTTACTGAAATTTTTGTTGTTTAGGGCTGGGAGACAATCTAGTGGGTGAGGATATTTGCTCTGCAAGCATAGAGACCTGAGTTTAAAACTCCGGCACATTAAGCTGGGCATAGGTACATGGGCCTGTGGTCCCAGCACTGGTAAAGCAGAGAAGGATAGATTCTAGGAGCTTTCTGGCCATCTGGTCTACCCAAAACGATGCATTTTAGGTTCAGCAAGAACCTCAGGTACACACAGAGAGGGGAGCAGTCAGTGACAGATGAAGCCGTCTAATGTCTTCACGTGAATGCTGCACACACCACACCAGTGCACACATACCTTCCCAAACATGCATACCCCACCACACACAAAGAATTGTTTAAAAATTATGTTTCAAGGGCTTCATGAAATAACATGTGATGAAGGCTCACCGTTTATAGACTTTCATTATACCTTCCAAAAGGGAAGAGGTTTCTAGAAAGTTCTGAAATATAACCAGAAATGTTGGCGAAGCAATGATTAAAAGTGCACATTAAACAGAAATAATGAAAATATCAATAAAATGAACTTCTAGATTTACAAGAAGCAAAAACAAAAAAAAGTAAGCCTTATACTGTACTACCAGCCGCAGATGTTATGCAAATTTAAGTCAAATTAACTAGAACTTTCTGTTCTTAAGTCACACTGGCCACATGTCTGTCCCTTCATCACTGATAGCAACATTTAGTTAAAGGATTATAAATAAAATGGATACAGAATATTTTTATCACCACCCTGATTTGCCCAGTGTTTTGCTGAGAAATATATAGTTACTCTTTGAAGGGTCTGGTTACTTACAGCCGTGTATTCTTTAGAAAACTCTTTAGGAGACTGGCTATTTTTAGAGCTTTTTAATTACTAAACAAGGCTGATGAGATTTTATATCCAGGAAGATTAGAATGGCAAGGCAGGGAGAACTCAAACAAAGGAACAAAAACCAACTAAGAAAACAGAAGCGAGGGAAAGCAGAGCACGAATCCTGAGAAACAATCCCGAGAACATCTGTCACCGCAGCAAAATGTCAGTGCATCTGGCACTAAGGAATAAAAATTATTATTCTCTGACATTAAGATGTTTTGGTTAAAATAAAAGGTTAGTCAAATGCAATGATAATTTTTTTGTAAACAAAATTTTAAAACCTATCAAAAATTCAAAAGTTTGAGAAAAACTATAGCAACCAAATATTTTCTGAGGAGGAATATTAACAAGTTTTGGATTATGAATTATTTAATGCTGAGGAATGAAGCGTGCCTGAAGCTTGTGGTTTAAAATAGCAGCATCTACGTTGCTCCAGCACTCTGGTCGGAGCAGGGCTCTGTGGGGATAGATCCTCTCGGCATTCACTATTCATCACTCCGAACACTCAAAGTTAGCAGGAAGCCACAAACCTTCCAAGAGCTCAGTTACTCACACATCTGGCTGACTGAAGTGAGACCTTGGCTGGGGCCAACTGTCAGCTAGAACACCTGCTGTGACTTCTTCATGTGGCTTAGACTGCTTCCCAGGATGGCGAAGGCCTGAAAATGAGCGTTCACAGACAGATGGTCAGACAAAAGTCACTAGGCATCCCAGTACTTAGTCACACAGCCTGCTACAAGTTCCATCAAGTTTTAAAGGAAATCGAAATAAATGTCCCTTCTCGAAGGTAGGTAAAACACTATTCTGGCAGAAGTGGTACTGAATCTGCTCTGGCCATTTTTGGAAAGTAGTTGCAAATTTCAATTATTTACAAAATCCATCTGAAACTAGGAAAGAATGGATCACTTTCTGTTCTTATAGGTTGTTTACCTTCAACACATATACAAATACACACACACACACACACACACACACACACACACACGTACTTGTAGTCAGACTTTCCCTTGGGCCATCAGAACACAAAAAACAACTCGGTGACTTATGAATTATGAAGCTCAGCCTTAGCTTAGGTTTGTTTCTTGCTAGCTCTTATAATTTAAAGTAACTCATATTTTTAAATCTATGGTCTTCCACGTGTTTGTATCTCATGTCCACTTTGCCCATCCTGCTTCCTTTGTGTCCAGCTTGCAACTTGGTCTTTCTTTTTCCCAATGCTCTCTCTGTCCAGAAGTCCCTGCTATACCTCCTGCCTAGCTATTGCCATTAAGTTTTTCATTAAACAAATCCAAGTTACATATTTTCATACAGTATAATCAAATATCTCGCAACATTTGGGCATCGTTTGTAATGAATCTTTCTCTGTACCACCAGCTCCCAAACAATGGCATGGAGACATTAATTATGAGAGGTGGGCCTTTAGCTTAGGTCTCTCTCAACTAGCTCTTATAACTTAGATTACCCAATTTATATTAATCTATGCTCTTCTATATGGCATTACCTCTCTTCTATCTTGTACCTCCTATCTCCTTCTGTGGCTGACTGGCAATTCTGCCTTTCTTCTTCCCAGAGTCCTCTCTGTCCCTGGAAGAGCCACCTAGCCTTTCCCTGCCTAGCTATTGGCCATTTAGGTCTTTATTAAACCAATCAAGAGATTCCCTGGCAAAAGCACATCTTCACTGTAAACAAATACTCTGCAACAAGCATAGTCAGTAATGGACTGTTACTTGGAGAGTAAGATAGGATAAACCCTTTCCTCCTCAAGTTGTTTTGGGTCATGGTGGGTTTTTTATTTTCACAGCAATGGAATTCCTAAGACAGTGTGATAGCATACAGTTTCTGTATCTGTGAACTAAAATAGTTTTTAAAATAAAGTGCACTGATTCAAATGTAAGAGAAAATTAATTAAAAGAAGTCAAAGGAAATTTAACATAAAATTTTTTAATGTAAATCACTGTATTTAAAATTTATGTGGTAAGATTTTTAAAGTCAAAAAAGTGGTTGAAATAACACAAAACACTTTTGAACAAAATTAAGCAGCATTCTACATCAAAGAGGGATAGGAAGCATGGCTTTCTTTATCTGATAAAAGACATGTACAAAGGAAAGAAACAATCATTATTACATCAGCTGTGGGACACTGAAGGCACTAATTTACATGTTATGATTAAGCATGGATATCAGAAATTCTATTCCAAGTCCTGGCCATTGTCAAAGAGTAAAATTATACGTATATATATATGGAAAAAAATTTTATTGTCCCAATTAAAAGATATGATTATTTTAAAAAAAATGATGTCACTATTCACATAGAAAAGTCAACATGTATAAATAACTAGAATTGAGTGCCCACCTTGGGTAAATAACAATATTCAAAAATTAATCTGTTAATAATAGATATAAACTTAGAAACAAATTTTAAATAATATTTGATAAGAAATATGACTACAGTGAGATGTCTATTTTTAATAATATAAGAAACACAAAGGAAAAACAGAAATCATGATAGCTGTTTTTAAAAGAGATAAATGTAAAGGAAATATGCATACTCATGATTGAAACAAAACAATATAAAATGTCATCTTAAATAAATTTAGTTTAATAGCAGTATCGTGATCTCAGTGTCATAATAGTCAAAGTTAACCAGTCACAACCCCCTTCAGCCTGACCAGGCTCCACCAAAACAGAGAAGTCACTTCTCCCCCACCCACTGGCTTTCCCTATAAACCTCTTTCTTTTACTGTGACAATTATGATGAGCAATGAGACCCCTGTTACTGATGCTCTGTGGTTTACCAAAAAAACTTCTACACTCATGAACATCAGATATGCTAGGGCATGGGACTTCTGTGAGAGTAACAAGGATGTTCATCCTCATCTGCTGCTAAGGTTTGAATACAGAACATTTCTCATGAGCTTGTGTGTTTGAAAACTTAATCCTTAGCTGTGCTACTTTGGAAGATGGTAAGACTTATGGGATGTAGGATCAAGAGGACATCATCTTGATCAAGATCATCAGAGTGGCCTCGAAGACTCGATTCCTCTCTAATTCTGGCTTAGCTTTCCCCGCTTCCTATCAGCTAGTAAACACATACGCAGCTGCATCATCTCCGCAACCCTACCCCACAACTAGGCTCTTCCCACCATGTTTTCACTGCTATGGGGAACTGAAATCCCTCTCAATCCATGAGCCAGATTAAAATTTACCCCTTAAGTTGTTTCTGGCAGGTACGTGGTTACAATACTGTAAAAGTAATACATCTACCCTAAGGAAATATGATAAACTGATAACGGTAAGCTATTAAAAATGCAAAACTAGGGCTAGAGACATGGTTCCATGGTAATGAGAACTGGCTGCTCTTCCTGGACCCACATGGTTCCTCACAGTCATCTGTAAGTCCAGTTCTAGAGGATTCAATACTCTCTTCTAGCCTCCACATGCACCAGGCATAAGCTTGGTATTCAGACATACATTCAGGAAACACTCATACACCCAATATAATTCTTTTGATAAAAATGATACTGAGGTATGTTAGTCTTATAGGAATGCTACTAAAGCCATAAAATATGTATTCCATAACACAAAACTGGTCAGCCTGACGCCAAAGATAAACTCCTAGACAAGGGCAATTGAATGAAATAAATGAAAATGTAAGAGAAGTTCATAATAACTCAATTCTTAGCCTCTGAAAAGAACTTTGTAAAAGAAGAGAAACTTTTTAAATTTGAGGATAATATGTACAAGTAATAACTGAGGAATATTCTTCTTTTGGAATCAAAGTAAAACAATGATGTTTTGCTTCATATTTAGATAGTTATAGGTAGGAAATCATAGGTAAAAGTTGAATCTTCATTGTTTAATTGACTAGAAGAAAAGAGTAAGAGAAAGTTAGTGTTCTTTTAGCAAAAAAGAAAGAAAAGAAAAGAAAAGAAAAGAAAAGAAAAGAAAAGAAAAGAGAAGAAAAGAAAAGAAAAAACAGAAAACACCCACAGGGGAAACCTTGATTGTCTTAAATTCTGAAAGAGTAAGTGGGTAATCTTTCAACACTAACAGCTGGGTTTGGTTATCACTTATATGGTCTTTTCATTTTATTTTTGCTTCATCTTATTGGTATTCCTACAATATTTGAATCTGAAATATTGTTTGCCCTCATAGATATAACACATAAGTAAATGAACAAACCATCACTCTGTTCCAACGCACTACCCCAGTCTTAAGCAGTTAATGATTTCAAACTCAGGGGATTAGACAGTCATAGAAATACCAGTGCTGCTAGATATGTGTTCTTGAGTGTCCACTAAGCAAACCAACAGACATTCTGCCACTGTGGTTAGAGTCACTTGCATGATTTTCTTGTATCAAAATCAATGGTTTTGATCATAAGTGAGGTTCAGCATCCTGGAGAGGATGAGATCCAGACGCAAAAGGAACTTTTTCAAACAGGAAGATGATTTAGCCTATAGGAAGTTAGCCCTTATAGTCTGTTTTCTACTGTTATAATTGAACCCCAACAACTGGATGTTTTCTTACAAGGCAAAAGAATTCAAGTATTTTTAAAGTCCACAGCATAGGGGCTAGGGAAATGGCTCAACAGGTACATGCGCTTGCTGGGTTACACAAGAGTTGGGACACCAGAACAAATACCAGCAGTCACTTAGAGTAACAAGGCACAGTAGAGGGAAATTGCAGAGGTAAGATGTTTATAGGGACTTTCTGGCCAACAGCCTAACTTCAGGCTCAGTGAGTGACCCCGCCTCAAAGGAACAGAGCGGAGATCAATAAAGGAGGACACCAACATCTTTTTCTGGCCTCCATGCACATCTCCCCAAACACATGTACATATGCCACACACAAATAATTCACAGTTATACATAAAAACACAGAGAAAAAATTACAATGTAACACTCATCAAATTACAAAGATGAACAAAAAGCCAATCTCTTGCTGCAGTTTCTGTGGCCAAGACAGAACTATGATCTAAACTAGTAGGTTCAACTAGAGTCTACACTAGACTCTAAGAGCGATTCTCAGACCTGATGGATCTTGCCCAGTGTTCTTAAAGTCCATTCACAGAAGGCACCTTAAGGAAACTATGTGGTGTCACAAGAACTCTCTGATGAGTTCCCATGAGAAAGGCACACAGGCAAGTGATAAAAGTGAACACTGTAAAGAGTAGAATAGGAGGGAGGGAGGGAGGAAAGGAGGGAGGGAGGAGGGAGGGAGGGGGAGAGAGGGAAGGAGGGAGGGAGGAGGGAGGGAGGGGGTGAGAGAGGAGGGAGGGAGGGATGGAGGGATGGAGGGACAGAGGGACGGAGGAAAGGGGGAGGGAAGCCGAGTTGCAGGAGAGACTAATGTTCAGGAAAGATGCTGTATCTCCAAACACAACATCAACATTCTGATGTATGAATGTTTATAGGTGTAAAAAGTATGCAGGCTAGACCCTCTCCGATTACAAAATCTTTAGTAGCATGTGGAACTTTTTCTGGAAAAGATAAGAAAAGGTTTAGATATTGTGGCTTTGTTTCGAGTTTTGTTTCTGTTCAGAGATACAGAGAAGCTATATCTGTTGAGCAGCCCTGCTGGGGGAATCGTACAGCGTACCAAGGCAGCCAGGTCAACATTTGGTGAACAGTGAGAAGAGGAAGCTGGCTACCTCAGGTCCCTGTCCTCTTTATAAAGCCATTGCTGCCATCGTGGGGACCTGATGTAGCACTAATTACTTCCCAAAGGGCTTGACTCTAACTACTATTAATGTATGACACTGGGAATAAGTTCAACACTTGAACTCCTTGACACACAACTAAATCTCAGGACCTACTTACCCTAACCTTGAGTAACAGTTACCTGCATAAACCTGAGCTTTGTTCCAGTGTCTCTGCATTCTCTGCCTTCCTCGTCATTAAAGCAAATCCTCAAAGTACTTACTAAATTGACTAGTACGTAATTTGCTTTGTTTTTCTCACTAGTCCCAAGGCTGGCAGACACAGTTCTGGGCCCATCTCTTCCAATAGAAGGCATTAACTTCCTTTTATAATGAACTAAGCAGAGTATTTACATCTGTGCAGTGTATGGGTACAGTTAAAAAGAAAAGCAATGTAAAACAAAAGGTTCGCAGATCCTTTTCTCAAAGGAAAATACAAATCAGTTCCTGCCTTTTATCCAGGCAGAAAGCCAAACCTAAAATAAGAGAATTCATATGTGTGCATTCGAGAGAAAGTTGTCTACGTAAGTAAGGATTTTCCCCCAAATAATCAAGTTAATGTTTTGATGGCTTTTGGTGGATGATGGAAATGTAATGGTCAGACAAAAAACTTTAAAAGTATTCTGAAATACCTTGAGGTAATTTTCAAGAAAGAAGGAACAGCAAGATAAAAGAGGCCCAGTATTCTTCGAACTGATTAATGCAAAGAGGGCAGCCGTGGTACTTAAAGGTTCACTAGTTTCCTTACACTGTAGTGCAGCTGAAATTTGTTCCCATGTATTTTTATCCATGTCCCAAAGATCAAAGATCTCTGACTGAATGGAAGGCAAGCTGTAACTCGGGCCACCCTAGTGCCTGCTGATCCTCTTGGGTTTTGAGATGGCAGAGACAAGCAAATGGCAACCCATCTGGACACGTAGGTAGACTGGTCCCAGTGACTATGAAGACTGTGCTTCATAACCAAGGGGCAACACGATACACTTCCTTCCAGAGACATCTTTTGATGGTGGCAATTGTAGTTGAAGTTACTAGAACCACGTGACAGCAGAAGCTGGGGACAGTACAATGCATTCTGTACAGGAAAGAATTCTGTTACAAAAAATGTAAGGGTTGAGAAATATTCTAGAGAAATCCCCAGTCAGGCCAATGTGAAAGAGAATGGTCCTCTAAACAGATTGATGTTGATCCTATAGGTCCTGTAACATGTGCTGTAGTCAGGAGTCACATCGACCCTACCAAGCAGCCTCCTCACCACCATGGGTTTTCGTTCCTATTTTAAGCTTGAGTCATTACCTGTAAGCAAATATTTGGAGCCCCTGGAAACTTTCTTCTAAATTGACTTGTTCTCAGATATTGACCTATTCTACCCAAAAAAGGAAGGCGAAGAGTCAGCTAGAGCTTTTTTTTTCGAAGTTGTTTTTTTTTGACTTTTCTCAACATACCTGAAATATTTAAAGTTAAATGAAATTATATTTGAAATGTGTTGCTTTCTCGCTTTCTCTAGGTCACTGACAAAGTATGCCTGAATAACTCAAGGAAATAAATTTCAAGTTTAGTCTAGACACTTGTTTTCTTCCATATTATACTGTTGTCTTTATGCATTCCCAAGTTGATAATTTAAGAAAAATTACCATATATCAAAATGCAGAATTTGGTAAAAATCTTATTTTATCATTTAAAAAATATCTTAGCATATACTTTAAAACTTGTTTTATTTTGTGGATGAGAGTGGTGTACATGTGTGAGAGCACATGTGCACATGTGTGTGAAAGTCAGAGGACAATGTGTGGGAGTTGGTTCTCCAGTCTGTCACATCGGTTACAGGAATCAAAGCACTTTTATTCACTGAGTTATGGCGCCAGGCCAAAATGTATACATCTTTCTTAAAGTGTCAGGTTACAATGGCCAACTTTAACTTGAGCATAAAAAGTAATTCTTTGTTAACCTGTTTCTTTATCTTGCTATTAAAATGCTTTTTACTCCACTGTGGTGAGACGAGGCAATATCTACTACTTGATTGTTTCATTGTGGAAATCTTTCTTAGCAGAATAGAAGGTGGGAGTCCCTTGGCTTTTCAAGTATACACATCCAAGTTCTGAAGTCACTGTTTTTGTCTAGATAACAACAACCATTTCTATAGTAGAGATCTGTCTTAATCAAGGATTAATAGTGAGGAGCCCACTGCATCCTGGGAAAGATCATGCCACATACAGCCAATTCTGATTCTTCCCACCCTTGGAAAGATCTTTGCATTTAGATAACGCAGAACACTGGCAATCCCTTGCAATTTTTATCCCTTACCATCCACTCTCGTCGGGGCATATCAAAGTCAAACACAAGACCTCAGTGGACATTTTCCCAGTTCTCGGAGTCTTTTCCTAAGCCAATGTGCTCTACAGTCACCCGTCACACAACTCTGAGCTCCTCCCTCTGCTCTGACCGTTTTCCTCACACAGTTCCCGGGATCTACAGAATTGAAAAACACTTCCTGACTTCCTCAGAGTTGAAAGTGATCTCCATTTCTCTTGTGGAGCCTATGCTTAGGCTGTTTGACTCCAGCATGAATTAGGTTTGTTGGCAGGCTTTCGTAGTATTGATACAAGAAATTACAGTCAAATCAAATCTAGAAATTTAAACAAATTCTTATTTTAACCCATATACCCCCTACTGTGTATACGTCCAGCTAGTAAGAGTTCCATTTGACTTGAGATTAAGGATCTTAAAATTCTTCCCTCTTAATCTTTATCATATTATTGTCAGCACATTGTTCTGTCCTGCTGAGATTTTTAAAAAAATATTTTGTCATAAAATATTTAAAGCATATGGAAAAATTAGGGACTAATGCAATGAAATCCCACGTTGCAGATTTAATAAATATTAACATTATCTTATATTTTCTTTAATTTTAACTTTTTTAGAAAAGCAAACACTGACTATGCTTGCAGCCTATCGACAGCTCCAATCCCTAACTCTTCTCTTTCTCTCATGTATTCTCTGGATTGAAATATGTCTCAGCACACATATACAGCTAGCAATAGATTCCATGTAACGTAAAACATGGAACCATCAGCGGATATGAGCCACTCTGTAACTTAGGACTAATGAAGCTATCAATAGATCCCATGTAGCATAAAACATGGAAACATCAGCAGACCTATCATTCTGTAACTTATGACTTATCTTTTATCTCTGCCACTTAACCTTGTTGAAATATGAAACAGTAATTTCATCTCCAAAGTATCTATCTTATCCAGTTCTAACACACCAGACAGTGAACATCTTTATCTTAATCTCATATGTAACACTGTCTTGAGGGCAGACAGCAAGATAAAAACTTCTGGTTTATAATTAAACATCATTTGAAAACATACCAGCAATTGCTTTCAGAGCAATCATGATAATGTATGTTGCTATCAAGTGTGTACAGGAGTTTGCTGTGCTCTGCATCCTTAGGGACAGATGATGGCACAGACTAAATTTTAAAGTCCTTAGAGACACTATTCCACAGCTTCTGACAGTGCTGTGGGACAATGATCTTTTATCCTGTCACTTGTATTATTTTTAATAAAATGGTGAATGGCCTAGTAGCTCAGGCTTCTTATTAATTAATTCTTACATCTTAAATTAATCCATTATTTTTGTCTGTGTTAGCTACGTGGCTTGGCACCTTTGTCAGCGAGGGATTCTCATCTTCTTCCTCTGTGGCTGCGTGACAACAGCAAAATGACTTTTCCTCTTCCCAGAATTCTCCTGTTCTTGTCACCCTGCCTCTACTTCCTGCCTGGTCACCCTGCCTATACTTCCTGCCTGGCTATTGGCCAATCAGCGTTTTATTAAAAATAATACAAGTGACAGGATGAAGGACCATTATCCACAAAATGACAATGTGATTATGCTCAGAAACAGAGTCAGAGAAGGTAGAGTTAAGCTGGTTGCATTGAAAGAGGATTGGCTTTCAGTTCAGTTAACTGTGTTCTTTGTAAAAAAAAAAAAAAAAAAAAAAAAACAGTTGAACACAGTGTTGCAGAGAGAAAACCATGTGAAGAAGATAGCAGACCTCACAGTCCTGCAGCAGAATTCGGGGAGTGCTCTCAATGGGCAGCAAGTCCCCTGCAGCAAGGATAGAGTCTTGAGATGATCCCTCAGCAACCTTCATGATGAAGAATAATCAAAGTGTTTTGATCTTAAAGTTTCTTGGTCATAGAACTGTAAAACAAATTTCTGTTGTATAAGGCCCCCAATTTCTTGTGATTTGTTGTGAACATTCTAAAAATATCCAAATGTCTGGTATTTTCCAACTTTTAAAATGGTTGTCAATCAGAGGTTATTAAAGAGACTATTTTTCATTTTTATTTTGTTTCATGAATGATGCTGAACATATATACTACTCATTTATCTTAAGATGGTTATCTTTTTATATTCTTTGTCTACTGACTTATCACTAATTCTATGGTGATGGCTTTTATATAAATAATATATATATTTCAAAATAAAGCCAGAATACTCTCAGCAACAGTATTGCTTAACATGTGTGAGAACTCCTGGCCAATGCTAAAAAATAATAATCATGTAAGATGTAAACCATGGTGAAGATGATAAAAATGTTCCTTATAGGTAATATTATCAAAAATTAAGCACAAAGACATCTAAATAAATTAATAATTCATGAGGAATTTTAACAAGATTGTGTCAACTATGCTGTGGGAGCTCCTTCTGCTCCTTCTTCCTTTAAGAAGGCTATTGGCTGAAGGAGTGGAAGGAGCTCCAACAGCACAGCTGAAGTTTTCAAATCACCCCAACATAATAAAATAGGCAAACCAATGCTAAAATATATGAAAGGTTGACTCATTGATTAGGACTTCGATGATCACGAAGAGCTAGAATGCTAAAGATCCATAAGCAATATATTGGAATGTTTAACACCGTCAGTAACATTTACTGTCCACCCTTGTGTTTCGTCTCAGATTACCATGTTAAAACTTTTGAGATCCATTAATATACCACTAGATTGCCCTAGTCTGAAAGCCGAAAATGTTCTTGGTCACACCTAAGACCTACAGCAGAGCTTCCCACTTGGTTGGACCTGATATTCTCACCAAAGTGCCTTGAGTAAATACTTTTTTGTTCTGTAACTATAAAACCTTCATGAAACAGTTATCACATTGGGACGTGGTATTTGGAGTAACCTGATCTGTGTTCTGGGATTGTAGTTACTCATTTTGACTTCAAAATAAACCATATATTATTTCCTTTTAAGATCTGTAGTCCAGCATCATCAATTGTCAGAGGGGGAACCATTAATTTACAAAAATAAAGGTACTTTCTGTACCAAAAAAATTTAGAAAAATGTAACAAAGATATCTTTGCAGGCATGATCACCCTCATTTGATATGGTATTTTTCACTTTCATCTATTTTCCAAAATTTTTATAATTTCAAGTTGGTGTTCAAGAGAATAGAAGATTCCCCAAATTATCTAACCTATTGTATTTTTCTTTTGGCTTCCTCTCAGAGGTTGAAGGTAAATCTCAGTTTCAGGAGACACCATGCACTTTGGACAAAAAGACCTGTAGGATCCAAGTGGTGTCTAACCTAAAAGCTTCTTCTCAGAGGACCAGCATTCAGAGTGACAAAATGAGCTATACAAGTTTCCAAAGGAAGGACACAATTAACAGTCCTACCCAGCTGTAGCAACTATACATCAACAACAATCAGTGTGTCATGAAAATCCTGAGTCCAGTAGTGATACACTCATTTCTTGGCAGTAAACGGGAGGTATATAGTCAGACTTAAGACCATCTCAACAGAAGGGAAACCATGTCTGGTGCTGGAAATGCAGTCAGCTACCTGGGAATAGTGAGGTCATGAATCATAGAGGAGAACCAACTATTGCACAGTACTAAACCAGCACAATTCCTAGCTACACTGTAAATATTTACCCTTTAATCCATAGGTAAGCTCCTCCCACTCCTTGGTTTTAAAAACAATCAAAACCTTTTCTTTGCACCAGATGGAGACCATAAAAAGAAAAACAAAATAATGACATGTCAAAATGCAGAGAACATGCCCAATCATGGGTGCCTAGCTTCTTCAGTGGATGAATCTACGGCACAACTCCTACACCAAAGGCTCAGATAACAACATCATGGAAGAAGGGATAGAAAGGTTGTTGTGAGACAGAGGATCAGGAAACATGCTATTACACAAGATTATAAATCCTTGAAATAACAGAAAAACATCACCTATGACACCTCAATAATATGATCACCAAAATAAGATATAACACCTACAGACACACTAACATGGAAGGGGAAATTTCACAGGGCCCCACTCTTAGAAAAGGAGCTACAGGCAACTAACAAAAGATCAGATTAATAGTCTTCCCAGGGATGAGCCCTCTAATTGATTATCCAATACTAAGTGGTTAGACCTGAAACTGTATACATACAAGTAACATTAAACAAACAAAACAAGTTGAATTTACATATTTAGGATTATGTTTGTAATATATATACATATATATGTAACAATAATAAAGAAAAGAGGCCTCAATTTCAAGAAAGAGTGGGAGAGAGTGTAGTTGGAAAGGGTTGGAGGGAGGAAAGAAAGGGGAAACTATGTAATTATATCTTCATTAAAATTTTCATTTAATAATAAAAGAAATATCAAATGAATAATCATTTCACAAATTGAAGACAGTAATAAAAGTAAAAACAACTATAAATAACCTTAATATATTCAGTGCAAGTGAAAGAACAAATTCTTTCTAAAGAATAAATATTTTTGTTAAATACCAGAGTACCAAATATTACAATGATCTGTATTTTTCTAAAATAAAGTTTTAAGTTTAAGCAGAGACTGCTCATTGGTTTCCCAGCCATCCATATCAGAATAATCACACAGAGACTATATTAACTACAACACTGTTTGACCAATGGTTTAGGCATAGTCCTAGCTAGCTCTTACATTTTAAATTAACCCATTTCTATTAATCTGTGTAAGTTGTGGCCTACCAGTAAGATTCCAGTGTCCTTCTTTGGCAACTACATGGTGTCTCCTTGACACCTATGTACCTCAAAGTAATTTCATAACGAATGTTAAGTATTGTAAAAGTGAAGTAGCATAAGACAAGGAAAATATTTTCAGTGCTGTTCCTGCCTTACAGGGTCAGAAATACAATAATGACATTTTTCTAGGTCCTGTGTTCTAGTTGTCTTTCTATTGCAGTGAAAAACAGCATGACCAAAAGCAAAAGAAAAGGGTTAATTCCAGCTTCTACTTCCAGGTCATAGTTCATCACTGAAGGAAGCCAGGAAAGGAACTGAAGTAGAAGCCATAGAGGATGGTTATTGCTTACAGGCTTGCATCTCTGTCTTGTGCTTGGGCAGCTTTCTTATGCTTACCTTATACACCATCTGCCCAGAGGTGGTACTGTCTATAGTGGGCTGGGCCCACACCAATCAGCAATAAAGACAATTCCTCACAAATAGATTCGTGGTCAATCTGATATGAAGCTGTGGGACAATGGCCTTGCACTTTGTAAAGATTTGTCACTGTATTTTAATAAAACACTGATTGGACAGTAGCCAGGCAGGAAGTATAGGCGGTGTGACCAGGCAGAAAGCAGAGGCTGGGCAACCAGAATAGGAGAATTCTGGGAAGAGGAAAGACTCAATCTTCTGTCATCATCCAGACACAGAGAAAGCAAGATGAAACTGTCTCACTGATAAAAGGTACCAAGCCACACGACTAACACAAACAGGAACTATGGGCTAATATAAATTATAAGAGTTAATAAGAAGCCTGAGCTAATAAGTCAACCAGTTTATAATTAATATAGACCTCTGTGTGCATTTTTGGGACTGAATGGCTGAGGGACTGGGCAAGACAGAAACCTCTGCCAACAATCTGAGAAGCCCTTCAATTGAGACTCCTTCATCTAAACTGTCTCTTGGTTATGTGACATTGACAAACGAGGTCAACTAGGCCACCCTTTAAGTGAATACCACTCACAATTCACATTCCCTTGAATATCAATTTCCTACCTGCTAAAGAATCAGGTAGGTATAGGAACCTCAGAGGGGATAGACATCAAGAGACAGAATGGGCTGGGATCTATTTGTCGCATGTGCCTAGCATTTGGAAGTAGAGGCAACAGGTTTATGGTCAAGGTCACCTTCTTCTATGTAGTGATTTCAAGACTAGTTTGTTCTAGACAGGAAAGAAATTGAAATGAAAAACATGTGAAGAGGGAGAGAAAGAGAGACAGAGACAGAAAGACAGCCAGACATACAAAGCAAGAGAATATGAATGGACAATAAGAATATGGGAAAGTTAGAGTTGTAATAACTAAGGCCCGAAATGTGCTTAGACAACGGGAGTGTCCTGTCTCAGCTCCAGAAGCTAAAGTTTATGAGAGTATCAGCAGGGCTACAGTGCCTAAAAGGAAGTTCTCAGGGAGGATCTGGTCCTGACCTCTCTTCCAGCTTCTGAGGGTATCTCAGCTTGAGACAAGGTATCTTCAGTCTCCACACAATGTTTTTCTGGCATGTGTCTCTGACTCCCAACTTCTACCTTTTATAATAAGGATGCTGATCATGTTGGATTAGGGTCCACAATACGGAGCTCATTATAACTTGATTATCTTTATTAAGATCCTATATCCATGGTCACACGCTGACTTACCAGAGATTAAGACTCCAAAATTCCATCCCACAGAGGAGTTAAATCTCTATTTTATAGGCCAGTAGAATAAGTTTGCCTAACTGTACCTGATAACTGCCTAAGTTAGGAGGTCTGTGTTCAAGAGAAAGTATAAAATGAGAGGAAGGAAAACAAGTGTGTTACTCAATAGCAAAAACGTTAGTGTAAGGAACAGGGTCAGAATAATTTAAACTAAAATGGTTCATACATGTGCTTTGTTATTTCTTTTGGAAATTAGGAATTTGTAGCTCGGGTCATGGAAGAGCTACACCAAAACACAGATCTCAGCAAAAGCGATACTGGCACTACCCAGAAAAAAAAAAAAGTAGCAAAGAAATCTGCTGGAGGATACACCCAGAGAAATTCTGCATGCTCCAGCAATGAACAGCAGATGGAAGTAAGCTCAAAGAACACCAGCAAACAAAACAGCCAATGGTTTCAATCGGGTGGAGAACTGGAATGCTAGCTTCAAATCCGATGTAAACCAGTTTCTACAGAGAAACATTTTTTTCTTTTTTAAATAAAAACATATTTGCATTTTGATGGCACATTTCCTCCAAGCCTTTCAAAGCCTTTCCATGGGTAGGTTATTTAGTCTTATGAATTATTCTGAGCAGATTATTTTCAAGATGGTATTCTGGGGTTGTTTTCAATGTAAGTATAGAGGGCCTATTTCAGATACATCACGGTTTCCAGAGCTGGCTTTCCTGGGTAAGAAATCATCATTAGTGTGACACTTTTATATGAAAAGAAATACAATATGAAAAGTACAAAAATATAAGCAAGCTAGAAATCTACTGACTTACAAGGGTGTTGGCACAAATGTCTCTGGTTCAGTCTACTTAAAGTCTTTGTGCATTTTTCACAGAGTTGGCACAAAGCTAGGAATAGTAATATATGATGCGAAAATTATTCCAATCCCTAAAAACAGTTCTATTAGCTCTACAAAGTCATCTCTAACATGGTTGCGCTGGCACTTACTGGTTTTCAGTGTTGGAAGCAGCACCAGTCTTAACCAGACTTTGCCACTCACCAGTTTTGAGGTCTGCAATCATTAGACATCTCTGATCATCACTATGAAGTCAGAACTAGTTCTCATCCATCTATATGGTTTAGACAGAATAAATGATTTGTAAACCCAATGTTGGGACAAACAAGTAGATATGTGTTAAATGCAGCCCTAACTGAATCGTGGTCAAATTAAGGCCATTAATACACTGATGTAAAATGTGGTCTAATACTTGAAAGGAAGTTTTTATAACTTCAGGGACAGAGGTTCTCACTCTCCATATCCATAATTTAAAAGTTGCAGATACAGCATACCTCCCAACACATCTATAGAAGTGAATTTAGAGTTAACGGCAAGCATCTAGCATCAGAAAGGACAAGCCTCTTCTCTTGTCTTCTGCCATGTATTTCTGAAGATTTGATAGCTAAATTATCATATTGCAAACTCTCCCAATGATTTTAATAGTGTATGGGTCATATAAAGTACATGAGAGGACTGAACTCATAGTCATGAGTTCATCAGCACATGAATAATGGAAATAACCTATTCAAAAAGTATATGTGTGTATGTGTGTGTACATATGCGTGTATGTATACACGCATATGTACATAATACATATATACATACATATGTATACACACACATTTTGGGGCCAATTTTTATAAATAACTAGGGCATCCTTTCTAAGGCAGTCACATATAAATTATTGAATGTATTATTTTAAACATTTCCCTTTAATAAAAATAAAAACAATCATAAAGGAAATCCATACAAATCAGCATAAGTCATAAGCAATGCTTTCAGTAATATTAGCCACAGACAAAATAAAATTACTACATGCCAAAATCAATTTAGAAAGAAAACAAAAAAATCTCTGAATTAAGGAAAATAGGAATAAAATTTAATTGTGCTGCTTTCTTTTCATGCTAACTAGTTTAGTTTTGCTCATAATGATCTTTGAGGATGTACGCAAATTTTCCCAGGGTGGAAGATGATTTCTGGATTAGGCATCCATCGTCATGGGAAGAGAAGGCTGTGGTACATACATAGCAAAGAGAATGAAGCAAATAAAAAATACTGAGTTTCTAGGTGATGCTGACTTAGATGTAATCGATACAGCGTTTGTTAATGGGCTTTAAAATTCATACTTACTCCAGATATTAGTGTGATAACCATTAAAGAAAATTACAAAAAAAATTTATAAGCTGGACCACAAAATAGCATATCTTCCTTTAAATTTTCTGCGTTTAAAAACATGGCAGGAACAGGGAATTCTTTTCTAATCCCCTTTGAAGTAACCCAAATTTCATTTAAACATTATCAAATAAAGCAAACCAAACTCAAATGAAAAAAAAAAACAAAAAATAATGAAAAAAAAACTAGGAAAATTGCTGATCGAAATTTAGTTTTTGTTGTTATTTTTGTTTGCTATTTGTTTTCCTGTGCCAGGCATAGAATCTAGAGATTCACATGCACCAGGCAATGTTCTACCTCCATAGCTCTGTTTTGTTTGTTGTTGCAAATAATTTATACCTGCCAAATTTAGAAATCTACTGTGGAAAATAACTCAATTTTCATGAATATGGAGGCACCACCCTCTTCATTTGTTCAGTGGGCACTGACTCAACAAGTATTTGTTTTATTCAACAAATACTCATTTGAAACACAGGCACTAAACCGCAGCACCTTTCTGGGTTATGAGAATGAAACCAACAAATTCAAACTTCAACCCTCAAAGAAATTACATTCTAATGATTGAAGAAGAGATAAGAAATACATGAATATATTTTAAGCTATGACCATTTGAAAAGGTGATAAATGTTTTGAAAAAAAAAAAAAGATGAAGCAGAGAAGCCAGAAAGAGACTGACTAGTGGGAACCATTGTAATTTATGTAAGGTGGTCAGGGAGGCCTTGCCAACAGCAGGATGATGAATGGGCAAAGGCTTACAGAAATGATGAAATGAGTCTTGCCTCAGTCTGAGAAAGGGAGTTCAGACATTTCTCACGTGCACTTTGTCACTGGCTCAAAGGAAAAACATCAAAAGAAGCCTTAGCAATGACGGTTGCTTTTCATGTTCAGTACAGAGCTGAGGGTCCTGCCTGTCCCTTGTCGTGAATGACGGTGTCATCACCCACCTAACGTCCATGCAATCGGCTTATCTGGATTCAGACAACTCTATTCTCAACATCTAGTCAGTTCTTTGATCTTGATGAAAATTCAGTGAAAAATGTGAAATAGCCACAGACAATTCAGCCTTAACTTGCTTATAGCCAAATTATAAAATCTTGTGTTTCTATTGCAGAAGAAAACTTATAGGGCATGTATGTGGGTGTGTAGAATTTGACATTTGTATCTTGTTGAAGGAACCACAGGATATGTGAGGGGAGAAGCTGTGTTCCAACAAATGTTCAACTGTGATTTAGTTACTGCCACTAAGTAATTGACACACCATAAAATACATGCATACATGTGTTTGTGCCTACGTAAGTGGTGTGTGTGGTATGTGTAGAAAAGGGGTGGTAAGGATGTAGAAAGAGGGGGGAAAAAGAAAAGTTTGTGTCATTGATACAAGGTGTCATGTAGCCCCATGTTGACCTTTACCTTGTTGTATAGTTAACGATGATCATGAATTCTGTTATTTTTTATTTTATTCTATTCTATTTTTATGTATATTTGTTGTCTAAATGTATGTCTGTGTACCATGTGTGCCTGTAGAAGCCAGAAGACATTAGATCTCCCAGAACATAAATTTCCAACAATTGTAAGCCACCATGTAGGTGCTGAGAATCAACATCAGGTCCATTGGAAGAACAGCATGTGCTCTTAACTGCTGAGACAGCTCTCTAGTCCCTGGAATTCTTGACTCTTCTACCTCTACCATCCAAACATTAGGATTATAAGGTGTGTGTCATCAAGATCAGTTTAAAATGATGTAGGAAATAGAAAAATCCCATGATTCGATTTGTATACAATAAGTTCTCATTTTTGAGTGGTGTCAAATTTTGATTAAAACTGAGACATAATGTACCATTCATGCAGACCCAGGTTTATAGCTGATGATTCCACTTGAACCCCTGGCCAGTTTGCCTTAGAAGCAGGTATTGTGCATAAAACTGTATCTTATCAACTGTCCTTACCTTGGCCTTTCCCGAACCAGACCATGCTAAGATTTGGGCAAGATAGGAACTAAATATCGGGAATTTCAAAAGGATCCCAGACCTATATTTTTAAGATGAGAAATTGGAAAAGGCCATGTTTCCACATTCCATATACAGATTTTTAAAAGATTACAAGATCCTATTCCAACAACATATGAAGACAAATGCACAAAAACTTGGAGTCATTGGATAAACCTGTGATATCTGTGTACCTCACCACTCATGGAGAGGATCAGACCACTAGTGCCAATCAGCAACATTGTAGACAATGCTTCTGAATGGGGAACTGGATTGCAGACTTGGCTTGAGTTTATAATGGAGTTACATACGGACATCTTGTCTGTTCATACAGTCATGAAAAGCATCTGTCCTCTAATACCCATGGTCTTTGGAGATGGCCATCATGTCTACCCACGCTATCATGAAAAGCATCATTCCCTAATGCCCATTGCCTGTGTAGGTTGCATAAAAATGCTGAGTTGGGAAATCACTACCTCATAAAGAAGTCCTCTGAGTGACACCCCAGTATGTCTCTCCTTAAAGCAACTCACTCATTTTAGACTTTCTCACTAAGTATATGTAGAACATTTCCAACTTTTCTGGCAGTGTTTCTCCCAGCCACTGCTTGGGACAGTTTTAAGAAGCAAGGTGGTGTTATCTATGCAAATTCAAACTGCAAAGGAAGAAAAAGGAATGCATCAGATAACCTTTCCTAGGGTCATGTCTACGTCTGAAAGTCAAGGGCCCCTCATTCTTGGTGGTTTGTCATAGTTCATCCCGTCCTGGAGCAAGAAAACACAGAGATCACCATTACATTACATAGGTGGCTCTAGAAGCACAGTAAGGTAACATCAAACAGGAGGCTAAAGTTGCTCCAATGCTTTGTAATTCTGTCCGATGTCACCCCATGGTAAATAGCATCTAAATTCCTAACGACTAATTACCATTAATCAAACTCCAGCCCTTGCCAGCAGACATCCCTTATGGTGTGCCCTTAATAATTCAACCCTCTATGTGACCGTACAATGAGGTCATTAGCAACAACTCATGAGAATACACGCTTCCTCAGTCCATTAGAGAACATATATATATATATATATATATATATATATATATATATATATGAATTGAAAATTGCCATCTCTAAGTTTGATGGTTGCAACATTCCACTGATTATATCCATCTCAGAGATACCCAGCTGGGAGTCTGTGTCCACATTTTGTTTTAAAGTCAAATTTATCTTTGAACTGTAATCGAGAGGCCAACATATGTCAATATTTTACTTCCAATGCATATTCCTGAATATAACTGCTTCTTACAACCTCATTTTACCATAGAGCATTATCAAGCATGTCCTATTCAGTGGGGCTTCAGATTACAACGTATTTATTCCAAAGTGGAAATGAAGAGCTTGGGAATCAACATTTTCCTTCAATGATAGAGTTCTGTTGATTAAGATCTGGTAAGAAATATATAGACACCAGGAGAATCTTATTACTAAAGACTCCTGAAAACCATAAGTAAGACTGTGTTTGCCTTCAAATGTTCCTTTCTCTGCCCTCAGCAGGTTTGGATAGATTAGGCAGCCTATAAAAGTTCTTGGCATTAATCTTGGCCCCACACACTGGTCTTACATAATTCAGATACCCTTTGCTAGTTTTTTCCAGGTGGGTCTCATAATTACATTAGTCCTTCAAAGTAATGCCTAACTCTCTGAAATAAGGAAGTCATAAATTTCAGGTACAAAAGAACGACTTGAACTTAAAGTGGCAAGAAACGTGAGCATTCTTTTTTATTCTTCTCTCATACATTACATCCCAACTGCAGTTTCCCCTCCCTGCACGCCTCCCAGTACCCACCCACCTGCCCTCTCTACCAGATCCACTCCTCCTTGTTTCCCTTCAGAAAAGAGCGTGCCAGCCAGGGACAGCAACCAAACATGACATAAGAAGTTACAATAAGAGTAGGCAAAATGCCCTCATCAAGGCTGGATGACGCAACCCAAAAGAAGCAAAAGGGTCCCACGAGCGGACATTCTTTAGGAGAGGAAAGATCTCCAAGATGAAAGCAGCAAGGGAAAAGGTGACCTTGGTTATATAGTCAAAAAGAACTGAATTTTGTCCCAGTGAGAAGGAACTTGCGAAATAAATTTTTCCTCCAGAACCTTCATTTTAAAAATGAGCCCATTTGACAGGCTGGTCTCAGCCCTGTGACACCATAGTTAGAGAAAGCACAGCCTGCCTGGCCGCTGACACCAAGAACTCGGCATTGAGTAGATGTTTTCATTCACTAAACTTGTGGTTTCCTTACTGTGCAGCCCAGTAACATTATTTCTCTGTGTCAATTTCTAGTTCAATTTCAATCCTACACAGTGGCAAAAAACTCAGTCATTTGCATTTTTCTCATTCCCTCAAGATTGCTCCCAGGTTACAGTATGTGACAATCTCCAGGGCCATGGAGGTTAGGCTGGGTGTGCCTGTGTTGATGACACCAACCCAGGAACGTTTTGTCAAGTCAGGACCAATATGCTTAACTAAGAATTATCATTCCCTCTTCTGATCATTCTGTATTCTCTTACCGGCATTTGTGTCGTTTAGGGTTATCAAATCTCTTTGCTCTTGGACATTACTAGGACTGTGCAATGTTCTGCTTCCTCTGACTAACTTCAGATTTAGCTTAGAAAGACTCGATCCCAACCTACAAAACCTACAAAAAGATTCTCTTTTCCTCAGGTGCTGAGCAAGGGGTGGAATAAACAGCCAAAAAGACATAATGTAACCTAGCTGGGAAAGCTAGTTCAGGCCCACAATCTCTGCAAGACTACTCACCATGAGTCTAAAGCCAGCCTGAACTAGAGTACAAGACTATCTTAAAAAGAAAAATTAAATAGAGTGGTGTGTGTGTGTGTGTGTGTGTGTGTGTGTTAGAGAGAGAATGGAGAAAACCTGGCACCGTTTCTAAATCCCTAAGACACTAGACCACCATAGCATTCTCTCCAAAATTTTAAGCAGCCCGTAGAAGAGGCACAATTAGACTATGCACAGCCCATGCAGGAATACAACAGGAAACTCCTAGCACCTCCCTATGAAGTATATGATCTTGAGTGTATTTGTATAGAAAATCTTCAATAAAATGAGAGGCATGGTAAACTAGAATATTATTTCTGTCCATGTCCAAGCTCAGTGATCAGTTATAAGTAAGTAGCTATGAAGTGAAGAACGAGAAAAAAATATGAAGAAATATCTCTGCTAGAGAAGCAGGCCAATGAGTCTGATGAGTTTGTTGCTTTCATGGCAAATAGACCTTGCAGGTATAATTCAGGATCTTGGGATGGGAAGACTGTCTTGTAAGATGCAAGTAGATACCATCTAATCATGGTAGTTGGAATTAAGGAAAAGGTGAGGCAAAACAGAAGATATCAGAGTGATACAGCTAACCCACCCTCAACCAACTCCTTTTTGCTTTCAAAGTGGAAAGGAGCCATAAATTCAATGATGTGGTCAGCCAGAAGTTAGAAACATCAAGGAAAACATTCCCTACAAGAGCTTCTATAAGGAACACAGTAATGTGATACCTTGACTCCATAGCCTAGCAAGTCTCATTTTAGATTTTGAAGTTTCTGACTATAAAAAGATAAATTTAAGTTTTCACATTTGAGGTAAGTTGTAACAGCAACAATCACAAATTAAAATTGTGGTAACCTATAACAATAGTGACATTAATATGGCAGCCAATACAACAACTGGGGGAGATCTTACAACAGCGTCCACCCTGAGTTTGCTGGAAATGGACCCACCCACTGTGCGGAGCTTTGGGCAACCCATACTTTGGGCAGCTCACACTATTTTGCTGCTACTTTTCTTATAAAACATTTTGAATTTAAATTTAATTTACTTAAATATTCTGGTAATGATGGGGATCAAATACCATGAGGACAAGACAAGCTCTCTACTAGCGAGTTTCAACTACTATAATACCTGCTATCCCTTACTAAAACAAAAAGTAAGACCTACCCAAAAATTGACTAATAGGACCCATTTTCCTATGAGAAAAAGTACTCTCTCTTTGTTATGGGCATTGAAAGAAATGATTTTAAAAACACATAGTTATTTGTTTATTTTTTTCACACATGAAAAAGAGAAAAGATAAGAGTGGAGAAGACAGAGTAAGAATTCCCGCCTCCCTAATGCCTAGTTCAAGCCCTCTGTAAAGCCAGAATGCATTCCTGCCTTTCACTCCCATGAAAAAATTTTAGTGGTGAACAGTTACACAAGCCAACTTCAGGTGGTTTCTTTTAGTTAAAATACCAAACATCCTAATGACAGTAGACAAAAAGAGAAGTGTGGGTTGAACCTTGTAGCTAAAAAAGAAAAAAATACCTGGCAAAGAACTACACTCAAGTGTGAAAGAAGGGATCAGAAATCTCTAGAGCAAGACATGCAACAAGGTACTGGGTTTACATTTAAACTTTAGCCATGAAGATAAAAACGGCTAACCCTAAGTAGGTGAAATGCCATGTCATGATCTAGTTCATAGCTCTTAAGATTCTAGGAAGGGGTGAAGGCTAGAAAGGTCAAACTGCAGAGATGGTGTCATTTTGTGACAAGGATGCTCGGAGAGTCCCAAAGAGTAGTGGAAGACCTGACCTCAGAAGGGAAATGCTGCAAACACATTCCTACAACTAGAGATTCTGCAGAAATCTTAAACACCTAGAAACCTGTGGACAGTAGAGTTAAAACCACAACAGACTGGGATGCCACCAGGGAGAAAAAAATGATGTTTGGAAAAGGTAGGGGTAGACCATGTACTCTAAGCGGGGGACCATCTGGTCAGGGGCTTTAGTTTACAGAGTCGGGATGCCAGCTCTCTACTCTCATTGGGTAAGTGCTTAGCATGAGTTACACAGCAAAGAATGTGTACCTGCATCACACAAGACGATCTTCCATTCCCGATGCCTTAAATGAGAGTTAGTGTGAAAGCTTATTGGAAGTTCTGGAAGGAGATCTTGTAGCAAAAAGTCAACGTGTTCACAGAAGCCTATGTATTCAAGGAGAATCACAGACATTAGTCTAATGAACAGTTTGCCCCTTGTGTCAAAGATCCCTTTTAAAACTGCCTATAACAAGACTGTCTTACAAGAATTGGCTGCAAATGTGAAAGCCCAAGAGGCACAGAGCTATCCAGTCAAAAATAGTGTTCCCCTTACCTCTCCCCTCTGTATGCCTCATCCTGCTGGTAAAGCACAATTAATAAAAACTCAGAGACAGACATTTGGGTTCAACTTGAAGACAAAAAAAAGCAAAGCAGCCAGCCACTGGCTCTTATTTCGACCTCAGTTCAAAAATGGTGATCCTGCCTCCAGGAAACCTCAGAATGAGAGTGAGACTGAGAGCTGTCTCCTCCCGTCTTATAACCCTCTCTAGTTCTGGCATTAAGTGCTTGCACCACTACCACCTGGTTTCTATGGCAAGCTAGTGTGGCTACTGGGGTTAAAAGAGTGTGTCATTGCTGCCTAGTATGTAAGGCTAACCAGTGTGGCTATTTTACTTTCTTTGATCTTCAGGCAAGCTTTACTTAATAAAATACAAATGAAATGTCATTGCATGTTGGGGTAGGTAACAGTCACTTGAAAGTGGAAGGAGAAAGAACAGTCTACATATGACCAGACCTAACCTGAGATGTGATAAGTCATGCTGCTCAGAAAGAACTAAAGTGTTGCTAATTAGTTTGGAACATATGCTGCCAATTTGTGTATTCTGGCTGTGCTTTGCTGCATAAACTGAATCACGGACTATCTTTTATCATTATTTCTTTTAAGGAGCTGAAGAAATTCTTCCTCTCTGCATGAAGTTGAAAGGGAAATTGAAAGACAAATCATTAATCACATCCTACAAGCCATGCATTTAGTTTATCAGTGATACATACTTACTATGTGTATGTAATCTTCATTACGAACATTGTGGTTTTGCATTTTAAGACATCTGAAAGTAATTATGTATGCTTAATGTACATACCATAGTCAATATAATTGTACTCATCCATTTCGTATGTAATCAGCTTTTAATAAGGAATGGATGGGTCTCAGGTTACATAGAGACTGTGAAAATGATGTCCCACCTCTTCACCACAGGGTGCCGAATTCACCTTTCAATGAGGTAAATTTCCTTGCAAGTTAACATCTTTCCTTTTCAAACTGATGTTGTCTTATTTAGGGATGCAGGGATCCTTAGCAGAGAAATGCAGCTAGAGATTGTAAAGAGTTAAAAATGATTCCCAATGGGGAACAGTACAGTGGCAGAAGGGGAAACTGGTGGCTATACCTTTTTCTCATGGCTCCTGTCTGTGCACCCCTCTCCTCCTCACACCCTCATTCCTTAAAGCACGCAGTAATGCATGCTTCTCCAAAAAAAGGGCTTCGGGATACGTTGTTCAATTATAAAATATAGAAGAATATGTATATATTCCAGTTACAGAAGATCTAAATGCCTGAAGACACGCATGCACACGCACACACACGAAGCTTTAGGAACATCTCTTTAATGAGCCAACTTTTGTTTCATCTGGAGCATTATTGTGTGTGGCCTTTTCTAAAGTGGTAGGACTGACCCAAAATGAAGTGGGAAAGCCATGAGGGGTAAAACACATGTTTATTTATCCCTCAGCAACAAAGTTATGAAATTACCCCTATGGGGAGACTTCCCACTTCTTACCTTCACAGAGGTACAGAAACATGCGGTCCTGGTTCTGTGTCAGTATGACGTCATACATGTAAATCCTAGTCAGCCAGTATGAAACCAATTAATCAAAAGAACATAAGGTTTACATTGGGCTAATTAATTTCAAAACAAACATAAATCTTGAGAGCATGTCCTAGCCACACCAGCAGCAGTGACTGGAATATCCCATTGCTCTCCCAGCATCGGCTCTGTGATATTTCAAATGCCTTTGCTCTCTCTAATAAACAACAGCCCGGCTTTACTTTAAAGTTGTGACTTTATACTTAATGGCAAAACACTGACCTGAAAACTGAAGTATCAACCACATCAATGAGCCACTTCAAAGATTTGTTTTTAAAAAAAAAAAAAAAACATATTTTGAGCTAGCCACCTTTTGAGTTTCTCTAAATGAACTGAATAAACTGAAGATTATCTCACACTGAATGAACTAGAGATTGACTCCGTAATTTAGAGTCTGAGTTGATGAATCCTGTTGTGTTCTCATTAGGGACACCACTGCAGGGGGATATGTAGGCTATAATGGGTGTGGGTGGCTTTTTCAGCAGGTTAGACATCGAACCCAGGGTCAGCGTGGCTTATGAAGAGACTCCATCTCGGCCTCAGGTCACACTCAGTGAGTATGAACTTTACAGGTGAATACATCTTAACTGAATTTACCTGGGATTGATTTTGTTTCCTCCTTGATGAAAGATTAATGACTTAGGTCTTCAGATATGAGCAGGAGACATTGACTTTTAATTAAAAAAATGTTTCATTGAAAGGATAATTACACGAACAATAAAAGGCAAAGTTTACTGTGCACCCAATTCTGCAATAACCACCACATGCAAATGCCCACATTTGCCTCTCAGATACCATGGACACCTCTAGAAAATGGCCATTCCCTCCATCCATACTGCTTCCATTATTCCCTGAATAAATTGTTCTCTGTGACTCTGCTTCCTGCTTCCTGGGCATCATATTGTCATGGATGTTCCAGTGTCTTGTGCCCACATTTTAGTCTCGAGAGGACAGAGAAAGTGAAGGAGGAGGTCTGTGTTCAGCAGGCAGATCCACAGCGATATTGAAATTACCTGGGAGTCAATTGCACCCAGGAAATGATCTTGGTTGAACTCATCTGATTTTGTTTCCTCCTTGGTGAACGATTAATGACTTAGGTCTTCAAGTAGAAGCAAGAGACACTGATTTTTAATCTAATGTCCTTCTAATCTAAGGCTGGCGCATTATGGAGGTTGAGTAAAGCCACTGGCAATGAACATTTACAAGGCGAGGAATGGAGGAACAACTCAGCTAAAAGGCCTTACCCTATGCACACGTAATGGATGAATTGTGGAGGCTTCGCCTCCTCTCAGTCAGGTCATGCGCTTTGCTCCAAAGCATTTCCCATTGGTTCTTCATAACTGGCAATGCAGAAACAAATTTTATGATGTACAGCTTAGTTAGTATTTTAGGTAGCAACTATACTTCTGCTATATCATCTTAACCACAAAGGTGGTATTTTTGCCAGAGTTTTATTTTATGAATACTTTTCACATCTAATAAGTTCTACAGATTATGCACTTGGCATTAATTTTTACAAGTTTAATTAATACTGTGATATTAAATTTCATGCTACATAATAATAGTGCCTCCCAGTCCCCTTTTAATTATTATTTGGATATTAGATATATATTAACATTTTAAATTTCTTCTAATCCATGTTTTAAACATGGATTTAGCATGTTTTAAACATACTTAGTGATTATGATTGAAAAAGTAGTTTTAACACTTTGACAATCATAAACAATTGTTAATGATTTTTTATTTTTAAACAATACTGTTTCACTTTGAATAGAAAGAAATGCTAGTTCGAAATGTACAAAGGGCTTCTAAAATGGTTCTTTTTTATCTTTCATTTGTGCATTGAGATATTCCTGTCCTCTGAATAACATCTGCTGTATTAATAAATGAAGTGATCTTTATGATGGGCCAAATTCTCACCCTAGCCAATTGCCAGAATTCCATAGTTGTGTTACAACGATGTTATGATTTTCTAGGCAAGGCACTGAAAAGTCGAGGGAAGATAATTTGCTATAGGAACTGAAAAATGTTACCTACCTCTGACGGGGGCGGGGAGACTATAAACTTACAAAATAAATGCAAAAGTAATTCAAGATGTTCTGCAGCATGGTAAATCGAAATCAAGCAGACCATGCAACAGAGCAATTCACTCAGCAGAGCACTGGGGGCCATCTGGATCATCTTTAAACCCAACCAGGCAAAACAGTGACGTGCACACAGCCAGGACCAAAGCTCTGCTCCGTAGACCCCAGTGTTGAACTCAGCTCTATGCATGGCTCCAGGGACGGAAAGGACATGAGGCAAAGGTCTTAAGAAAGAACTGGCTTTACAAAGAAAATACAAATAACAGACATCAAAATGAAAATCATTGCAATTCTACCACTAGAAATGGCACCAACCTCTGTCGTCATACTAATACACTCTATAGTGTTACAAGGTTTATTTACACAATCCTACCCTTATCTATTTAGGTTGTTTGGAATTCTTCCTGTAAATATAATTATAATGAACACTGTAGAATATGAAATCCAACTTTATTCTTGATGTTTGGCTGCTCTCAAATCTCTCTCTCTCTCTCTGTTTCTCTTTCTCCCCCCCCCCTTTCTCCCCTGCCCCCATCTGTCTCTCCACATCTGGGCAAAGCAAGGAGAAACTCTGGATGCTGCTTCCTTTGACAGCAAAGGAAAACTTTAGAGCCCACACAAGGTTCAGGAACCCTCACGCCCTGTTCCCAATCCCCAACCACAAAGACACCTGTCCCTTCTTTTTGGGGGGGCTATTCTATGCAATCCTTTTATTTGCGTGTTAAACATTTTTCTACCCTCCTCGTGCATGTCTGGATTCATCTATTTCAACATCAGAATCAATTTTGAGTGACAGTTTAACGTGGCCCTCCAGGGGGCAACCGCAGCACAATTAGCTGTAAAGTAGGATAACTTGGGCCACACTTCCACTGCCTGAGATCCTTCCCTGTTGCCCTTGGCTTGCTAACTGGACCATCTGCCTGCTGTGAGCAGGCACACAAAGTGGGCACTGAGCCACGGTGCTGTCATCTGCTGACAAATTATCATTTCAGCTGTCCTGGGCCCTGATGCCGTTCCAGAATCCTGCCATCTTTTGCTGTAGATTTATCTTACCTAAGTCATACATTTTAGTAATTTGCATTTAGTGTCAAACATACAGAAGCAGCTCCACCTTGAATTGTTTTTGATTGGGGGCTATTTGAATGTCTCAGAAGATATAATGTCTCTTGATAATCTACAAGTTAAGGCAGGTCCCATGATTGACCAGTGAATGGACACTCTTTGAATTGGCTATTTTGGTGGAGAAAAAAAGGCAACAGTCTGAAACCTATCTCAATTGTCTCCTTTAGGACATATTAGGCACCATCATTAGCACCTTTATAGACTACTCCCCCTTTGAGGATTAATCCTTTAGTAAGCCCTTCTCTTGCCTCCTGGAGACGGTAGACCAGCTGCTGTATAACAGTTGACCATAACTGTATATGAGAATCTTCTCTCTTTAGGTACACTCTGGAAGATCAGAGGCCTCTGGCATCATATAGAATCTTTCAGGAGAGAAAGTCTTGAGCTAATAAACTATCAATGCCATTTGAGTATTATGACCTGGATTATGAGGCCTAGAAGGGCCAAAGCCTCCTTACAATGGAAATGGCACTTTAGCCCAATTCCAGACCTCACCAAAACTTGCCCTGTTCTCATTAGCTCCAGATATTGTCAGTAGGGACCAAGTTGCTCATTTTACTTCTCAACTGAGTCAAGTCTAGGCTTACTAAGAAGGTATTCAAAGAAACTTCCACTTTCTTCACCAGTTAGGGGATCAGGCCCCACAAGATGACAGTATGTGTCATCTTGGCTAAAGACAAAATCAGGCTGTGGGGAGGGGCGAGCACAGCACATTTCCTTCAATCATTGGTCAGATCACAAGATCAGATCACAGATCCAGGCATCTGTCAAGAGACATGTAACTCTTGCTCCTTTTACCACACTGTTGTGCGGGTCTGGAGAAATGCCTCTTAGTGTGGGCATGAAATTCAAACCATGCAGGTAGCTAACCCTGCTCAGAACGCAGGTCCTAGCTCCAGCCTCTAGTTATCCATCTCTTTCTATCCAACTACCACATCTTTCCTCAGTGGAGACCAGGCAGACAAGCCTGGGTGACTGCCCTTATCTTCTCTGAAGGTCCCATTATGTGAATTACAAACCTTTCCCTGCCATCTCAGCGTGTGTGGCTTCATCAGTCTCCACATCTGAAACCAGTTGAGAGAAGGGGCTGCTCCTAGCCCCAAATGGCAGCCACAGAATACAAGCTGGGTCACTGGGCTCTTGTCTAATTACTTACATAGGAAAATTCCCAGGGGTAAAATACTTGTGGCTTCTGAGTTTTAACAGTTTATTCTTTACCATGTGATGAAAATGGAGTATCTGTTGCCTACACATATTAAATAAGATCCTCTTTATCCTTGCCATTCTGACAGCTAATAAATAATATCTTAGTGATTCTTAATGATGTTTAACATGTATTTCTAACATATTTTTATGCCAACAATATTTTATAGAATCCTAATTTATATAATTTTTTCATTTTGATGTCTTTTTCCTTTTTATTAGTATTGAAGAAACTGGATTATTAATGATTTGTACAAATATGGAGATATATAAAAATGCATGTATTAAGCAAAATCACAAGAATGCAAAATAAGAATTCAAAGAATATTTTATTTATAAATATATATAAGATAATGTTGACCAACTGCCTCACCTTACTATAGTTCTGACTTTTTATAATAGAATGGATATAAGGTTTTTACATCAAACAAAAATCTAATATCAGTTGGGTGGTATACTACTAAATAGAGACTTCTATGACAAGCTATAACAATTCAGAACTTGTTGTTATCATTGTTTTGAGACAGAGTCTCAAGTAGATCTTGGTGGTCTTACATTAACTATATAGCTGAAGATGGTTTCTGATTCTTAACCTTCCTGTTTCCACATTTCATGGGCTTGAATGCCCCATTAGCGTGGCACAAGGGTCACAATTTTGAATTTAATTATTTTATAATAAGGAATAGATAAGCTTATTTAAATTATCTATGATTGCTACAAATTTTCTTTAATTATGGTTTCTTTGCATAAATTATATACTACACAAAGAGAAGGTCTAATTGATTATGGCAACAGGATTCTGTTTTTAATTTTTTTTTAATGAAAACATCTTTTTTCATTATACATACTAATCCAAGATCCTACTCTTTCCCCTACTCCCATTCCCTCCACATACTTCCCCCACCCCACCCCATCCACTCTTCAGAGAAGGTGAGGCACATTGCTTTGAGGAAGGTTCAAAGCTAACTTGGTTGAGCAAGGTATCCCTCCAAAGAGAACAGGCTTCCAAAAAGCTAGTACTAACAGTAGGGATGAATCCTGGTGCCACTGCCAGTGGCCCTTCTGTCTCAGCCATGCAACTGTAAACCACATTTAGAGGAATTAGTTTGGTCCTATGCTTGTTCCTTCCCCGTCCAGCTGGAGTCGGTGAGCTCTCATTAGCTCCCATTAGAACATTTCAGTGGATGTACCCTTCATGGTCTTGACTTCTTTGCTCATATTCTCATTCCTCCCACTCTTCAGCTGGACTTTGGGAGCTCAGTCTAGTGCTCCGATGTGGTTCTCTGCCTCTGTTTCCATCAGTTGCTGGATTAAGGGTCTACGGTGATATTTAACACAATCATCAGTCTGACTACAGATCAAGTCAACATCGGGCCCCCTCACTTCTATTGCTTAGGGTCTTAGCTGGGGTCACGCTTGTGGATTCCTGGGAATTTCTCTAGAGCCAAGTTTCTTGCTAACCCCATAATGGCTCCCTCAATCAAGATATTCCTTTCCTTGGTCTCATACTGGCAAAACCCAAGTTAAAATTCAGGATCTATTCAATTCTAAAATAACCATATGATTTATCTTCCTTTATCCAGTTTGTAGTCCAAAGAGCAGACTGGGTGATCTTAGTCAATTTTAAATCAGATCACGTTTTCTACCTTCACAAGTTTTCCAAGTTGCTCATATCACGACAGGCCATGGATCACACTGGAGGTGATTTTCCTCACATCACTAGAGTCGTGGATCACACGGGAGGCGATGACTTTCCCACCTGGGGGATACGTGAAAGCAGATTGCTCTGACTCCGGGGAAGCCTGGCTAGAACTGATGGAGGGCGGCTATATGCACTCGCTGCTGAAAAGCTTGTCAGATCCAAACAAACTGCCCTGGTTTGAAAACTGAGAAGAGCAGCCACAGTCCTCGGCACTGTGTGTAGATTCTGCAGTGTCTACCTCCTATTCCCCTGTTACCTTGTGAACAATCACAGCCTTATTTCCACCCTCGTATTCTCTAACCACAGTGGCCACCTAACACTCCATTTCACTGTCATTCCGGAATGTTGTAAGACCAGGGCCTCAACACCTTGTTTCCTTGAAAACACCCCCACATCTTCAGCAGATTATTCTTTCCAACTGTGTTCCTCCTCAGAGGCCACCTTCTCTATGAACCCTTTACACCTCCTGAACTCTGAGAATTCAGCTTTCTTCACTTCTAATGCTTTCCTGAACGCTGTTTTCTCCTTGCTATAGTGTAGACTGTCTTCCTCTCTAATTAGAATGTGATCTCTAGGGGGATAAATTTTACTGACAGCCTGGTCCCCTGTACCAAGGGCACCCAATACTTTGTATGTAGCCATATTCTAGAAATAAACTCTCTTCGTTCCTCATTTCAAAGCTGTGATAGTGTCTTTCTTTCCCAATGTCATTTTAGGTAAAAAGAGAAATTTGGTAAATAATTATTGTGTTCACTAACTATAACATCACTTTTGTTTCAATTGTTGGTCTATCTCAGATGAAATTTCTTCTGGCTTTAATAACTTCAAATTAAACATTTATACAAAAGATTGGAGCCAAAAGATAAGAAAAACAATAGCCCAGACAAGACCTTTTCTAAATATTCTCTAAGAATTGTTTGGAGTTTTCTAGCCATTCCCTAAGAATGCCATTTATTTTGTAATTTCAGAGATCTGAATACAGATATAGTATAGTAGAGCAGTACTTTGAATAAAACAGTTTTTTAACTTATCCACTCTCTTTTTCAGGACTCTAGACTGACATCTGACAGCAATGTCCTTAGACATCTGGAATGACAACCACCCAGCTCAGCAACACAGCACTTCATCACAGAATCTCTGCAGGAGTAAACACTCAGTGCTCCAAGCTGCTGGCTTTTAGGTAACTGACTGTGTTTCCGTAGGTAACCTTAATGACTGCCTCCCTTGAGAAAGACAGGATGATTTGAACTAGTTGCAATTAGTAGTAAATAATTTAAGTATTAATTTTCTAAAGACCAAAACCTTATTTTCACTCCTTAAACATTATATGAACACATGTTCCATAACTGACTGCAAGCTCCTACTTGCATGAAAATACATGCATGTGAAATTTATGCTTGTAATTCATAACACATTTGGTTGCTTCTCAACATCAAAGTGTATTTTGTTTTTCAATTTCCAACTTTATGTTCACTGGCTCAGAGGATTAGGTCCCATTACTGGAGCTGTATAAACAACTCTACCCCCCCTTGCCAACTGTGTTCAATTCCAGTCCTTCTGCTTCTAGCAGCCTAGTACTACACAGTTGAATCTTCTAATGTCTCTAGTTTTAGAAACAGTAAACACAGTTTGCATGGTACAACTGGGCTGAGGATTTTAGGTTGTTTCTTTAATAGACTTGAAGCAATGAAGTGAGAGAGCTCAGGTAACATTATTTCAACAAAGAAGGTATTTACATCAGAATAGTTTTTGGCTGTGGTTTTGTGTTTTACTTTTTAAATTTTTATTTTGGGGGATTATTATATAATTACGACATTTCTCCCTTATCAATCCTTCCTCCAAACCCTCTCATATATCCCCTCTTCTCTCCTTCAAATACATGGTCATTTCTTTCACTGATTATTTTTGTGTGCATACACACATACACACACACACTTGTGTGTATGCTTTTAGAACAGGCCATTTGACACTAGACGAGCAGTTAGTTTGCCCTTCCCTTAGGAAGACCCGCTCTATTGCTCTCGTGTTTCCTCAGCTGCTTGTAGTTCTTTGCGAAGGGCTGAGGCCTCCTGTGCTCTCCTCCATCCACTTCCATGTTACTGTTGGTGTCATCCTTGTTCAGCTCATGTGTGGGCATCCATGTTGGTGTAGTTTCTGACATTACTAGGAGACACAGTCTCATAGCAAACCCCCATCCTCTGACTCTTATAATCTGTTTGCCACCTCTTCCACAATATTCCCTGAGCCTTGGGTGCAAGAGTGTTTTATAGATGTATCCATTGGGGATGGGCTTCGTAACTCTGCATTTTGATCGGTTATGGTTTTCTGTAGTGGTCTTCATCTGCTGAAAATAGAAGTTTCCCTAAGGGTGGAAAATGTTGCTAACTACAGTGCTAATGAAGTCATGGCCAATAGACGAGAATCTACACCCACTAATTTACTAAACCAGCACCAGCATTTCACCAAATACAAGACTAGATATACTATGATCTTAATATATAACACAAAAGGCATGTCAAAAATCTGTCTAAATCTTTCTGTGTATCAGTCTGGCATGGAAAAACCCATTCTCCGGGAAAATTATCCTATATGCCTTATATATAATATAACAATGTATATCACCTTATTCTAATAGCAGCCATGTAAAACCTTGAGAAAAAAATGTTCTAGATCTCAAATAACTGGGTCTGTTGTTAAAATGGTGTGTGTGTGTGTGTGTGTGTGTGAGAGAGAGAGAGAGAGAGAGAGAAGAGGAAGAAGAAGAAGAAGAAGAAGAAGAAGAAGAAGAAGAAGAAGAAGAAGAAGAAGAAGAAGAAGAAGAAGAAGCAGAAGCAGAAGCAGAAGCAGAAGCAGAAGCAGAAGCAGAAGCAGAAGCAGAAGCAGAAGCAGAAGCAGAAGCAGAAGCAGAAGCAGAAGCAGAAGCAGAAGCAGAAGCAGAAGCAGAAGCAGAAGCAGAAGCAGAAGCAGAAGCAGAAGCAGAAGCAGAAGCAGAAGCAGAAGCAGAAGCAGAAGCAGAAGAAGAAGAAGAAGAAGAAGAAGAAGAAGAAGAAGAAGAAGAATGTTTTAAGCTTAAATAAAGCTTCATAAAATCAAATTACTGGAAAGAACTGACATTGGAAGCTGTTTCACATAATCTCCTAAATTCTTCAGCTTGCACTGAATTTATTTTAAATTAGAGAAGCCTATATGCGTAGTAACCTGTAAGACAGACTCAGATGTTTGTAGTATGGCCATTCTTAGAGTTCACAGATTCACAAATGTATAGGCAGACCAAGCAAAGTCTTCACCACTCCTCTTTCGGTGCACTGACACACCATGGCATGTGCACGGTAGCCACAGACTTTGTCTCCAACCACTAAAGGGTTAATGGTATAGGTTGAATTGGCAGGAGAGACAAAGGAATGTACGGCTTGAGATGTGATGTTGGACCGTGTTTGTTCCAAACTTGTGCTGTCTTGTATATTCTTCCATCCCTGAAAGGAAGTGTCAGGGCCGACAAGCCAAGCTCTGCTGGAGGTTGCTGCAGTCACCAGCCGCACTGGGAGGATCCAGTAGTCAGCCTACTCAACTTGACCATTCAACAAAATCTCTGGTGCTTCTAAAGGTCCAAGATTTGGGCCAGTTGCTCATCACTATAGGTCACATTTATCCTATGAAATTGTAAGACTATCTTAATCCTCTGTGAAGATGGGACTACTAATTATATAAACTACTAAAGAATTTAGGTATAATAATCTGTAGATTATTATATTTCCTCCTTCTGGTTTCGTTATTAACCAGTTAGCAACCACTAAGTGGCTTTAGAAAACACTGTCCCAATCCCCATTGTTTCAAAGATATCCAATGTTAACAAAGAATACTTTATTTCTGGTCTTTGGTATGAAAACAAATTCTTTTTCCCTTATTCACCGGGAAGGCCCTGTGCCCGGTGGATTCTCTGTCCTTAGAGGCAGACCACTTCTAAGTCTTGAAGACCACAAGTCATTAATTGAGCAGTCATTTTCAAATCAAAAAGATCAACAGACTTCATTAAATGGTACCTTTAGAGGCAGATTGGAGGTGTTCTCGAGCCTCCAAGTCGGCAGGCTTTGATTCCCACGGGCATGAAAATTCTCATTTGAAAGGAAATTGACAAGAAAATAATAACCCATTATCTGCTCGTCCACAGCTCTGATTCCCTCTGCTACTGATACATTCATTGGGGACTCGTTACAGCACTTAGAGGCTATCAATGTAAATACCCGTTAGGTGACACAGCTTAACTTACTCAATTAAAGTTTAAGTGGAGACCTCATTTCTTTTCTCTCTTACAGAGACTAGTTTCAGAGATATTTTAAGTTCAAAGGCATAGCACACTGGAAGACTAGAACTCCTCGGTATAAGCATCTTCCCTCACCACAGAGAAAACACAGTCTTTCTCAGTGTCAACACTCTACGCCAAAGGACCCCTTGCTACATTTCATCAAGCTACAAGGACAGGCTACTATTGTCCAGAATCTGCAGTTGGTACTGAGGATCACTTTTGGTGTTGTACACTCTGTGTTTAGATAAATGGATAACTAAATACCCCACCATTATATTACTGTAGTAATGATTACATGTAGTCATTTTAGTGCCCTCGAATCCTTTAGAAAACATGCCTGTTCCTCCTCGCTAACCCTTAGCAACCACAATTGCATTTCCTGTGCCCAGAGCTTTTTTTTTCTCCAGAATGTCATGGAATCATACAGTCTAAAGTTCTTACAGATCGGCTGTATTCACTTCCATGTGCATTCCAGGGCCTCCATTTCTTTTCATGGCCACAACTGCTCATTCTTTTTAGTGCAGAACACTACTACCCTGTAGAAGTACCTTAGCATTCACTTATGGAAGGACATCATGGTAAGTCTTGTGTTTGTTTAATTAAAAATAAATCTGCTATAAGAGCAACACACAGATGGGTCTCTGTGCAGACGTAAGTTTTCAACTCATTGGAGAAATAACAAAGTAAAAATTGAAGAATCTGTCAAACTGTGCTAGGAAACTGACCTCCTGTCTTCCAAAATAGCTCTCATTTCTTTTTTTACCCAGAGGGAAATTATCTTGGGGCTCAAAATTTCTTCTGTTCTTTACATCATCCTCCTCCAAAGGACACCACCGAACAGCGCCAAGCTTCTAGCTGGGACATCTTCTTTATTTCTTTACTGTTCCTATGGTTGAAGACAGGCTCTCTGCAAAACACGCCTGCACTGAACAGTACAATGCTAATCAGGTGGTCAAAATCACATCCAGAAACACCCAACATCTGCTTTCCATCAAGAAGAGGCTACTTGCCAACTGCGACTCAGTCAACATGTTGTATTGGCAATCGTTTCGGCTACACACAGGCCAAACTTGAGGACGAAGTCTTACAAGAACTCAGAGGCAATTTGCATGTTTGGGGTTGCCAGAGTTGTCTTCCATCAAACTCTTCGGGATTTTTCTCAGTTTAAGAAATACCTTGCTGTCATCAGTTAAATTGTGGATCTGGTCAGGAGAAAATCTCCAGTTCAGGATCTGTGGGTTCAAATTTCACATGTATATGAACCCTTGGGTGACTAGATGAGTGGGTGGACAGAACTGCTCTTCATTGCCACCTCCAGCACATAGGTTAGCTGTATCTCTTTCAGAATATTGGTGTGTGAGCGTGTGTACATGCACACATATCCTATTGTGTGTCCCAAGAGGCATCATTAACCCTGTCAGTCTCAAAACAATGAAAAAAAAAAAACATTTTCACTCAGCCCTGTTCAGAATTTTCCCAGAGATATATTAGTGTGAGAAAAATGTCAAAATATTCATCTTATCATCTAAAGAGCTATAGTAAGAACCAAGAAACAAATAATGAAATGCACAGAATAAGATCTACATAAAATGTGGATGACCCCTGATTTTTAAGTGTTTAGGACGTTGTTATGGAAATGTAGATTAGTCAATTTTACCCTGTGTGGGTGGTGGCCTTGATGGTGGAAATGGAGCATACAGTTTTATTTTATTAGACTCATTTAAGGGTGGTCCTGCTGGTGTATATTTTAAAACACTCGTCATTAAAACCAAACTAAGTGAGTATTGTGCCATTGGTGTCAGCTTGGATCTTAACAAACCTGCAGAGCAGAGCAAGCTGGGGAGTAAGAAGAGTTTGATAGTCATTGACCAAGCAATGTGCACAGAAAAATAGGGCATTGGGCTTACAGGGGAGCCATCACTACTCCCAGGCTGAAGGGCTACAGAAAAGCAAGGGTGCTAGACTCCAGAGAGAGTGTTGTTTTAAAAGGACGTCTGAGAGACAACCTTAACAAAATACATCTTGAACAATGGGAAGCACAGCAAATAAAACACAAATTCATTGTCTTTTCAGCATCCATGTTCCGATTCTTCATGGCCAAGGAGAGCCATGGACTCTGAGACATAGAATCAAGCCCCCAAAAGCAATTGTTTTACTTGAGCTGAAGTCAGTACAAGCTCTGTTTCTCATCAGAGTGATCAAAGCATGTCTCTCTAATACTCAATTGCTTAACTAACCTTTCTTTTTAATCACAAAGAAGGTAACTTTCAACCATGAAGCTTTTGATAACTCCTCGTATTATGAAATATTTGTTAAAGGAAGTTGCTGCCATTCACCTAAAGAGAAGAATATTTGGTAATCAGAAGTTAAATTTACACTTAGACAAATGTGCTTGCCAGTCTCAGCCTCACAGCCAGATGACCCCTATGTCGATGAACTCATTCTTCTTAGGGTCTCTTAAGCTGAAAATATTCCAGCCTGCATTCTCCTGGAGCTCTGGAAAGAAAAACTTAATCTCAACTCTCACACATTAATCAAATATATCATAGAATTTTTTCAGGCAAGATTTCTCTCTCAAATTAAGCTTGAAGAATTTGCCTGCCTTTTGATATGTATGGTCACATCTATTAGGCCTTGAGATGCAGAAAAATCCTAAATCATCAAAAATTTACATGCTAAACTGTCTTTTACTTACAATGTTCCAGATAAAAGTAATTTCAGACCTTTGCAACATGTATACAGATGTCATCTGGTATCAAGTAAATAATAGAAAAAAATCTTTTATTTCAGGCTACTTCTAGGCAGGAAAAAATATATAAAAATTTTACCAAATAGTCCAAAAAGGACTAATAAAATTGACAAAAAGACTAATTTGAAAAGACTAATAAAATAGTTATTTAGAGGAAAAAACTACAAAATAACAATAAGGACTTCTGGAAAGATCATGAAGAATATTTCTATTAGCTATTTACCTTTTTTTAAAAAAAAGCTATAATACACTTAAGTCTGTATGTGAATATTCATATATTGTTTGCATGAGATTTTCTTACATGGGCTGATGATGCTCCCTCTAAGAGCCAAAGATCACCTAACAAAAACCCAAGATCGGGCATGAGAAGCCTTCTTTTTAGTTATTGGTCTACATTATCCAAGAGACTCCCAAAGCATACAGGCTATTGCTGTGTGGTACCAGAGGGCACCATGCAAGCTTGCCAAGGAGGGAAGCAACCAAGAGTTCCACCCCACTGTGATGGCCATGAAACACTACAGTGATGAACATGGCACAATAACCCTGTAAGTGCAGTAGAGGCACACAAGCCTTGGCAGCAACCAACAGCTTTCTAATTGGACTTAAGACCTGCTCAACAAGAGGGAAATCATTTCTGGTACCGGCAACCTGTAGTCAGGATTGTGGATGGGAACCTAAATAGCCACTTTACAGAATCAGCATATCCCTAACAACAATCTATAAACATTTGTCTTTATATCCACAGGTAAGTGTAATTCTCACCCGTCATCAAATAAGCTCATCTTTGTAGCAGACGGAGATCATTACAGAAAATACAACAAATCGAAATACAACTGTTGTGGAGAACTGTCCCAGTGAATACACCTAAAAAAACAACTCTTGCCCCTAAGGCTCAGGGCACATTGCTGGAGAGGGAGTGGGAAGATTGTAAGAACCAGAAGATGAGGAAGTGTGCTGTGTATCTGTGTCTCCGAATAATGTCAGAAGTCACGCACAGAGAGTGCCAATCTAATGTGAGAAGCTACACACATAACATCTCACCACCATGACTGCCAGAACATGAACTAAACAAGGACAACAACAGCAGACGTGTCAAAGTGGATAAAGAAAGGCCATAAGGCCACAGCCCTGAACAAAGAATTACAGGCAACTGAGAAATACAAAAGTGGAGAAATAACTTTCCCCAAGTAAGAGCACCCCAACTGGTTATCCAAGACCAAATGCTCAACCATAAATATATAGAAACAAATAACATTATACAGAATAAGAAGATTATATTTAGTGTGTGTGTTTGTGTGTGTGTGCTTACACGTAGCAACAACTAATGCAAAAATGGCCATGTATTTGAAAAAGAGCAAGGAAGGATATATGGGACAATTTGGAGGAAGAAACAAAAGGGAGAAATTATATTATAATTACAAAAATATAAAAAATCTAAATATAGTAACAAAACCCAAAAAGACAGAAAAGGTAACAGATTTTATATGAATCAAAAAAGACACACAATTTGACTATAATTATCTTAGTGACAATTTTACATAAACTGTAAACAAGTGTACATAATAATATAACCATTTGTAGTACATATTGTGCATACAATTTTTAAACATTAAAAACAATTAGTTATTGCTTAGTTTTACCATAGGTGTTAGCTCACAATAATCGGACACATTAGCTGACATCATCATATTTCTATTAATGTATGTATCCTGCTCTGATTGTACACACCCTCTCTCATCATATTTCTATATTAATGTATGTATCCTGCTCTGACTGTACCCACCCTCTCTCATCATATTTCTATATTAATGTATGTATCCTGCTCTGACTGTACCCACCCTCTCTCTTGATGCTCTCGTATCCGCTGCTTGCTCTTTCCTCACAAACAAAGAACACCTCATTATGCACACTTCCTCTCATTTGCAAACATTACAAACTGACTCTTGGAATTTTAGGGAAGGGGATGGACATTAAAAGTGGGGTAGACATCCTGTACATAAACATCTTTTTCTAAATACACCCGAAAGGAAATGTCAAAGGAAGGCTCTGTCCTAGGGGCAGAGTGCTCAGCTTTCGCTGTTGTTTCTCCACACCAGAATGTGGGACGTGTTAACAAGGACTTACAAGCGACTTAATGGTACATCTTAATATCAACTAATCTAGAACTCCTTGAAAACCCACTTCGTGGCAGCAGATAATCAGATAAATGTGATCAAAATTAAGTGCCTGCTCTTAACTTTCATTTTAAAATGCTAGCTTTATATTTTTCTGTGCAAGCCATGTATAACTGTCCTAGTAGATACAGTCCGTCATCCATCAAGGACAGTCAGAACAGCAGCTCAACACAGAAACCTGAGGAAGGACCTGAAGCTGAAACCTTGGGGGAACTCTCCTTGATGGCTGCCTCCCCAAGAATTGCTCAGGTTCCTTTTTTATACAGCTAATGACCCCTTGCCCAGCGGTGGTACCACCCACAGTGGAGGCAGTCTTCCACATGAATCATTAATCAAGAATCTGCCCACAGGCCCAATCTGAAGGAGGCAATTCCTCAAGTTAGGTTTCTTCTTCTCAGGTAATTCTGATTTGTGTCTGTTTTGAAAGCAGCATTGTTTAGTCACCTCTACCCTCAACAGGCTGCTATACTCGCTCCATTATTTGGTTTTGAATGAGCATCTCACTCTTTAGCCTAAGCTGTTCTGAAACTCACTATGCAGGTCACACTGCCCACAAACTCACAGCAACCCTCCTGCCTCAGTGCTCTGATTACTGAGATTGTGAGCATGAGCCAACACACCCAACTTTATGCACTTCTTCAAAGAGAAGTATGTACCAAAATGCCAGCATGTTTACTTAGTCTCCCATAAGTGGAGAGGACAAATATCCAGCTCTCCTAGGTGCCAGTGATTCACAACTATTTATTAAAAATAAAAATTTCTCTCTTATTATACCAGCTGTCTTCATTTTTCTTACCTCTATTTCTTTTTCCTTCCACTGAAATTTACTTGGATCCTTTCGATCATCTGGGCCTGCTCCAGCAAATATCAGGAGTGAACCACAATCCCTGAACACACACTGACCTCAGTTCACTGTGCTTGATGTTTTTTTTTTATTGAATCTGTACCTTTTATTATAACTCTAAAGTATACCATACAAAAGTTAAGATGTATGTACTGACTGTTTTTGTGTCTCAATTTGACACAAGCTGGAGTCATCCGAGAGGAAGGAGCCTCAGCTGAGGAACTGCCTCCATGAGATCCAGCTGGAAGGCACTTAGTGATCAATAGGGTAGGGATGTGAGTGGTGCCATCCCTGGGCTGGTGGCCCTGGGTTCTATAAGAAAGCAGACTGAACAAAACGGGGAAACAAGCCAGTCAGCTGCACTCCTCCATGGCCACTGCATCAGCTCCTGCCTTCAAGTCCCGGTCCTGTTTGAGTTCTTGACCTGACTTTCTTCAGTGACAAACAGCAATGTGGAAATATAAGTCAAATAAACCCTTCCCTCCTCAACTTGTTTTTTGTTCATGATGTTTCATTGCAGCAAGAGAAGCCTTAGCTAAGCCAACATAAAGAGTGAAATAATTACTATATTTGAGCACATTACCCATTTTCAACTTCCATAATAACTTTTATTGTGGTAATATCAACTCTTATTCCATGAATTGTGCAATATGATGGTATTATATAGGTGTATAGATAATTCTTCATCCTAGGTATATTTAAGTTTAATTTTTAATGTTTTAATTCAAAATAATTATATAATATCTTCCCTTTTCTTCATTCTTCCCCTCCCATACCTCACTTACTCCCTGTGAAATCCATATCTCTTCCATTATTAATTTACATATGTGTATATAAATACATAAATATATAAATACAACCTACTAACTTAACTTCATTTACTGTTGTTTTTATGAATATGATTTTATGCCTGGCCACTCAGTATTGGATTACCATTTGCATTTTTATCAGTTAAGATGCAGTCTCTTTCCAACAAAAGAAAACTCAACTAAAATTGGCCTACATAAGAACAAAGTATATGAGTTAAAGCAACTGAGATTCCTAGTGAAAGCTGATTTCAGATTTGATTTGATCAGGCAACTCATCAACAACCCACTTCTTTCCCTTCTCTTTTGCTTCTCTGCTATCAATTTCATCTCATATTGTAACATTACCTACCTCACCTTTCTGAACACGAAGATTGTCATTCGGGAGATTTTCCCCCCGAAACCTCAAGCAAACTTCCCATCATGCCTAATTACATTTAATTAGGTCTTTGCCCCTTCCTAAACAAATCCCATCTCTCTGAAAATGCCACATTCTGATTACAGTGGGACTTGGATCAATTCTTACTAGAGCAGGATAGGATTACCTTCTATTACCATGCCAGTGTATCCCTGTAGCTGGGTTTGACTAGGTTTCATAGGAAGCTCGCCAGCGAAGTGATGGGAAAATCTACCAAGACCCCATTGAGAATCAAGGTGATGTCTTGAAGAAGGGTATAGAAATAGCTTTCTGTTGATAAGGACTAATGACAGTTGCTACAGTCTCAGGGTTTTTTTTTCTCTTACCATGAATTATATTCTGTGGCTTTCTACAGTTTCATATGTGGAATATTTCAACCTACTACCCTAACACTTTAACTAGCAGCTATATGATGAACACTCTCAAATTTATATCTGCAGTCTCAATTTCTTTTCTGCAACCCAAACTTTTATTTCTAACTGTGAGATAGTAACTTTGCCTTAGTAATGCTACACACTTAGGTTATCTAGGAGCTTAAGACCTGTTGTCAGGAGGCAAAGACAATAACCTCAGCCTGCCTGTCCTTTATGCTCCAAACACCTCTCATCCACAGACTTGAGAACCATCTCTGTATCCACAGCAAATGCTTGGAGATCCTTTCTCTGTACACCTACCGTATCAAGGTACCTGAGAATTTTGCCAAGGAGAAATTAATATCAACTACTTCTTTCTAATGGTATTTTTTGTCTTAAATGTCTATCCACTTTTGCAATATCTAATCAGCAAGGCAAGCAGATTAGCAGTGTGAGAAAGTGAACGTCATCATGCCCTGTGGTTGTCCTTCATTGGAGTTTTGGGGCATAGTTAATCAACTGCCAATACCGTTCCTCTTCAAGTCTTTCTATCATTGTTCATTATTCATGCCTAAAATATTTTCCCTCCATACTTGATGCGAAATCTTTATTTCCTCACCTCTAATCTGATAGTTACTGTATTTCCAACCTTAATTTTTCCATGTAGAAATGATGTGTTCATGTCCAGATATACCACATCAAAATTACTCAGTTATTCGTTTTGTCTTCTTCCATAGCAGACAGTGATGCCCGTGTTGAGTAAGTAATGGTGCAATAAATATTTCTAAGAACAGAAGGAATGGTAGGAGGAATATGCTGTGCAGTGAACATGAGTTCTATACTCTGTATCATACAGCGTTTACCTTCAGCTTTCAGTGGACAGAGGCTGCTTGATAGAAACGGGAATCATTCAAGAATAAAAACAAGAATCTGAAACTCAATCGTTCTGTTAATCACGGCATGTACTATAGCCCTTAGACCAGAAAAATCCCTTTCCTTTCCAGGTTCAATATCAATGATTTACAATCGTAGGTGATCTAATCAGTAAGAATTTGTAAGTTGGCCGTGGAGCACTGTGGGCACAGTTCAATGGAAACGTCACAATTCAAACGAGGCATGCATATTACATTGGTAATACGGATCTGGTTTCATGTACCACACATGGTTCTTCACAGACACTAAATTAGACACAAAACTCACAAGAGGACAGCAGATATCTTTCTGCCCCATTTAACAAACACAGTTTTTTCTTGTTTCTTGGAGATTGAACCCTTGTTCCAGCTTCCTTGTTCCTATCAATCAGTTCGAGAAGACTCTTACCGTTGTGTCCCCTTCATGAAGATGGAAACCCTGGCAGTGGTAGCAGACTCTCATCTGAAAGCTCTATTCTAAATTACCTTTGTCAGCCTACATAGAAAGCTGAAGGCATGTTGCAGTCTTATTTGATTAAATCGGAAGATATGCCAGCCAGGCAAAAGAATGGAAAATCCTTTTCCTTTACATGCTCCATTAACTGCACTTCACTGAAAAAAATCAATCTTGGGGTAATTCTTTACCTCTGTGCCTCTAATTGCCACTTACAAATTCTTTCCCTCAATCATGCTGGGCCTCATAAATCAGGAAGCAAAGCATTTGTAGCTGAGTCGCGGTGTCTTATTTAACACGATATGCTTCTATTCCACTATTGTGCCAGAGACCAATGGTATACCAAGTCACCATGGAAACAAGGGCATAGCAAGGTGAAAAGTCTCTCTCATACAAAAATGCATGAGACTACAGAGTTCTGTGCTCCACCAATGCCAAGAGCCTGCTATTTTGGCAAAGTACTCAGAGTCAGTCTATCATTGACTCCAAAGAACTATTAAAACATTCTATATACTCTAAAATTTAACCTGTGTTGTTCCCCAGACCCCTGCAAGGAAAAAACTGCAGGTTGATTATATCATTCTCCTAATAGAATATTCACTTGATACTCATCTTTGAGAAGCATGGCATATTACAAATATTGAAAGAACAACTTATTAGAGGTATCAGCTGAAGGTTGACGACTTTCTCTGAATTGCTTTATTTAGTTCTCCAAAAGTCTCACAGCTCTATAAAATGCACTTCCTAGCCCTTAGTTCTCTACAGAACGTAGATAATTTCTAAACAGAGCAGTGCGAAAGTGGATCAAAAGTAAAAATCAAATACTTTTATGGTTATTTGTTGTGGAATATTATTTTAAGGTGTGGTACATCTGTGTGCTGGGGAATGTTTGCTTAAATGATGCAAAGAAGTGCCACCTTTTATGTTGTGTTTGTTTATCACTGCTTAGCTGTGTCACTTTGCCTGTCTAAAACAACTGATTGGTCTAATAAAGATCTGAGTAGCCAATAACAAGGCAGGAGAAAGGATGGACAAGACTGGCAGACCAAAAGAAAAAATATGAGGATAAATCTGGGAAAAAGAGAAAGGAGCAAAAGAACAAGGAAAGGAGGACACCAGGGGTCAGCTACCCAGACACACTGTCAGCCATGGAGTAGCAATTAAAGTAAGACATACAGAAGTAAGAAAAGTAAAAAGTCCAAAGGCAAAAAAGGTACATGGGATAATTTAATTAAAGGAAAGCTGGCTAAGAATAAGTCAAGCTAAGGTCCAGCATTTACAAGTAATGATAAGCCTCTGTGTGTGGCTTATTTGGGAGCTGGATGGCAGGCCCCCAAAACAAAGAACAAAGCAAAGAACAAAGAGCCAAAAAAAGCAAAAATTTAGGAAACAACCAACAACACCTATAAATCATCGCGAAGGCATTATTCCAGTTTTAGAAAGTGCAAGCTAGAAAGCTTGCTCTTATTGAGGACCCGTGCCTAAATTCTTTATATTCAAGGGAAGAACATACTTCTACTCGTCTATGCCTCAATCATTTGTCTTATCCTTTTCTACCGAGGCTGGATTTCTTTGTTTTTGGTCTAATGTTAACAGAGGAATGTCAACTAAAAGAAAAGAAATTGGGTCTAGAGATGGAGCAATGGTTAAGAGCACTTGTTACCATTCCAGAAAACCCAGGTGTATGCCCAGCTTTCCCATAGGGTCAAACAATTGTAACTCAAGTTCCACAGAGATCCAATACCCTCTTCTGACTTTCATGGGCACCTGGCATGTATATGGTACACAGGAATACATGTAGGAAAGACATGCGTACACAAGAAATAGATAAATGAAGAAAAAATTAGACATAACTTTCTACTCTTCCAGAAGACTCAACTTCCCAACACCCACATCTGGTGGCTTACAATCACCTGTAATTTGAGCTACAGGGGATCAAATGCCCACCTCTGGCTTCTACAGGTATCCGCATTCACATGACACACTCATGCAAAGGTACACATACATATGTGTGAATAAATTTTTTAAAATTTTTTCCAGAAAAGAAATAGTTGGATTTCTACCATAAGACAATATTTCTGATAGGTAAATATAAAAAACACAAACAAAAAACCATGCCAAGATACTTGGAATATAGAGCAGCCTTGGAGGAAAGGTGGTATCATCCGTATCTTCAGTTTTGAATAATAGCATGCCTTTATTTTCCTACACAGTTTAGTTACATGATTTCAAGTGCAAAAGCAGTAGTCTCTTTTATTACAGCTCTAAATTTTAAGTCGAAAATCAGTGCACAAATATTACTACTGACCATGAAAGCTAATCTTTGTCATGTATGTTGTTGTTGGGTGTTTTGTTTTGTTTTGTGATCCTAACTCCTGAAAACAGTCTTATATTTACTAAATCCAAAACATGTGTCAAATATGTTGGCCCTTCTCTTTTAAAAACCATGTCCACATTAATTGAAAATTATTTCTGAAGACTAGAGAGGTGGTTCAGCAGTTAAGAACACTGGCTACTCCTCTAGACAAGCTATATTTGATCCCCAGAACCCACATGGAGTTAACAACTATCTGTAATTCCAGTTACAGAGGATGCAATACCCCCTTTTGACTTCTGTGGGCACCAGACATGTGCATGGTTCACAGTCATATATGCACAAATAGACAAAAAATAAAATCATTCTTTTTCCATGCTCTTTTACTTGGGCTACTAGATGAAAGGTTAGCTGGGACTTATGATGAGTGTTCTCACCTAAAATGTCCCAATCAAGGAAGTCCCTGATAGTTTGCCTAGCCACTTGCTTGGGTTTTTGTTGATTCCAGATATAGTTCATATTTAAAAGTGTCCAATGGACATGAAAAAATCAAGCTGGTGCTGACTAGAAAGCTCCTTTCCTACTGGCTAGTTTCCATAATACCAGAAGCTGCTATGAAGATGGCAGGGGGGAGCTATCAGCAGTCTTACACAGCTATGAATCCTGCAAGCTACAGTCGTTACCACCTTAGAAAGACATGTTTATCACTGCGATGGATGCACAAATGTCATGGGGTAGCAATTGATCTCTGATTGGGTTCAAGGTCCATTCCATGAAAGGTAATACATGTCTGGTACCATCAATCTTGCCCAAAACACATGACTAGGGAGTGCATTGCACCTAGGGAAGAACCTAGCACTAATATTTAACTAAACAGATAAAATATCAAACTGTGCATTGGTTAGTACTGCTCTCAGACCCACCTCATCAGAGAAGATTTTGTGCAGTTGATAGTTAATGTAGAGACTTGTAAGTAATTAAAATGCAAAGAATAAAAGTCACGAATGGGAACATCTATGACATACATAAACACACACAGTATCAAGGGACGTTGGGGAAGAAGGACAAGAAAAGATTCTAAGACCTGGAAGTTAGCAAGGGCAGTGAAACAAAGTAGTGCCTTCTGGAGAAGACAAACCATGGCACTCATGAACTCCCAGGAGCTGTTGCCTGACAAGATTCACATGAGATCAAGCCAGTCTACTATTCCATCATGGAAAGGGGAGGGACTCGGTAGCCCAGACCTCTAGTTGAGGAGCTAGACAGAGAGCTGCTAAGGGAAAGAGGCTGAGTTTTCCTAAAGGATCGTCCCTAATAGGTGGACCATGCAACAGTGGATGACTGCTCACCTATGCATGTGCGGGAAACACTAATTGAATTCAATGGATTATGAAAAAAAGGGACCTGAAATTGGGAGAAAAATTGCCGGTGGGTCTGGGACGAGTTGGGAAGAATAAAGAAGAAATAATCAAGTTACATTATCTGCATACATAAAATGCTCGAAGAATTGGTTAAGATATATTAAGTTGGTATGGAGGTTTGTTGAGAAATAAAACTAATATATACACTAATATTGGACATATATCTAAAGAACTCCTTATCCTACATCGGAGACACTGACTAGACCATCCATGTGCATTGCTATTATGTTAGCTACTATAACAAGGAAAAGTAACAAGCCTAGATGTAAACCTACACATGAATGAATAATGAAAATGCAGAACGAAAAATGGAACATTATTCAGTTCTAAAGAAAAAAGAAATTATAAACTTTTCAGGAACATGGTGGATCTGGAAATTATAATATTAAGTGACGTGCCTCAAATTCAAAAAGATAAAAATGCATGCTCTCCTTCATAAGAAGATCATAGCCTACACTGTGTGCCTGTGCATATATAAATATGCATAAGAGTGTGTAAAAGCTGAAAAATATAGAAAAGAGACCAAAACCAAAAGTTGTCGCCATTAAATGGTGAAAAAGAGTATAGGGTAGACAAAGGGACACATGTGAAGAACAGGAAACCGTAAAAGGGACACATGGCTATTAAAGTGGAAAAGAATCTGGTAGAGGGAGAAACAAGGAGGAACCACCTATCATGGGGCTTGAGGAGGTGGGTAAAAGGACCACAAAGCATACTTTGTTTGAAAAGGTCATTATAGTATCTAATACATTATATACCAACTTAAAACACACACACACATATAAACATTATACATGAAATAATGTGAATAGTGGATTCAATTTAATGATCACATATGTGTCAGACAACCTACTTAAAACTGCCTGCAGATCTTCTCACTTGGTCTTCAAAACAATTCTGGGGTGACAAGACATCTCAGTAGGCGAGTCAATTGTTGATGACCTTTGTTGACTGAGGTTTCTGTCCTACCAGGTTGCACATCCATTTAGTCCCAAATAAACACACAGAGGCCTACATTAATTATAAACTGATTGGCCTATTAGCTCAGGCTTCTTATTAACTCTTTTAACTTATATTAGCCCATAATTTTTGTTTGTATTAGCCACGTGGCTTGGTAATTTTTTCAGTGAGACAGTCACATTCGCTTCCTCTGTGTCTGGATGGATGACTGCATACTGCATCTTTCTTCTTCCCACAATTCTCCTGTTCTCATTGCCCCACCTCTACTCCCTACCTGGTCACCCCACCTATACTTCCTGCGTGGATATTGGCCAATCAATACTTAGTTAACAAATACAAGAAACAAATCTGTACAGGGTAAAACCATTGTCCCATTGCAGACCATGTGCCCATTTTCTTCATTAGCTGAGTAGCAACCTTGACAGGCCCTTTTCTCTCCTCCCAGGCCCAGGAATAGAGGCAACTTCTTGCAGAGTCCAGCCAACCTCAGTAACCATGTGAATGAGAGTGAGAAATGAACCATTGATATTTGAATCTCCTAAGTTTGGCATATATTTATTACTTCACACTGATTTTCTCCACCTCACCAGATACAAACAATACCAGCCAAAGTTGAAAACAATAAGATCATTACCCATGCTGCCTGAACTCAGAACCACCACCACTGATGTTAACAATAGTAAATTTAGTTTTAAACAAAAGAAGTGTACATACGTTATTATGCACCATGAACACTCAAGGACTAATATTGGAGCCCCAAGTAGGCTAATTCATAATTGGTTTACATTCGGGAAAACAGATTATAAAATTAGTATATTTTAAAAGCTTTACTTTGTCTGGTATAAAGACATTTTGTAAATTTTAAATTCTAAGTAATTTTTAAATTTTTTAGAGAGTTCATTTTGAGGATGATTTTACCTACCCCAATTCATGCCAGATCCTTCCCACTCTCCGACACCCAACTTCATCCTTGTTCTTTCAGTCAAAAAATAAAAACAAAAACAGAAAAATAAAACAAACAGACAAAAACCAAAAGAGACAAAAAATGCCCATACTCTAAATTTATACGATAGCAAAAAATATATGATTTTTTTATTATTAGTAATACCTTATCATCATATTTAATCCCTTTCCATAACTGGAATAACATGCAATTAAGACTCTCCTGTTTCTGATATTCTTCATACTTTGGAGTACATACTCAGAAAAAAATGGTTTGTGATTTTCCGGTATGTCACTTTGGCATAGTTGGTAATTCATTCTTTATTGCTGCGTATCATGCTTATAAGCTTTGATAGGAAAAAAGGCACATAATTTGTTCAGGTAATTACGCCCTGCATGCTTTCAAAATAATTTAGATAGCTCAAGAAATACAGGGCCAAGAAAAAATCAAGGGATGGCAGGAAAGAAGGATGAAGTCAGGCCTCCTGCCGGTAGGACTGAGGGCAAAACTTTGAATCCAATAAGAGGCTGCACGGCTATTAAAATTTGTTTTAAGTTTTAGCTTTGAAATTTCTGATATCCCAAGAAACGGTAGAAACATAATGACTTATTAGACATATAATGTCCAAAAAATTTTAAGGTCAGTCATTCATGAGAATCACAACAGGCCACGCTTTAAAGCTAGTCAGGTGTTTCTTCTGTGAGTCCACACAAAAGGGGACCTTGAGAGGGCACCCTGTGAAACATTCTATTCAGCAGTCCTACAAGAACGACAGCAAAATCCAAAAGACTTCCCACTCTGCATTCGATTAAGCCTCATATTTCATCTTATGGTTGGAGGAAATAGCCAGTCTAAGACTGTAAGCTCTCCCCAGTTATGTTGTTACATAGAACCCACATAGTCATTTAGGCAATGTCAAGTTCACAGGCAATATTCCATGTGACAATCTGAACCAAATACAAAAAAAAAAGGTTACAACTTTACTCATTGTTACAGATGTTTCCTGGTGTATGCATTGCAATTTCTTTATGCCTAGATATACGGAAAACATTCTAGTTTATCTGTGAAAGAATTTTACGTCCCCATGATCGTATTCTTTTATTCAGTGTGACAATCTATACATCTGTTCCTGTCAACGCTTTTTTTTCCTATTGTCATGTCCAATTCCATAGTTATTTCTGATTTAGATTCTCTGAAGCTCTTCTTCACTTTGAAAATCCTTCACCAGCAAGGCAATTGATTAGATGTGACAGTTACATGGAACCAGCACAGACTGTTATGTTCCTAAATAATAATAAAGCTTATCATGGATACATCACGTTGCTGTTCATGTAGACACTCTCCAATAACACAGACATTGGACCTTCCCTAGATAGTTCCTGGCTTGCTATACAATTCCCTGAATCTGCTGCTCTACCTATATAAATATCAATTGTTTTCATAGTAAAATTATACCTCCTATACATTTATCAATTCTTTGAGAATTTCATAAAGTAAATCTTTTGTTTGTTTCTTGTTTTTTGAAACAGGGTTTCTCTATGTAGCTTTTGTGCCTGACCTGGGACTAGCTTTTATAGACCAAGTTGGCCTCAAACTCACAAAGATCCACCTACCTCTGTCTCTTGAGTGCTGGGATCAAAGGTGGGTGCCACCTGTCTTCATAAAGGAAATTTAATCATCTTCACCCTAAATTCTTCCCAGACCTACTATCATCTCCCCATCATGTTGTGTTGTTCTTTGAAGAACTAATTTATTGACTCCAATATATGTTGCTCATATGCTTCTAAGTGTGGAGCCATCTAATGGAGCATAAAGGACCTCTTCATAGTCACACTCTTAAAGCAAATTGATCCTCCTTCCTCCATAAAACATCAACTACCCAAGTTTCTCAGATATGACGAAGACATTATTGATGAACCTTTCCCCGTTCTGTGCTAGAATGTTAATTAGCTTCATCTTGTGCAGGGTTTATACAAGCAGATACAGCTCCTGCAAGTTCATGAGTTATGTCTAGAAGACATTTATTAGTTCTGGCCCTCCCAAACCCTTGGCTCATATAATCTCCTCATCCCCTCCCTCTTACTCAGTAGTCACTGAGCCTTGGGAAGGGTGTAACATAGATGTGGGGGGTCGCTGTTCCACGCCACCCACCTCCCACGAGTTCCTTATTGTCCTAAGGGTTAAAACACAAGATGCACACACAGAGATGCAGAGTTTGAGTCATCCTCAAGAAGAGAATGCCCAATTTATTCAACTTAATCCAGGGTTAAATACTTTTGGCCCCAGTAAAGAAAAACTCCTCCCACCCAGAGGGGACTGGGGAAACTGGCACCTGTGAGAGCTTCTCTGCAGGCAGGTGGTTGAGGGAGCAAGGCAGTGTCAGACAGGGTAGATGGGCCTTGGCGCCTGAGCTTCTTTGAGGCTGGTTGAGAAATTACCATTTTAAAGTAAAATAGACCCCTCAGGCTATAGTACCAGGCTGTAGCAGAAGCAAGCACAGAACTTAGCAGGAAGCTTAGCTGGTTAGCGTAAACATTACTTGCATCCTGTGTTTTGGCCTCAAGAAACAGGGAGGACAGGGCCTCACACATAGATGTCCCCTTTGTGGCCGAGTACTACACTAATACTTATTCTTTGCACGTCTGAGCACTTGTGAGTTTCTATGCTTACCACTGTTCACTGCACAAAGAATGTTCTCTGATGAGGTGGTCCTGAGAGCTGCAGTAATCTACACATAGTTTTGAATTTGGAGATCAATGTACAGTCTAGGAGAAGGAAAGCATAAACAGAAAAATAGTGAATAGATTTAAGTGCCTTCTAGAGATCTCAGATATCAGTTTGTGAACCTGAATTTTCAAAGTCACTGTAATGGGCTCATATGAAAAATCCTGTCTTACACTTGTAAGATCATCTTGGTTTGTTCTTTGTTTCATACTTCAAGTTGAAAGGTAATATTAGAGGTGCTGCCTGTAGTCCGTAGGTCTAACAAAGTCAATTGTTGCTGTGAGGGTCTTACCTTGTCATTATGACAGAGATTATAAGAGCCCTATATGGAGTATTACAAAAGTTACATGCACTAAAATGTAAGCTTCACTTTAAGACACACTTGGCAAATGAGGATATGATCAGGTGTCTGCTAAGATAATTGGTATTGAAAAAACTCTTATCATTCTTGCAGTGCTTCTTCATGGGTTGTTAAATAGTATAGAAGGGTGGAAATGTGTACCATAAAAATTAAACTCAGTATTCACTTTTAGATGAATTTTAGTTTCTGTCACATTTGGAAAAAATTAAGACATATGTTTTCTTCTCTTTATACAAAATTTGAAACATTTCAATAATAAAAATACTTTTTATTGATAATGTCTCTTTAAAACATAATGTTTACATCATGAAAAGACCAAACTTAAGAACAGTAGGGATAGAAGAAAGAAAAGAACTCCAACTCAAAGGCAGAGAAAATATATTAAACAAAATCATAGAAAATTTTCCCAACCTATGGAGCCAGCCTAGATACCCATCAGCAGATGAATGAGTAGAGATAATCTCCTATAAATATACAAAATGGAGTCTTATTCAGCCATGAAAATAAATACACCATTTGGGGGAAATAAAAGGAACTATAGAGCTATTAAGCGTACAAGTCATATTCAGAGAGACACGCATAAAGCTTAATCTTTTATGCAAAACTCTAATGAGCACGTACATATGACATGGAAGTAGAAGGGCACTGTGCTTGTGAAGAAGGGATGGGGAGGTCAACAGAAAGTACTGAAAAAGAAAAGCAATAAAACATTTGCTCTTGTTTTCAGAATTCAGATTTAATCATAAAATTCACACATATGAATAAGTTACAGATGTGGCAGGAAGGCAGTAGGGGACAAGAAAGATTATCCAAAGCAGTAGGACCAAGTAAGAACGAAATACATGATATGTGTGTATGAAAATAACATAATGAAACTTTCACCCTTACTAAAAATTAACTTTAAAATAAGGCATATTTAAAATTAATAGTGTCATAAAAAATTCTTGGAAGACCTACAAATATATAAAATATGAATTCACATATTTAGAATGAAAATATTTATGTACTTGGCATACAATGAAATAATAAAAAATAACTTCATAATAATCACACAAAACTCATATTTTTGTCTTTCTTCCCAAAAGGATATTGTCAGAAAACCAAGAGAATTTTCAGCTAAAAAAATTAAAACTGAGCTATGTGGTAGTAGCATATACCTTTAATGCAAGCACTTGGGAAGCAGAGGCAGGTGAAGCTCTGTGAGTTTAAGGCCAGCCTGGTCTACACAGAGAGTTCCAATACATTCAGTACTACACAGAGAAACCCTGTCTCAATAAGCCAAAAATAATAAAGTAAAATAAAACTGAAACAAGAGAAAAACTTCAAAGCAACAGAAGGCAAATATCTTCCAGATGATTGCGTTAAGAGAAGAAATAGTACTTTTTATATTTATAGTGATATTTTATTTGTTTTAATAAAGTTTTCCTGAAGATCAGAGTACAGAGTTAAGCCACTAAAGGCCAGGGAGTGGTGGCATAGACCTTTAATCCCAGGACTCAAGGGCACCATGGGCTACATGAGATTGAACGTATCTAAAAAGAGAAAAAGAACACACAGGGAGTTGATCCCAGCATTTGGGAGTCACAGGCCTTTAATCCCAGCACTAGGGAGGAGGAGACAGGACTGGTGTGGCTGGGCAGAGAGAGGACTATAAGGCAGGAAGAGACAAGAGTTCAGTGAAGTTTGATGGACAGCATTGCAGTCTGCAGTCACATTGAGGAGAGGATCACCCCTTTGTGTGTCTGAGCCTTGGTAGAGATAAGAACTCTCTAGTAGCTTGACTGCTTTGCTTTTCTGATCTTCAATTTGAACCCCAACATCTATCTCTGGGTTTTTATTACTAACACCTATTAAAATTTGTGCTACATACATCTGATCACAAACATGCTTTCCTGTGATCTCCAATTTTAAAAATATAAAGAACATATATCAAGAACAAAATACCTTGAAATGCTGGTGTAGGGTTTTCCAATTTATACATTGGCTTTATAGGGTCTTGAATACTAAAACACATAGACAATACTAAAGGAAGTAGGGAAAGAAAGCTCAAAACAAGAGTTTTAATATACATTTATCATACCGGAAAGAGATCAAGGCTATATTCAACCTTAAAGCTCTGTGGAACAAAATGTGTGCAAAGATCAGAAAAGAAAAAAACAAAAACAATAGGCACTGTAAACCAGGAGCAACCTGGATAAAATCTATACAGCGGAGATCAAAGACCCTTGACAACGGAGGATAAAAATAAAAGCCCACTAGGCAAGAAACAAAGCAGAATAAACCCATGAGCAAATATTTTTTAAATGGTAGAGGTATTTCCAAATATTTCAGTTATTGTAATAAACATAACTGGTATATATTATTAAAGGACAGTGTTGTATTGACCAAAAGGAAATTGAATATAAGTATTTATTTCTTCTTTGTTCCCAGTTTGGATAATAAAGCAGCTCAGAACCGCTGAAAGAGATGCCTCTTATATGCTAATAAGATGAGCCATGGTGAGAAAGGCGCAAGACAGCTTCAGGGGCTGGAGATTGCTGTCAGAAAGACAAGGCAGAGTCAGTTCCAAGCCTGAACTCTAGGAGAGAGAAGGATGAAGGTTGACAGAGTGAACAGTAGCCAATGATTCAACCAGCCATGCCTACCCAGGGAAATACCCATGCATGATAATGGTTCAGGAGACCTTCTAAGTCAAAGAAGCAAGCAGCTGAGAGGAAAGCGTCCTGGTAATTATGCAGGCTTTTCTGACTTCAATACCCCTTCTACCGACTGTTTGTTTCTGTTCTAATAAACTGACAATAGGAAGTGAAATATTCCCTGAAGGTCTTGAGCCTTCCTAACAAGTTAACAAAACCGAGGCAATCATCCTGAAACCCTGAAAGTCTGGCCGGTGTGAAGCTCTGCAGGTAACCAAAGCTATTAGAAGGCAGGAGTGCAACAGCCAGGTGGTGCCCTAAGACATTAATAATGAACTCTTCCTTATCCTCTGAATCTTTAGCCATGTTCCCTGAGCCTCAAGGTGAGAGACCAGGCTCACTGATCTCTCACAGAGATTTGATCATAGGGAGGGCTCACTGAATTTTCAAATGAGCCCACATTTATACAAAGTCATAGAAGCAGAAGCTCTGGGAACATTTCCCAGCAATGCTCAGAGGTGTGGTGACAGGTGAAAAGGCAGGGTAGAGAAGACAGGAGGATGGCCTAATGCAATTGCTGGTTTGGGGGAGAAAGGGCCCACAAACCACAAAAAAAATGGTGACCTGTAGAAACTGATAGCAACACCCACCTAGCAGCAAAACAGAAAATGAATATTTCCATTCTACTACTTCTAGGACTTTATCAATTTACTGTGAGATTTCAATTTGTTTAATCGCTTACCTTGTATTGTACTTGCTAACCAGTTCAAATTCATAGGGCTTTGGTGAAGAAGATTACAGTTCAGAGATCTCCGATGATAATACTCAGAATCTATTAAATATCAGTATATAATATATATGTATTCATCTTTTGCTTTACCAGTTTATAAAGAGTAAATGAAAACTATTCTAGTTTTACAAATAACAGCTCTTCAGAGATAGATTCAAAATGACCACTGTGTAATAACAAAAGCAGTATTTTACAATTGGATGGAATTTACAATTTAAAATACCCTTAAAATATCTCCTTTGACACATATCTATAGCAGTAACCACTTCATAGACTTTCAGAAAGTGGTAAATTGAAGCCCTGTGGTGGTTTGAATAAGAATGGCCCACAAGTTCTATGTTTAAATGCTCAGGCATCAGGGAGTGACATAATTTGGAAAAGATTAGGAAAATTAGGAGGTGTGGCCTTGTTAGAGGAGATGTATCCCTGGGATTAGGCTTTGACATTTCAACAGCTCACACCAAGCCAACGTTTATCTCTTTCTCTAGCTCTCTCTGTCTCTCTGTGTGTCTCTCTCTGTCTCTGTGAGTCTATATGTCTGTGTGTCTGAAAATCCTAGGATTTTCAGATGCTCATCACTTATCTCCAGATGTCTCTAGATTTTGTCAAACTAACAATAAATACCAATCCAGTTGTCTCGCGTTTTTCTTTTGTTTCATTTTGTTTTTCCTGGGAACACCCTGCCTTGACTTCCTTTGGGAGATTCTACTGGAAGTTTGCAAGTATTAGGCAAGCTCCTAGGCTCAGCATGTCATGAGCCTGATTACAGCTTGACCGTAGGAACAACATAAGCAGAGCAGTACTGGTAATTCATACGCACATTGGTTGTAGTCAATTGCTCCAAGGACTGGTGTCTGACTCTATTTGAGCAAGTTGATCCATCCATTCCATGGTTTCTGAAACTAAGGCAGTAGTTCCCCTCTGATGACAAGGCTATAGTGTGGTAAATTTCGGGGTGGTACCTGGGACTTCTGTAGCCCAGGGTGGTACTGAGTCCAGAATAGAATGGAGCGGATGTGCATGCAGAAGTGAGAGTGTAAGCAGGCACCTACCCTACCTTTTCCTGAGAAGCAACTTCATCATGCTTCTGTTCTTCACTTCCATGGTTGAACACCTATCTCCTTATAACTTGATTTAGGTTGAAGTCGGTTTCTATGTGTCTTAGTTAGACTTTCTATTGCTGTGAAGAGACACCATGACCATGACAACTCTTAAGAAGGAAATTGTTTAATTAAGGTAGTGGTTTACAGTTTCAGAGGTTTAGTCCATTATCATCATGGTCAGGAGCGTGGCAGCACGCAGGCAGACATGGTGATTCACAGAAAACAGGAAGTAGACTGAGTGTCACACTGAGCAAAGTTTGAGCGGAAGAGATTTCAGAGCAAGTCAGTGACAGTGACACACTTCCTCCAACAAGGTCACACCTACTTCAACAAAATCACATCTCCTAATAACGCCATGCCCTTTCAGGGTCATTTTCTTTCAAACCACCATACTATGATTTCTGTTAACTGAAAGTCTGAAGTGGTTACATTGGTACCATTTCCCCCAGTGAATAGCTACCACTATTCTTCAAATACCCTTTGCCATTTCATGAATTTAATCTTTGATCCTGGGAAGAAAAAAAAAGACCATAAAGTATGGTATCATTTTTGTGCCTACAGTGGATACAAGACATCACAACAGGAAACGGCATAAAATGTGGAAAATACTCATATCCTGAAACTACTTCAACTCATCCACACACGTCATAGTCCAACTGGTGAATATTAAATCTCTTAGACTTAACCTAGTTCTCATGCCTGACCCATTCGCAAGCTTGAAGTTTTGGATGTTTAGCCCTAACCACCAGCTAATAACTTGGACCATGTTTAACCTAGCGAAGTAATTGCTCATGTTTTAGCATGGTGATAATGTATTATAGAATGCTTTCTTTCAATTTCCAACTGAAGTTCTGTACATCTTGCCTGCTCCATGCTCACCTGCATAAACCTGTCCTATAGGGAAATTGTCCGATAAAGTTCACTAATATAAAATAACTCCAAGAAGACAACAATCTTGATCAAAGCTGTGTCTTGATCAATTTTGTATTTTCAGGAGGTAGAATATCATGTTTAAGCTATAAAAAAAAAGGTATTCAAATAAATTTTGGTGGTCCTCACCAGAAATAAGATGCCTTCAAGATTTCTACAGACTTCACATAGTTGTCAATTTACCTTCTATACACTTCATATTGTGAACATGTCCAAACGAACCCACCAATGAGTACCTTGCCTTCTATAGACTTCATAGTGTTGTCATCATGCCCAAACACACACACCAGTGAGTATCTTGCCTTCTTATATGACTTTAAATAGTCTTCATGTCTAAACAAACCATTGATGAACCCTTGCTTTCTGATAGAAACACCTAGAATTAGTTAGTTGTGTTAGTGTAGATACTACACTGGAAAAAAAAAGCCTCAACTGAAAATTTTTCCTTCCTTCTTCTACTTAAGACTGTATTAAATATTAAATCATCCTATTAGATTGTTATTTAGCATGTAAATTATATTGTCATTCATGAAATAAAATTTGGTTTAATAATTTTAAAGAATATAGAAGAAAAAAGCTTTAATATTTATGTTTGATAACTTCTGAAATTTCACAAAAAGACAAATTTTTCTGTGCAATAAGACAGGAATTTTGTTCGTAGTGTAGTCAGATGATTCTATTTACTTTCAGAATGGAGAATAAGTAATTGATGTCTGAAGTCCACCAAATATTGTCCACTAGAAATGCAATATGCAACCAGTTACAACAGAACTTTGAATAGGATTCACATCTCCCTGGCCACTAACTCAGATTTGGCAGTGTTATGGACCGTTACTCTTCAAAACCAAAGATACACTTTGCCTGTGTGAGCAGCTGTAGCTATGGAATGAAAACTCCCTAAAATATATTAGAAGTGGCAGTAATCAAATAAAAGAATAACACAGCTAAAGAAATATGTGTGCTACTCAGATTCCACCTGCAATTTAAATGGCATGGAACAAATGATCCCCTGACTATGTGACAGCAATCTGACAGAAGCAATAGTACCAGGAGAGGGACATGTCCAAATATATTCCTGTCACTAGCTCTTAGACTCAATACAGACAGAGAGGAAGCCCAGCATTTTCATGGCTATCAAACATTTGGCACATTGTTTTCATCCTGTTGCTGATCTTGGCCCTAGAAGTGCTTTGCTCTTTATGTTAAGTTTCTAGCGATGGCGTATCTCTAATCTGCAAAGGTGTTTTGGGAACTATCTGAGCAAAAGCAGTGCCCGATGATGCAGACGTCTGAAATCTTGCCTGGCACCTTCAAAATGTTTAGTAAATTATTGTTCAATAAACGAGTGTCCAAACTAACCAATTGGTTTCCTGTTATTATACACCTGAGACTTTTTTGTATACATTTCACAATATTTTAATTATTTATTAACATACAAACACCTTGAGAGTGAAGTAATCTTTTTCTTGATCAGATCAGTTGGCTTCTACCATGACTTGAATTTAAAGCACAAGTTTCTCAAACTCTGCCTGATGTGTCTGACATATGCCACTCTGTGTATTTGCAGAAGTGTACTGCTAAGCCACAAAATCCTCCTCTGGGTGGTTTTAATATTTTAATATGATAATATTTATAATTTTTAACAAATATGAGAATGATTTACATCTGTCCCAGAAAATAATTTTTCGTTAGAAAAGCAATAACCATCATTGTGCTAACATGCTTAATAGTTTAAGCATAATTTCCTGGAAATGCATACTTAGAATAAAGTCTCTCAAGAAAAGACAGAAAACATCAATATTCTAGTGTGCAGTGTAGGCGTGTGTATGTGTGTGTGCTGACTCAAAACCCTGCTCCTGCACCCCTAAAGGCCAGAGGTGGACATCATCTAACTCCCTCTTCTGTTCTCTATCTTTTTGTGACAAAATCTTTCTTGAACCTAAAGCTTGATACCTTAACTTGGTTGACTGACCAACAATATCCCAGGATCCACCAGTCTCTGCATACCCGGTACCGAAGTTACAGGTAGGAGCCACACAGATTTTTTTTTTGTGGGTTCTGGGTTTCGAACTAGTCCACATGCTTGGAAAGCAAGCATTCTACTTACTGATACAGCCACACAACCCAGTCAGTATTTTTAAACCACAAAGGAAATTATATTGTTAGTTCAAAACTTAGTAAGGTAATCCAAAGCATGTGAGGCTATATTCTAAATGAAGCATACTAAAACAGTGAATGATTTGTTAAACTCTCCGTAAGTGTTTATAGAGAAAGGAGGAAGGGGGGAAAGTTTTTTATATTATAACCTTAATGTTAATATTAAAGTTTGAAAAGTCTGCTTTAGAACAAAATCATGAATAAAATAGAGAAATAAAAGGCTAATATACATTTGGCTTCTTCCATGATAACCAGAAAAATTATAGAGTGTTACTCATATAAGGAATCTACAAAATGTAATCTTGTAGGATTGAGTAAAGGGGTATTTTCTAGAGGCTAGTAAAGATGAAGAAAGCATCTTTGGGTTTGTGATCCTGCTGCAGCTGGGATCATAGATAATGTCCACGGCCGATGATACCACAGGGGCGTCACAGAAATCATGAATGTGGAAATCTAAGGGCTGTGCTGAAACAGCCCCACCCTTCTCCGGTCCTGGAATAACTGGTTCTCTCCTTCATTGGATGCAGTGGTATCAAAGTTGGCCCCGCCTCTCCAGCGGAAGCTGACCCCACACATAGGCACAACTTGGGAACAAAGGCCCCATCCCCCACCATGGGTGTGCATCTCAACTGGGCAGCACACTATAGCTGACTCTGTTTTCTGGGGACTCAGGTGAGCTGACCCTGAGGCCATGAGAGCAAGAGAGCCCACCCTGAACTGCTTTGCTATATGGTAGCGCCGATGAGAGGAAGATGCCTCTGCCTTGCTACCTGCAGTAGGTGAGAGAGCTGGCCCCAGGGTCAGAAGGACAAAACTAGACTTTCCCTCACCACCTGTGGGCCACCGGAGAGCAGGCCCTGCACCCCACCTGGGCAGCACAGTAGAGCTGACCCTACTGTCTGGGTGCAGATGAGCAAGCCCTAAGGGCGTGAGAGCAGGAATGTTGACCCCAGTCCCATTTTCGTATGTCCCCTACAGCAATCAGGAAAGAGGGCTCTGCACCTCGCCTGAACAAAATGGTAGAGCTGGTCTTGTTGGGGTGAGTCTGGACAAGCTAGACCTGAGGGTCTGAGAGCCGGCTCACTGGCCCTGCTTCTTACTGCAGGCTGCATTGGTGAGTTTGTCAAAGCAGCGCTGGAGAGCTCGCTCAGATAGTGAAGGTGAGGGAGTGCTCCCACAGGTAGTGAAGATGAGGGAGTGCTCTCCCAGGTAGTGAAGGTAAGGGAGTGCTCTCCCAGGTAGTGACCATGGAGTCAAACTGGCGGACTCGTCAGCACAGTTACCACCCAGGACCAGAACCAGAGCTACAAGTTGGCCCCACCCCAACAACCACCTTATCTATCCACTGTTGGAGCAGGCAAAGGGATAGAAACTACAGATCCAAAATTGTAGAATTTCCACAACACAGGACAACAACAGGACATCCTAAAGGAGCCCCATTGAGAGCCCATTATCACTAGCCTAGCAGAAGCCAGAGCCTTGAACCACACCAATGACTCATGGCAATGAATACTTCCAAGTAAAGAGGAACGGACTAAAGAGTAAACTATGTGACTCAACAATCTATATTTCTGCTTCCACAAGGAGGCTTTTTTTTTTTTTTTTGCTTGCTTGCTTGATTCCTTCCTTTCTTTCTTTTTTTGGTTTTGTTTTTTTGTTTTTTCTTTTAAATTTTGTTTGATTTGGGGGGAATGTTGCAAGGGCAGAGGGCAGATTTGAGGGGACAGAGAGATAGGTGGGATCAGGATGCATAATATGAAATCCACAAAGAATCAATAAAGGTTAACAAAATTTTAAAAAAAAAGGACAAAGCATACCATAAAAGGGCCAGACAGACAGAGTGATGAAAAGCAAAAGAGGGAGCTGGGATGAAAGCTAACTGATAACTCTTATGAGACAAGTTTGAGGATTTATTTTACTAATATACATGACAAAGCTTCCTCTTCACTTTCTTCCTCTTTATCAAAGCCATCTTGAGACAGCTTTCAACCCCCCCCCCTTTTTCTCCTGGTACAGCTCTGTCGTGACATGTGAGTGCAGTTGGCTCCGGCTATTAAAAACTCTTCTGCATCTTGTGTTCTCATATTTTTTTCTTACTCTTACACAGGGCTGCAATCCCAGAATGCAAATTGAGCTGTAACACTCATAAATAACAACCTAGATAAATTACAGATTGAGGACTCAAGTTTTATCCCTGGACAACCTGGGAAGACATCGGGTATGTGGTGGAGTCACGTAGTCTAACTTATAATAAATAAAGTGCAGCATTTAGATTTATTCTAGGACAGTTGAGGTATTAGCTATAAAAGCACTAGTGTATACTTGGTTCAGAGTTAGTCCACAGTAGATTTTTGTTTTCAGTTAGTTTCTTTTCCTATATAGAGTGTCAACTCTAACTATGGACTATGATCAACTAATGAGTGATGTCTACACGAATGTCCTTGTTGGCACGATCATCTTGCAATCAAGGCATTACTGAGTTTGGATGAATTCTGTTATTCTGATGGAATAATCAACCAGAAATGCAGATTTACTAAAGAGAGCTTAAGGTATCCCATGATAAATTAAATTCAGATTTATTTTTATAATGCCTAATTTACAATAGTTTTGATGGAGTCTAATTCAATAAATTCCACAGGTTGTAACCTTCTACCTTCATTGTAAGACTTGAATAAAGTGAGAGAATATTTTATAGCTATGGAGTGACTTACATGTTCAGGATGCATGTTTTTAAAGTGGCTTCCTTAAAACCGAGGCTCCCCTGCACGTACATGAAAATTGATGTGGGCTTGCACTCTTCTATCAAGTGCTCCTTAGTTCTTGCAAGATTTCTGGAAACACTAATTTAGAAGATTAAGCAAAGACAAGTTTCCTTAAACCAAGCTCCACCACAATCTGGAGGTCCCTCTGCGCTAGTCTTAGCATTCTGTCATTTACAAGGTCCTTGAGGGCACCGAGCATTGATGCATCATCTAATTCACACACAGCACAACAGTATCTCTTCTGTCGACCAATGTCCCTGGACACGGGCTGAAGAAACCACATATATACCACTAAAGGTAGGATAAATGACTATTGAGAGAGTAAAATAGTCTTTCTATATGACATCTAGATGTAATTAATAAAAGTATTGGTGTTGAAGTTTGAATAGTAATCTTCATGCTTACCATAAATATGGTTCAAGAATTGCTAAAGAAAAGATACACATTCCATAAGGCCTTCTCATTTTCTTAAAGGAACTCAAGGAAAGCATAGCCATTCTTTCTAGTAGTTGAGAAAAGAGCACTGGTCAACTGATATTCGAAATTCTTTCGACCGACAGGACCTAGTATTTCCACAGAGCAGACATTTAATGAGGAGGCACAATGGGACCAGGTATTTGAAAGCAAGCCATTCTCTATCTACACTGTATTTTAAGAGAAAACAGCAGTTCTGTGACAACAATATGAATAATCATTTATCACAATAATGCCCTTTCATCAGTCAAAAGACCTGAGCTCTGAACAGGGGCAACATCTTTTAAAGTCCAGATTCCCAGAACTCCTAATTCAGGTTACCACACTAACTTTGTGATTCCCATAAATGAAGTATCTTGTAGAAATTTCTGTAGTTAATATATGCATGTTTGAAATGGAAAGATGTTTGCTATGTTTTCTGTGTCTATCCTCGGTGCAGTAAGAATGCACAAAAATAAGAATGTAAGCAAATTTAAGCTTCCATGACAGTCAAAATGTGGTAAGTAATAACTCAATGAAAACACAGCATTATTCTGAATCTAACATTAAATAAGAGCTCACAACAATTGATTAAATTTTAGTGAGGTGGGACTCTTAATGTGAAGCTCAACTAAAGGGATATAACCCCAAATTTATAAACATAGTATAGCAATAAACATTGCTAGAAAGCAATGAAGGAAGATATAATGTTTTAAATCCAAATTTATAATTATGGAAAAATATGCTAAGTAGGAAGACATTTTATCACGTGAAAATCTCCTCTGAGAAATCCTTTTCTTTTAGAAAGTTTTTAGAGCTTTAAGTAAATTGAATTAATGTGGATATCTGATGCCAGTCAAGGTTAGGTAAATACCATCAGAATCCACCTAATTTAGGAATAAAAACCCTCTTGTTGAAAGGATTCTATTAAAGAAAGGCATTCAACTCTATGATCTGGAAGGGGAATCACACTCAAGCAAAAGCACCCTCGCTGCAAAAATGTCAAATGAGCCTCATTCTGCTGAAAGCGCTGGTGGGCTTACCAGGCAGATCTTCTGCAGCTTGACATGAATGAAAGTCCAGCCAGAAAGGGCCCATGGGGACACACTCCTTACTCAGAGCTCAGTCTCACCGTATGGAGGAAAACCCAACTGTGTGCCAACCTCAAATGGATGAGTGGTTTTCATTTGGCTAAAGAATGTGATTGGGCAGAACATGAGCTGGGAACACACTCTAGCCCAGTTCCCATCCAAAGCCCAAATTCAAACGAATCCCTCTCAGAATTAATTCACCTGCTACAACAGAGGCTCGGCTAAGTTCAGAGAAAGCTGCGGCATAACGGACTAAGTCAGTTCTCCCTAGTGGTAGAACTGGTGCCAAGAAGTTGAGATTTTTATTGCATAAAACCAGATCCTGCCTGTACTTGCAGCTGCCGCTGATACACAACGATCCCTTTGGAAGTCCTAGGGAAAGGTTTATTTACTATTCTATTCATGAGCAGGCAAGCAAGGCCGTATACAGTGCCAACTCCAAGTTCAATATTTCTGGAACCTTCTATAGTTGTCCACACTGTTGGGCAACCCTGATTTCCACTCTGCTAACAATGGCTACTCTCTTTGGTAGTGTGCGGGTTTTGAGAGAGGACCTGCTCATTCTTTCCACGACTGATCTATCTATCACCCCAAGCCCCCGACATGTCAAAGCAAAAGCTGCTTCTCTTGCAAGCTTGAGTTCACCAGCTACACTGCTCCTGAAGGAGAGATAATTTGATTTCTCTCCAACTCACGATTTCATTTATGAAAACAACATTTGGAACTTTATTGGGACACCTCATACAACAAGAAATGCAACCTCATTTGCTGCTTTCTCTAACCACCTGCTTTTTTAAGTTTAAGTGAAATTTACAGACTGTTAAGATTCCAGTGGCTGCATTAGGAATGCATTTCCCCTCACCTTAGCTGATTACAGAGTAGCATCTGGCTATTTCAAGTTATTTTGAAAACAAAGGTAATTCTAGAACATCCTTTACCAAAAGTAGAAACAGGATTATTGATTTATAGTTAGAAGTAGACATTACTGAACATCAAGTAGTGAATAATTTAAAACACATCTATGAAGGTAGATGTGAAGCCCAGTATCCCCAGGCAGCTGCAGTGTTCCTTCTCATAGACTGACATTTTAGTTCATGATGCTGTCATATAAGTAGAAGCTGAGCTTTTCACAGTAGTTAACTTAGACGCCAGGTCAGCTGGGCTGAGGATGCCCAGAGAGTTGGTCAAATGTGCCGTTCTGGGCACATTGAGGACAGTTGTTTTCTAATGAGACAAACATTAATTCGCAGGCTGTATAAATCAGAATGTCTTCTTCAATGCCAGCGGCTGCCATCCAAAAAGCTGAAGGACCAACTAGAAGAGCAAGACTAACTAACCTCTTGTGATAAAGGATGCCTTCAGTTAGGCTGCATTGAATTGGGACGTCAGGCTTTGTCTGCCCTTCCAACATGAAGTGAAACATAGACCCTCTTGGGGCTCAAGATGGGAACTATCAGATCGGGGCTTCCATCATTGACTCTCTTGCCTCCCAGGCATTCAAATTCAGGATGGAATCTTGCCTATATTCTCTTAAGTCTGCACATCATCTACTATTGATAATGAGACTTAACTTTATTATTATTAAAGTAAGCCAAGCGTTTGTAATGGACATGTGTTCTTTATCTTATTTCTCTAGATATTCTTGACTATTGCACACAAGGAAAATATCCAAAATACTGATAAAACCACCAATAGTTACAAAATTTTGACTTTGGGATACAGTTCTATTTGGATAAATAAATATGTTCCTAAATATCTTTTTGAGTAACTGCAAGAGCAGAGAGGAAAAGCATAGCAGTCTAGTGAAAGAAAGGGGGCTTACTTTCCAGCTCAGGAAAAAGGAAATTGTTCCACAGATAAGAAAGGAAAAAGTGCAACTGAAAGGAGTAATTGCGTAAAAAAAAAATACAATCAAGTGCAAAATGGTGAAAAATGTAAATAATTCCTTTAATGTATAAAGAGGATTTAGGTTGTTAGACGTTGATATGGGCTTATAATGTAAAATTATTTCACATCTTCACTTCACATTTAATTCAATTTTTTATGCTCTTGAAATCCAAGTATCTCAGTCGTGTTTATCAGACGAGAAGAGAATGAAAAGTCCCCCGCCTGAACAGCACACTGGAGCTGACCCTGTTGTCTGGGGCACAGGTGAGCCAGCCCTGAGGGTGGTAGAGCTGGAGGGCTGATCCTAGTCCCATCCTCGTCTGCCCCTAGAGTGATCAGGAGAGAGCGTTCTGCACCTCACCTGGGTAAAACAGTAGAGCTGGTCCTGCTGGTGTGAGTGTGGTTAAGCTAGACCCAAGGGCCTGAGAGTAGGAGCACTGCCCTGCCCGTTGCTGCAGGCTGCATCGATGAGCTAGTTGAGGCGGTGCTGGAGAGCTCCTGTGGGTGGTGATGATGAGGGAAAGATGGTGGGTTGATGAACTCAGCTACCTCCCAGGCCCAGAACCAGGGCTCTGAGTCAGCCCAACCCAACATCCAACACATCTGTGTTGGAGCCTGTGAGGGGATCAAATTAGCAGATCTAAAACAGAAGAATCTACACAACGCAGGAAACAACAGGATATTCAGGAGGAGCCCCAGAGAAAGTCCATCATCGATAGTGTACCAGAAGCCAGAGGCCTCGAACTAGACCAATGGCTCACAGCAATGAACTCTTATAAGTAAAGATGGACTAAAGGGTAAACAGTGTGACTCGATGAGGAAGATTTTCTCTCTTTCTCTTCTCTTCTCTTCTCTCCTCTCCTCTCCTCTCCTCTCCTCTCCTCTTCTCTCTTTCTCTCTCTCTCTTTCTCTCTCTCTCTCTGTCTCTCTACATTTGGTTTTTTTGTTTTTCCTTTAAATTTTGTTTTGGGGGGTGGTTGCATAGACATAGGGCAGAAGCAAGGGGATGGGGGATAAATAGTATCAGGATGAGAAACCATAGAGAACAGAGGAGAGGGTGCCTGAACCGGCCTAGGCCCATAACCATACTGATGAATATTTTGCTTATCACCATAGAACCTTCATCTGGCGATGGATGGAGATAGAGACAGAGAACCACATCGGAACACTGGACTTAACTCCCTAGGTCCAAACGAGAAGCGGAAGGAAAGAGAACGTGAGCAAAGAAGGCAAGATCAGAGAGAACCTTCATCCGACGATGGATGGCGATACAGACGGAGACCCACATTGGAGCACCGGACTGAGCCCCCCAAGGTCCAAATGAGGAGCAGAAGGAGGAAGAAAATGAAAAAGGAAATAAGGACTGCGAGGGATGCGATCACCCACTGATACAAGGGGACGGATCTAATGAGAGTTTACCAAGGCCAGATGGACCGTGACTGAACGAGCATGTGATCCAACCAGATTCTCTGAATGTGGCCAGATTCTCTGAATGTGGCTGGCCCGAGTCTTTCTAAAAAGCCATTGACAATGGCACTGGGACTAGTTTCCTCTGCATATACTGGATTTTGCGGATCCAGTCCGTCTGGACACTCACCTTCCTGGACCTGGAGGGAGGGGGGAGGAACTTGAACTTCCCACTGGGCAGGAAACCCTGACTGCTCTTAGGGATGGAGAGGGAGGAGGAGAGGGAGTGGGGGGAGTGGGAGGGTGGTGGGAGGAGGGGCGGAAATGGAAACTTTTATAATTTAATAAAATTAGTTTAAAAAATAAAAAAAATTAAAACATTCCACAAATTAAAAAAAAAAGAAAGAAAGTTGTGTGGGTAAAAAGATAAAGTGAAAATTCAAGTTGTTGGGCCTCCTTAGCCTATTTTCCCAGGGAAAGGTGAGTGCACTGTCCACCCATTTTGCAGCCCCACTATGCAAAACAGTCAGATCTGCAGCACCATGATGCAGGACAACCAGACAAAATAGGGAGTCAAGTCAAAGCAGGAGCTCAGTTTATTACTGTGAGCATCAGCTTATATGTTAAGTGACATAGCGTAATGTGGGGGTACCTCCAGCCAATGAGAGACAACCAAGCCCTCCCTCTAGCTGGAAGGGCATCTACATAGATTTTGCTGTCTCATCCTCGGTAGCGTTGAGACTATCCCTCAAACTCCAGTCAGGCTTTTATCTGTCCCGCAAGCCTCGAGGAACAGGCCCTGAGAAAATTTTGACCCGACACAAGTCACAGGCTCCGGGTGGCGGGGAGGGACAACAAACAACAGTCTGTCAAAGTATTTGTATCTTGAGAACAAAGACTTCTGACTGAATATTTGAAATCGGGAAATTACTTGAATATATCACGAGAAAAGATCATACAGTACATGTATGTATCCCAGCTGTGGAACAGGAAGGAGAATGCCATCCAGGGTTAAAGGTTGTCCTCCTGACCCAGAAAATTTAAGGTCAATTCAAGCCACATAAGATCATGACTCAAAAAATAAAGAAACAAAATATCACTACTGGGCAGTATAAGCCATGATCAAGAAAATGGTAATTAAAATCACACTGAGATACCAATGCATACTCAATAGAAGAGCTAAAATATTTAGGCAATGATTGCCTATGGCTATCAAGATACGGTTGCTTAAGTATCCAAACAGTGGTGCTGGTAATTTAAAATAAGTTAAAATTATAAAAAGAAAACTTTGGGAACAGTTTGACAGCTTCTTGTAAAATGAAGCATACATTTATGTCCGAACAAACAAGACTTAGCACCTCTATATCGATAAGAGGAACAGGGCTATATGCCTTTAGGAAACCTTGTGCTATTTAGTGGAAAAAAACTAGAATAAATCACCCAGATCTCCATCAATGAGTCAACAGAAGCATGTGCCGCTGTATATACAAAATACTATTTACACAGCGCGAACACTGCACAGCTATAGAAAGAAGGATTAACTGCCGAGATTCATAACTAAGAAGTATGAGTCAATAACAACCAAATCTTACTGAGAAAAGTAAACAGACACCTAGGAATGCATTCAGTAAAATCATTTTTACAAAACTCAAGGAAGATAAATGTAACATAGGTATAAAATAGATCAACATTGTCTGGGGCTAAGAAAAGGTCAGAATGAATTACAATGATTCAGAAGCCTTGGGAGGTGGCAAAGATACTTTGTATTTAGATTGTAATGGTGACAACAGTGTAGAAATGGATACACATTTACAAATTTACCAGTTTCACTGGCACAGTGGCTACATTGTACTATATGCAAATTAATTGCACATCAATAAGCTCATTTTAATTTTAAAAATCCAACAGGTAAAACTGTTCTTTTCCCAAAATACTCATATGAATACATTCTAATCTATACCAAGTGTTTGTTCAATACCTTCTCTTTTGTGTATGTATTTGAGTGAGCATGTGTGTGCATGTGTGTATACATGCATGCATTCACATGTTGCACATGTACTATGTGTGTGTGCACATAACCATGGGGAAGCTAGGTGACTCAGGAGCCATTCCTCAAGAACCATGCACCTTTGTGAGAAGGGCTCTCTCCCCAGCTTGGCACTCATTGATCAGGGAAGACTGCCAGACCAAAAAGCCCCAGAATCCTTCTGTCTCCATCTCTTAATTACTAGGATCACAAAAGTGCATCCTTAAGCCCTTTTAGATGCAAAGTAAGCATGTGAGTTGTTCATATATTTTCTCCAGTCCTCAAATGCCATGCTGTCATGAAGGATGTCCGTTACTCTGTTAAAATGTCTTTCCTGCTTCCTGACCTTAATTATCTCTGATCCTGTGTTAGCATATAGTTTGCATCTGTTGCGTGGTTCATCTATCTGCTTTCTCAGATGAAATTGCCATAGATGACTTCCTGCTCTGTGTCTTCTTCATTAATGCATATTGTTCCCTGAGGCATCCAACATTGGTAGATGCAGCATACACAGCAACAAACCATCATTGAATACATGAAATGCTTGAGAAAAATAGTCTTTCCAGAGTAATGTAATTTTAACAAGTCAAGATATTAAAGCATTTAACCTTTGAAAGCATCTTATTTTTTTCTGTATGGTCATCCAAGAGGTATTATTCACATACGTACTCAGTGTTATTGGTGACTCTCAAGCCTCCTTAGACATTTCCATTACTAATCTTGTAAAATGTAATGTGGCTTTACGTGCACATGTACATAAAATAGCTATGCTCATCAAAGATTAACTAATAACATAAAGGAGTACATTTAAAATTACCCTCTTGTACACAAATAATCTTACTAATCTTTCAAGGCCAAAAGCAATTTCAATTCTGTTGAGATGTATATGCTCCTCTGTCTAACATAATACATTACAAAGTTTGACTATTTGATAATTACATGAAGAGAAGAGGGTTGATGGTAGGATCATATTAAAAGTCTTTGCTTCCCACGATGAAGCCATTATGTCACTATAGGAACAGAGAGCTTTTTAGTTGAGTAAAGCATGCTTTAACTCATAATATTCAATAGTATTGAATGCATGACCACATGCACACTATGAAGGATGCATGTCACACGTTCAGAACCAAGACTGCAGCGATGTCAGACAATGCAACAGGGGTCAGAAGCAACTTGGATCCATCGTGCATTTGTTTTAAAGTTATTTTTGGTTGCTTCTCATTAAGAAAACTTTTGCTGTTGCTCATTTTTCATCACCCCCAAATTCAGTTGCAGGATGGGTACTACCCGCAGGTCGAGAAATTCTGCTGATGCAGCAACAGATGCATATGTCATCTGGGTATCATTGCAGATACAGCAGAGCTGAGGAAAGGGTTCTTCTCAAGGCATAAAGGCCATCATATCATACTCGGTGGCAGCCCAGGAACGGACACAATACATCCAGTCAAATGTCATTGTAATCACATTCTGTCTTATGAATGCTTGAGAGGTTAATTTACTATCGGGACATTTAAGTAGATTTACTTACTTAAGTGTAAAAGAAACTTTATTTTATTTACTGTAATCAAATTATCTAACAATATTGAATTGTTTTCCCATTTGGAAGTGGAGTTTTCAGAGTAAGTAGAATTTCTGAAGTTTGGAGAAACATGTTTGGTTTCTAAAGACTGTTTTGTAAGTAGAGTTGGATTTTGGTAATTATTGCCTTTTTAATTTTTTTCCAATAGCAAATCAGAACATCACAGCATTGGAAAGAAGGTCTACTGATTCCAGGTGATCCATCAACATCCGCAATCTAAATTGCTCCACTTAACTTTTGATTATATAAATTACCAACGATTTTATAATAACCCAAGTTTCTCCTCCTTAGATTCATTCTAAGCAGTCACCCATAATGCTTGCCACTGAGGTTCAATCTAGTTAAGAAAACAGTCCTTAGAAGTAGGGGGTGCATGAGCTAATTGCAAATGTGTGTGTATGTGTGTGTGTATAAAAATATATACATATGGCAAGTAGGATGGCAAACGCTGATAATTTTTGCATTAATAATTGAGAAATTTTTAGCTATTTGAATAATCTACCCTTGATTAAAGTTTGAGACCCATATCATATAGTCACATAGAGTTCCAGGTTATGTAACACAAAATGACAGTATTTAAAAACAAAACAAAACAAAACAGGATAGCTTTAAAAAATCTGTACAATAAAAGAACTTCTGGAAGTATCACCACCCATGATTTCAAGATCTACTACAGAGATATAGTAATAAAGACAGACAGATTGATCAATGGAATCAAATTGAAGGTTCAGACACGAATCCATACATCTATGAACACCTGATTTTTGACAAAGAAGACAAAATTATGCAATGGAAAACAGAAAGCATTTTCAACAAATAATGGTGGTCTATCTGGATATCAGCATGTAGGAGAATACAAATAGATTCATGTCTATTTCCATGCACAAAACTCAAGTCCAAGAGGATCAAAGACCTCAATATAAATCCAGATACACTGAACTTGATTAAAGAGAAACTGAGGGAATGACCTAGTAAGCACTGGCACAGGAGACAACTTCCTGGGGGTAACTCTGATAGATCAAGTACTGAGATCAACAATTAATAAATGGGATCTCATCAAACTGAAAAACTTCTCTCTCCAAAGAGCACCATCAATAGAACAAAATGACAACTTAAAAAATGGGAAAAGATCTTCAACAAGCCCACATCTGACAGAGGGCTGATTTCCAAAATACATAAATGACTCAAGAAACTAAACATCAAAAAAAAAACAACAAATAATACAATTAAAAGTAGGGTATATGCCAAAACAGAGAAATCTGAACAGAATGATTTCAAATGGTTTATGATTAACACTTAAGGAGATGTTCAACATCCTTAGCTGTCAGGGAAATGCAAATCAAAATGAGTCAGAATGCCTAAGATAAAAAACACAAGCAACAGGTTATGCTGGAGATGTGGAGCAAGAGGAATACTTCTCCATAAGTTTAATGGGAGTACAAACTTATAAAGCCACTTTGGAAACCAATGTGGTGGTTTCTTAGAAAATTAGGAATTGACCTACCTCAGGTCCCAGCTATACGGCCTTTGGGCATATATCCAATGGATGCACAATCTTACTCCAAGGACATTTGCCCAGTTATGTTCATAGCAGCTTTATTTGTGGTAGCCAGAACCTGGAAACAACCTAGATGCCCCTCAACTGAAGAATGGATAAAGAAACTGTGAAACATTTACATAATGGAGTACTACTCAGCTGTTTAAAACAAGAATAGAAGGAGATGTGAAGGCAAAAGGCTGGAACTAGGGAAAGAAAGCATCCTGAGTGAGGTAACCCAGACCCAGAAAGACAAACATGGTGTGTACTCACTCAAAAGTGGATAGTAGCTGGAAAGGATAACCATATCCCAAGTCCTTGACCCACAGAGGCTAGGTAACAAGAAGGGCTCAGGAGTGTCACTAGGATCTCCCTGGGAAGGCGAAAGAGAAGAGATTTTGTGGGTAAACTTTGAGTGGATGGGGATGGGAGCATGAGGAATCACATAGGGGACTGAAGAGGGTGAGTACTGAAAGAGAATACCGGAAGGGGAAGGCATTTCAGGGTCATCTAGATACCTGGTGCAAGTCAACCTCCCAGGAACGGACAAGGGTGTAGGCTTCCCAGTTAAATATCCAAGCAACAGGGGATACATAGCCTGAAGTGGTCATCTCCTATGACTAGACAATCCTTCCCATGGAAAGACTGGAACACCAACCCAGCTGCATAACCTTCAACCTACAGTCTGTCCTGCCTATGGGATGTGTTGGAATTGGGATCCATCCCAATTCAGCAACTGATGAGAACAGATACAGAGACGCATAGTCAAATGTTAGCCTGAACTTGGGGAATCCTGAAGGAGAGAAGAAAGAAGTATTGTAGGAGCTAGAGGAGTCAAGAACATCATAAGAAAACCCATGGATTCAATTAGCCTAGCTCATAGGAGCTTACAGCAACTAACCCAATAACCAGGGAGCCTACAAATGACTGATCTAGGGCCTCTATATTTATGTGACAGTTGCATAGCTTTGTCTTCTTGTGTAAATATTACATTGGGTGCAGGGGTTGCCTGTCTACTTTGTTGACTTTTAGGACCACATTCTTCACACTGGGTTGCCTAACCCAGCCTTAATACACGGGGAGGTGCTTAGTCCTCCTGAATTTGGCATGTCATGTTTTGTTAATATCCATAGGCCTTTCCTTTTCTGAAGAAAAATGAAGGAGGAGTGGATTGGGGAGGGGTAGAGAGGAGGTGGGGGAGGGACTGGGAAGAGAGCAAGGAGGGAAAAGAGGGGAAACTGCAGTTGGAATATAAAATAAATAAATGAATATTTTTAAAGATAAATGTATTATCTATTCACTTCCCATTTGTATAAAATATTACAAGAGATGGATGTCTATGATTCAAGATATTCCAGCTGAAGCAGGTGAGGCAGAGTATTTTAAATATTCACTAAGAGAGTGCTAGTCATTTGATATCACCAGTGGCTAGAAAATTTACTAATAGACATCGAGGAGACTAGGTATCCATATACAAAAGAATCAAGCTAGAATCTATCTGCGGTATATTTAAAGAGTATCAAAGACTTAAATATAAGGTCTGAAACTTGACAGCTTCTAGACAAAAAGTGAAAAAAAATTCAATGACACCAATCTTAGAAACGATTTTTTTCATATAATCCAAAAACAGAAAATGAAAAAAATCCCCACAAAGGAGATTACAGAAATTTTAAAAGCTTCTGCATAGCTGAAAATCAATGAGCATCAGGAAGAGATACCCTACAAAAGGACAAAATGATTACAAACTATATATCCAACAGTGGCTTAAAGACTAAAATTTATAAAACATCCAAACAAATGATGAAATAACAACTGATTCTATCTGAGCAAAGAACCTAAAAAGATATTTCTCAAGGATGTATAAATGACTGCTATTTGCATAAATATCTTTAAAATCACTAGTTATTTGAAAACTCCCACTTAAATCCACAAATAGATTAATCCATTAGAACGTATAGTAAATAAAGTTGAGTAATTTAAAAAAAAAAGCTTGCAAATTCCAGGTGGCCATGTAAATAACAAAACTTTATGGAGGCCAGTCTGATGACTCTTCTTCCTCAGTATCATAAATAGCACCTTCCAACACTATGAATGGTAGCCAATGAGAACAACTCTTCCAAGCAAATACCAGCTTGAACCTTTTTGCAGAAGACGCTTTCTAAGAAAGAGGCACACTACTGGCTAGAAGATAATAGATTCTTGACTGTGGAATACTCAGCCATAAATGGGATCTCTGCATCAAAACCCCCTCCTAAGGCTCAATAATCATTGCAAAACAAGGGAAGAAAGATCATAAAAGCCAGAGATGACAGACAACAACACAGCTAAAGCTTAAGAGAATACATAGAATCTTTATTCATTCGAGAAAATATTAAGCTGGCAGTGGTGATAAACACCTTTAACCCCAGCACTCAGGAGGCAGAGGCAGGTGGATCTCCAAGAGTTTGAGGTTAACCTGGTGTACAAAATGAGTTTCAGGACAGCCAGAGCTGCTACACAGAGACACTCTGTCTTGAAAAACCAAAATTAAAAAAAATGAAAAGAGAAAAAGCAGAAGAAAAGAATCTTATTGAATAAACTCACACATAATGTATCTGACATTATTCAATTTAAACACAAGAACTATTTTAGCCTTTATAAAAAACTTCATCATGTTACTGTTTTTCTCAATTTGCTTAATGAATGGAGACACTGACAACACTACTAACTGATCTCTATGAAGCAGTTGGAAAATAAAGGAACTTATAATGAGCTGGGGCTGTCTGGCACCAGAAAGTTCATTCACACATTCCCATAGATATATAATTCCGTAATTTAATAATCCTAGTTAATAGGCAAAATGACAGAAGACAGTTGTGTTACAGGAACTATATTAGTCCTGAGAGCAATAACTCTGTTTTGTTGTTTGGGTTTTTTCTCCATCTGTATAGATATTTCTTAGAACTAGGTGGATTTGTGGCATATCCCAGGATATATTCTCTGGCCACAACTTTACGTGGATTTTTTTTCTGCAAGCTGACAGTTTTTCAAACTCTTCTTTTTGTTCTGTTTGTTTGTTTTTTGTTTGGGTTTTTTGTTGTTTTTTTTTCTCATAGTTACCACTGTCAATCTGTGGTGTGGGAGAATTGTCTGTATTCTGTCAATCATGTATTTTAATAAAACGCTGATTGGCCAGGCAGGAAGTATAGGTGGGTCAACCAGACAGGAAGTGGAGGCAGGGCAATGAGAATAGGAGAAGGCTAGGGAGGAGGAAACTTCCTCAGCCACTCCTGCGCAGATCACTGAAGAAGCAACATGTAAGCTGCCCCCACTGGAAAAGGTACTGAGCCATTATGGCTAACATAGATAATGATAATGGATTAATATAAGTTACAAGGACTAATAAGAAGCCTGACCCAATGGGCCAATCAGTTTATAATCTTATGGAGTCCTGTGTGTGATTTTCCTTGGGAGTTGCCGGCTTTGGAGTACCGGGTGGGACAGAAACCTCAACAAGCCAGCCCTCATGTTACAAATGGCACCCAACGTGGGGCTACAAATCTGGCTAAAAGTTTCTAGAAATGCCCACAACACCACCTGAATGCTTGACACTTCCCCTGCAGAATTAATCAGTCATCTTTTAATGTAGCTTCACACAAACTCTCAGGACATGGGCAAAATGTGTGCAAGCTTCTCATCGTGACTTAAAACAAATGATCTCTGTCCCAGCTCCCAGGCAAGCTGCGAGTTCCCCTCTGCAAACTCATGAGCACGATATTACTGCACACATCTCTGTGTCTTTCTCTTATCTCTCAGCAAATTCCCCACTGTGCCCTGCTTACACCATTCTATATGTTTCCTTTAAGTTGCCTACTTCTTTAACTGCTCCAAACTCCTACCACACATAATGTCTAAGAACTTCTGAACCACATTGTCAGGCATAGCCAGAGAAATAACTAACTCCTTATACCAAGGTTCTCTGTTAGTAAGCATTTTGTCATATGTCAAAACACTCAAGCTTGGCAACTTGAAAGAGAGAAAGGTTATTTCAAAGATTTCAGGCTGTGGTTTTCTGGACCTGTTACTTCTGGCATCATGGTGAAAACAGAACATCATGGTTTGTAAAGGGCTCACCTGTGATGGGCAGGAGGCCACGAAGTTCCGTCATTTTTCAGTGTAAAGGAAGCCCGGGAAGAACCGGTTTAGAATCACTACTCTGTGCAAAGAAAACAATATATGTTAAAGTTCATAGCTGAAAAATGATATAGCCCTAACTTGAAAGAAATTTAGTATAAAGACAAAACAGGATGAGAAGGATTTTCTACAGGTAGAAAGAAGTGGAAAGAATTGGAGAAAACATCTCTCAGTGTGGCAGGAGTTTGGGCATCTCCTCCTCCATGAAAGACTTGGGTTTTCAAAGTTCTTTATGATGAGATGACATTACTAGAACAGTAGTTAAAGAAAATATAAATTATAAAAAAAGATATTTGGAGGAACCCTTTGCCTCCTCTCTGTCTCAATTCTTTAATAATATGCAGAAGCTCAGAATGCAATAGAGTCCTGCTGAAGAATGAATGATCGAGTGGAACAGAAATGTGTGTGGTTGGCCAATAAGCTGAGCACTATGAAAAGAGGCAGAACTGAAATGCGTCTGTCACTTGATTCACATTACATAAAATGATTTAAACTACTTATAAGTTAGACAATCCCTGATATTTTTACTTGTCTGAATTTGAGCAAGGACAGCTAAAACGTCAGCACTGAGCTGACATTTCTCTCTTTGCAGTACACTTAAGCAAAAGTGATAAGCAGGGACTAAATTGAGGGCTGCCTTCCCTATGGGAAAGTGAAGATAGATCATTGTACTATAAAATAAAGATATCTTATTCTCCTACATGCAACCTCTATAAATTTGGGCAATGAATTATAATCACAGTATATTTTAACCAGAAACTTTCTGTGGTAGTTTGAATGTAATTGGCTGCAAAAATTCATAAGGTACTATTAGAAGGTGTGGCTTTTTTGGAGGAAATGTGTCATGTGGGGGGGGCAGGCTTTAAGGTTTCCTATGTTCAGGGTACCGTCCAGTGAGTCAGTCAACTTCCTATTGCCTCTGAGTCAAGATGTAGGACTCTCAACCCCAGAATCACGTATGCCTACACACTACCATGCTCCCCACCATATTGACTATTGTCTGAATCTCTAAAACTGTACACAAGTCATCCCAATTAAAGGTTCCTTTATCAAAGTTGCTGAGGTCATGGTGTCTCTTCACAGAAATAGAACCCTAACGAAGACACTCTACATGATTGTTTTGTTGTAAGTGCCATTTTGAAAGGATATAGTATCCATACGGACAAGCATCCAAGGACACTGTGTGAAGATAACCCCCATGAAAAGCACAGCAACTCTATGCCCTAAGGAAGTGAACTCAGGAGAAAATCTAAAATGGTAGACTGAAGTACTCACATATATGAACTTTCAACATGATGAGTTTACTGAACACAGAATCCCATACTTCCTGTTATTTAATGACAGAGAAGTATTGTATTTAATTGATTTATGGTGCTCTTATTTTCTTGTCCTTTTCAAAGTTGTCCATTATCCGACGCTGTATATGGTACTGTGCTGCAAAAGGGCATGTGATAGGAGTATATTCTGTGCAATGAACATCTTTATCTCCCATTAGTATTTTATTCTCCTTAGTGGCAAAACATACAGCAAACACACATTAAAACCAGAACACATGCAATCATCTGACAACTCTGTGACATATAGTTGCCACATCCTTGTCTAGAAAGCACAGAATTAAAACACTTTGACACTGACTTGCCATCCCTGGTACCGTTCTCTTGCTGAATGAGTTTGTTGGGTGCCACCTTTTCAACCAAAGCTATCTTTGTCTAATTCTCATTGCTTTTTTAAAGAGAAATAAAGATATCTTTATTTCCATATAGGTAATAAAGTCACACACCTCAAAGTTAATTAATTCCTTGGGAGAATGAATGGCAATAAAGGTTTCAGATATATGGCACACTAAAATCACTTGAGCACTTAAAAACGAGAGAAACAGCAACAACAATCATTTCATTCCTACATTTGATGTACTTAGTCTTGGAAGATAGTTGACAGAATACTGGTACTTGCAAACAGTAGTTCTCAGTCCCTAGTTTATTTCAGAGTCTCATAATGAGTGGTTAAGCCATGGAATGGCAAGTCTAGTGCCAAACTGACTCTGAAATGATATTTCATCCCAGCTTTTCATAAAAGTTTGCATGTGGTGGCAGGGAAGGTGGTTCAGTCACTAAAGTGCCTGTCCCATAAGCCTGAGGACTAGATCTTGGGTTCATAACATCTACATAAATGCTGAGTTTGGTGACACACATCTCTTATCCCAGTACAGGCAGAGATAGGTAGATCACTGGAGCTCTCTCGCCAGCCAGGCTAGCCAAACTGAATAGATCCAGGTCTACTGAAAGACTGTTTCCAAAGACCAACTAAGGAGGGAACCTGGAACTGACTACTGTCCTTCATACACACATGCACATGTACCCACATACACACACACACACACACACACACACACACATGCATGTGTGTGTGTGTGTAGCATTCATTTCTAGCTGGGAACTGAAGTTATGAACTTCTCACACAATGATTTCCCAAAGACTTGCCTTTAGCAAAACCCCCTATGAAGAGATCAGCACTGCAGCCATATATTGGCAGGACAGACTGTATTCTGTGGGTCTGTCAATAAGAACTGTGTTGTGGTGAGATATATAGAACATGGTGGAGCTGTCATTTCTGAGGGTCTGGACAAGTTAATATGCCCTAAACTCAATGCTGGAACATGTCACGGTATACTTGAATATCATTATTTGAGAAAGAAATTATAAAGACTTAGAATTCCTGAGGAAAGGCCAGAAATTACTTTTACATGAAAACCAAATACAGTAATCCAAGAACTCAAAAAAGAAAAAAATGAGATGACTTCTAAGAGGGTTGCAGTCAAAATACAGGAAAAGAAAATGCTGTGTCAGAGTTAAGGCTGTATGGTATACAATCTCTATTAGCGTTTGTTTCTGTGTGGTGACCATTCTTATTCAATTTAGCTACAGGGAAGTTCATGTCAATATGCCAATCTGTGCCCTGGCTTCTCACAGGGTGGCCCTAGTATAAACAGCATCAGCATCACATGTGGCTTGTTTAAAATGGAGAATTTCCTAACCCACACCAAAGACAACCTCTGCTGTTGGTTCAGTCGGCCAAGTGAGAAGAATTCCTATTCTCAACCAGCTTAATGCCTCCTGCCGTGTGTCAATGACATTGTAGTGGAGGGGGTGATGTATACTCCATAACCTAAATAAAAACCTCTCCTTGTGTCCACAAAGAGCCAAGAATGCTTTCTAAGATTTTGTGGAGAATGAGACTAGGTAGTGGGACTGAAATATATTGATTTGAAAAATCAAAAGCCTATGACTGAAGCTATGGTTCAAGGTTGAAAAGAATTTACTGCTAATTCAGAAGACAAGAGTTTAGTTTCCAGGACTTGGGTTAGGCAGCTAACAGCTGTCTAATACTCCAGATCTGATGCTGTTTCCTGGCCTCTATGGGCACCTACACTTACATGTGCATAAACACAGACACACATACACATAACTAAACATAAAATAAATCATCTTAAAGCTCGAGAGCCTGCTCAGGAGAACAACAAATTAAAGAACTTGCAATGCTATAGAAGGGCAAAATGATAATTTAATCCTAACCTCTATCACAGATTCCCTGGGAGGCTTTTCTAAAAGTATTTCCAGCACTGAACCATGTGGTTAAGCTAAAAAAAAATACTTTTAATTTATTTTTGTTTTACTATTTTTGTGTATGTGTGTTTTTCTGGTATGTATGTTTGTATACCACATGCATGTCATGCCCATGGACACCAGAAGAGGACATTGAATCTCTGGAACTGGACTCCACATTTTGAAACCAGTTAACAATTCCAAAGGTATCAGAAAGTAAACAAGGTTGTTTTCTTCTTCATGTGGAGATAGGGATAAGACAGCTCTGAAAATCCCTACTGAGAAAGGAACTTGACTTGGAAAAAAGACAACAATTATCATAATTTATTAGTCTATCAATAGAGATGAATAACTCTTTGAACTTTGTCAAATTCTAATTTATGCAGGGCTCACATATGCCCAGATAAATAATAAACACTGTGTGGGTATAAATATGAATGGAAATTTTCAATTGACTTTGCTGTAGAAGAGCTTTATTCTACAAACCTGACCATGGAAAATCAAAATCTGATTACCACAGATTGGAAGAAGGAAACAAGTTCTCACTCACCAGGCTTTCAATGCAAACACAGCTAATGTTTCAGGTTCAGAAGGGAACATTTATAAGGTTAAAAACAGGAGTAAGCATGTGTCAAAGACCCTATATTACAGCTCTAAGAATTAAAAATAAATTAAATAAATAAACAAACAAATGGACTCTTCCCACTAGAAACTAACAGTAATACCTTAAATGTTATGCTCAGAGGTAATGTTGTATGCTAAGACTGTCCCGTACAAGGTTGCTTTCTCAGATCATGAAAGTCCACTAAGAAATTAACGTTTCAGTTGCTGCTTCCCCCACCCCATATACTGCATACTGAAGTATGATACATTGTTTCCTACATGATAGATTTTTCTATTTCTCTTTGTGATTCATTAATGTTATATTTGTAGACATTGAGAGGCCATATTTTCCATTTAGAATTGTTCTTTATTCAAAGTATATCAAAGATTTTAGTCATTATGAAATTGCTATCACAAAATAACAAATTGATCTTTAGTTATAAGGTTGATCATTTTTCTTTGACTCTATTCTGGGGGCTGGAGAGATGGCTTAGTGGTTAAGAACACTGGCTGTTCTTCAAGAAGACCCATGTTTGATACCAAGAACCGACATGGCAGCTCTCAACCTTCTGTAATTAGTCCCTGGGAACTGGCGCCCTCTTCTAGCCTTTGTGGGAAACAGGCACTCACATGGTGCACACATAAGTGTACACAAAACACTCATACTTGTAAACATTAAAAAATATGTTTTAGAAAGTACATTTTGCCTGATATTAGTTTAGTTAATTCATTTTTAATTCATATATTTTATATTACCTTTCACTAATATTGTTTTAGCCAGCTCTCCTAGAAATATCATGAAGCTGATCTTTAAATTTAGCCATAATTGTTGTATTTTAATTAGACATTACATTTCATTTATAATGCAGCTTAATTATAGATAAGTGTTGAAATAGTTTCTACAATATTTTTAATTTCATAGTAACAAGTTTTCTGTTTCTCTTTCTCTAGTCTTCAGTTTAATGATTTGGTTACTCTGCTGGTGGATTTTCTTCTCAACTTGACAAAAATCTAGACATATCTGAGAAAAGAAATTTTAATTGAGAAAATAGTTTCTTTTTGTTTTGTTTAATTTTTTTCAAGACAGAGTTTCTCTGTGTAGGTTTGGCTGGCCTGGAACTCTCACCCTGCAGACAAGACTGGCCTCAAACTCACGGAGATCTACCTGCTCTGAATCTGTGCAGACAAGACTGGCCTCAAACTCACGGAGATCTACCTGCTTTGAATCTGTGAGAATTTACTTTTCTTTTTGTCTAAAATCTTTTTTTAGCTTTATTATTTGCCTATGCTTCTCTCATACATTAAATCCTGATTATAGTTTACCATCCCCCCATTTCTTCTAGTCCCTTCTCTCAATCTCTCCTCTCTCCCAGATCCATGGTTCTTCCAGTTTTCCTTCAGAAAAAAACAGGCTTCCTAGGAATATCAACCAAACACAGTACTGCAAGTTACAATAAGACTAGGCACATACTTCATAAGAAGGCTGGCCATGGTAACCGAGTAGGAGGAAAAGGTTACCATGAGTAGGCAAAGGAGTCAGAGACACCCCATACTCCCTCTGTTAGCAGTCCTACAAGAACACCAAGCTGCACAACCATAACATAAGCAGAGGACCTAGTTCAGATCCATACAGGGTCCATGTTTATGGCTTCAGTCTCTGTGAGCCCTGTGAGCCCTGCTTAGTTGATCATGTGGACTATATTCTTGGGGTGTACTCAATCCTTCTGGTTCCTATAATACTTCCTCTCCCTCTTCCATGAGGTTTCCCTACCAAAACTTAGTCAATGGAATGATTTCTAATGATAGTCTGCTAGATTCATAGATCAGAACCTAGCCCATTAGTCATCAGAGAGGCTTCATCCAGCAATTGATGGAGCAGATGCAGACACACAGCCAAACATTAAGCAGAGCATTTTCTTGATTGACAGTTGATGTGAGAGGTCCCAGCCCACTGTGGATGGTGCCATTCTCTAGGCTGCTGGCCCTAGGGTGTATAACACAACAGGCCAAGCAAGCCCAAGGAGCAAGCCAGTAAGCAGCATTACTACATGATCTCTACTTGGCTTCCTGCATCCAGGTTCCTGCCTCACGTTCCTTCCCTGACTTCCCTTCATAACAGGGGTGAACTGAGAGATGTAAGATAAAATCAATCCTTTTCTCCCCAAATTCCTTTTATGTGGTGGTGCTTTGTCACAACAATAAAAGCACTAACTAATAATATATTTTCTTTGCTTTGTTTGAATTCATTTATTCCCTCTAAACTTATAAGCTGTGCTTTTTCTTGAATGGGTTCGGCACAGAAAATCTAGACCAATCTAATCTTACCTAACATCTGTATGCACTCTTATAAACTGTAATACTCTTCAGGACCTTTTTATTTCAATGGCCTACTAACTCAGGTGCTATTTTTCCCAACTGTCTTCTTAGATTAATGTAATATAGATTCACTGGTATTGGTTATTTCACTATCCTCTTTCATATACTGCCTTAAGAGTTATGTGTTCTAACTTTTCAAATAGTCAAAGAAACTTCAGATATACTCAGGTCTTTTTTCACAACAGATGTATTTTTAAATCTTTATCCCATTTTTAGTGATAATTTGATTATAGTAAAATCCTGACTCATCAATTATTGTATCTATTTGGACATCGTAAGCTTTGGTTTTGGTAGTCAGAACTGACTTCCCAGAAGAAGCAACTGCCACATGCATAAAGATCCTCAAGAAGCTTCAGATGGTCGGACAGACAGACAGGACATACTAATGAACTGAGGGATGAAGGAAAACAGATCATGACACAGCTTCTTAAATGATAACCAGAGCTTCACGATCTGCCAAAGGACAGTGAAATTCAGAAGACGGGTAGGAAAATACAGAGGTACCAAAGTCCCTGCCACACACGTTTCACTGAAAGAAAACTGGGCTGGGCTTACAGCATCATGAACATGGGGAGGGTGTCGCCTGTGAGCCCAGGGAAAGGAAGAAGGAATGAAGAAGCAATGTCTACCCCTACGAGATACCAATAACTATAGACTAGATGTTAAATACCAAGATACACCATCAACCACCTTCGATGAAGAAACGGAGTCAATAAAAAATGACCTATGGAACAAATTTTCCTTTGTAAATCTAACACTAACTGTTTCTTCTTATATAAATAAATCCATGCACATTGCCACCGGACCAGAGCTTTGCCCACTCCGCCTCAGTTCCTGCAAGACAGAATCAAGATGGTTGCCACCTGGCAGAGAACTTTTGAATATGCGAAGATGCCAAGGACAGCAAGCAATGGCTTTAGATCTGATCTTCAACTAGAGAAACCACAAATGCAGACACCTGCAACGGGGTGAGAGGTTCCATGTGGAGCAGGGGCGGGCAGGATGGAGAGTAAAGCAGAGACAGATGTGTAGTCATGCCTGGGATTCTCCTGAATGACTGGGAAGTCAACCAGCCTTGCTGCTGCGGGGAAGGTCATCTGTCAACTCCAGTCTGATGTGATCTGTGTTCACCCTCCTGACACTGTTCAGGCGGCTGCCCCTTGCCTCGAGCCAGATGAGGGAACGCAGTGGGTGTTTCAGTTTGGAGAGAACCCAACAGAATCTGTGGTTCTTGCGTGTCATCTTGGACAGTAAATCATAACTTTATGAGCCTTAGATTTCTCATCTATGTGTATTTTAGTCTTTCATTACAAGAGTTAAGGTTTCAGGAGCTGTAAATCACATAAAAACATGGGGTTGTTCAGGAGGCTCAGAGGATAGGAATTCCCTGGACTCGCTTTTCATTGCTCTTTGCTCAGGTGTAGTGTGGCTTGGGAGGAGGGGTGATTTTTTTTTCTTAAATTAACTTAAAAACAATATGATTATTTTAAATACTCAACATAATGTTAAACGATACATCCAAATTTTAATAGAGTTCATTCTAACAAACCAATTTTATTACTTAAAGAAAAACACGAATCCTATTAAGGTCAGATCTCTTGTTTTTTCATAAAGTGCTGACGAGCATAATAAAATATTTTCCATATGTAACCCCTTGGTAGAGATTACAGATGTCCTGGCATATGGTACAATAAGAAGCACAGTCATGCCTACAGGTCAAAGTACATAAAAACAATTGATGTATGGAGTCAGAGTTTATGGTGCTTGGAAATTCAAAAATGTCCCACAGGCTTGAGCTAGGTCCTTTGAGTAACCTGCAGGGACCCCAAGAATTCTTCTCTGGAGACACTGAAAGCCCTGAACACTGTGCCTTTGTCCTTGCTGTTCTCCAGGGGACATGCTCTGTTATAGGGTTTCTGTCACTGAAGAGGTCCCCAAGAGAGACATACAGAGGACCAGGACATGTGTTCTTAAATATCACTTCTACAAGGCCAATGAAGCTGAAGCTGGCGCAGAAGTTAAAAGGTGCATGGCAACATCGATGCAGAGACATCCTTTTTGCCAACACGAAGAAAACTGAAGGGCAGTCAAGACAGGAATTCACATTCTGAAATCTGCCTTCAGAGAACAAGAGGAAAGTAGATGAAGTAATGGGTTTTGAAACAATAAGACTGGCCCAAATAAGACAGTTCACTAGTGTGTCCTTGAGGTGAATTTATTTTAGGCCCACTGTGTCTGTGTGTGCAGGGGAAGAAGGAAAGATTTTTTTAAAAAATGTTTCCAAAACCACACTGAAGAGTAACAAATCCATTTTGCCCCCAAAGTTCTGCCACTACGATTTGCACAACCCAGGTTTAGCTCCTCTTTTGAGATAAAAACAGAAAGCGATGCTAACAAAGTGTTTTGAAAGAGGAGCCAAGTTATGAAGAAACAATAATAGTACCACCTCACCAAGAGTCCAGTTTTAGAACTACCTTGAATCCAGTGTCAGGCATGACTCCACTAAATGACGCTAGGAGACTCTGGCTACATTTCTTTTTTCTTCATTTCTTTTTCTAATTTAATTTTTCAATGATTCCTTGTGGATTCCACAGCATGCATACTGATCCCACTCACCTCCCTGCCCCTTTGCATCTGCCCTCTACCCTTGCAACCCCCCCACACACACCACCCCAAAGAAAAAGAACTAAAATAAAATTTAAAAGAAAACAAATATCTCATGGTGGAAGCTGTAATGTGACACAGTGAGTCACTCAGTAGACCCTTTGGTCCACACATCTTTATTGCAAGTGCTCATTACACGAAGTCCTTGGCCTGGGTCTAGGCCTCTGATTTCTGCTACACTATCGATACCGCGCTCTGGGATTTCTCTTAGATATTCTATTGCTGCCCTGTGTCATGGAAATCCTGCAGCTTTGGGTCCGCAGGACCGGCCCCTTCACTTGGGCCAGCAGATAGTAAATGAGTGGATGTTGGGATGGGCCAACTCAGTGCCCTGGTTCTGAGCCTAGGTGGTGGCTGATATCCTGCCAGCCTTTCGTCATCCTCGCGCTGTGGGCTCTCCAGCACCGTCCCAGCTACTGCACCCTGTGTAGTAAGCAGCAAGGGGGAGGACCTGTCTCTTACTCTCATGCTCTCCTGGCTGGCTTACCCTCCCCCAACACACACATACACACACACACACACACACACACACACACACACACACACACACCCCAGGGTCAGCTCTGCTGTGTTGCCGTGGTGAGGTACAGTGTCCACTCTCCCAAATGCAGCTGTTAGTAGGGGCTAGGCAGCTCTTTTGCCTACCACAGGTGGTGAGGGGTAAGCGGGGAGGAATCTTTCCCCCACACACGGCAGACAAGGTGTGTGGGACCTGTTCTACCACTCTCACACTGTCAGGGTCAACTCCTCTGAGCTGCTGTACGAAGGGTCTGTTCTGTTGAGTGGCCCGGGCAAGGTGCGAGACCCACTCTCTCCAGTGCTGCGGCTTGTGAGAGCCAGGGCCATTTCTCCCTAGTATCGCAGTCAGTGAGGGACTGGGCCAACTCTCTGCATCCCTATCTTCTGGGCCTCTGGTGGTAACAGGAGCCACGACATCAATACAGACCTGGGCTATAGGAGGATCATGGACCCAGATATGACCCTTGGCCGCAGCCCAGATCCAGACATCACCATAGCCCTGGGTGGCAAGCAGGCTACTCATCTCATTCTGCTCCTCACAATCTTCCAATCTATATCTTTCTTCTTTCTCTCTCTCTCTCTCTCTCTCTCTCTCTCTCTCTCGCTCGCTCGCTCGCTCGCTCTTGCTCTCGCTCTCCCTTTCCCTCTTCCCCTCCTTCCCTTCCTCCCTCGCTCCCTTCCTCCCTCCCCCCATCTCATTCCCTGCCATATATTTGCTCACCATATTAGTGCCTGACCCACCTGGTTCTGCAAATCACAGGCGGGGCAGGACAGAGAGCCTGGGCTGAGGGTGTGGGTGGGTCTTCTCCTACTCAGCCTTAATTGAACTGGACACACCTATATTTTCTTCTTGCTGCCCAGGGCAGAGAGCTGCGCAGGCAAACTACATTTCTTAACAGATACCCTAAATGGGTGACTAGTTGGCCTCGCCATACATTTCCCTGTGTCACAGAGTCATGCCAGACCCGTTATCCTAGGTCTGATAGGAGCAGTAATAGTAGTATAGTAGTAGTAGATCTATTCTCATTCTCACGTAGATCTGAGACTGAAATAGTACAGTTCATTCTGACTGCTTTATCTTAGTCACTCTTCTCTTGATGTGAAGAGACACCGTGACCAAACATCAGCGCTTTTCAAAAGAAATCAGTTAATTGAGGGCTTGTTTAAAGTTTCAGAGTTTAGTCTACTATCATCATGACAGAAAACATGTGAGCATCCATTGTACTGAAGCAGTAACTGAGAGTTTTATATCCTTATCCTCAGTCAGGCAGAGAGAGAGAGAGAGAGAGAGAGAGAGAAAGAGAGAGAGAGAGAGCCTGGCAAGGGCTTTTGAAACCTCAAATCCTCTCCTAGTGACACACTTCCTCCAACAAGGCCACACTTCCTAATTCATCACAAACAGTTCACCAACTGGAATTCAGTTATTAGAATTTATGAGCCTTCAGGGGCCCTTCCCATTCAAGACACTACATATTATCTTTTCAGTTCTAAAATTCTATGAATGCTTATGACTTGTTCAATTTTCAAGTGTTTATACAAAGCAATACGCTTAGCAGAGAAATTACAGCTGGCACATATTCATTTGTCTCGGGAAGAAAGAGTAACTGTTCGTTGAATGTTGGTCTTGTGTTGGAGACTAGCGTGGCTCCATCTCCGGAATCCTAGGATACCATTTGCCTTACAAGGTCACACTCGAGAGAATTTGATGCACTTATGTATCTGATGAAATAAACTTATGCTAGCCATCTATTTTCTTGCGTATAAGCATGAGTGTATGCCCAACGGCCTTTCACAGGCTGATGAAATAAAACGACCAACTTTTCATTTCCTAAGGTGTACATCCCTTCCTATTTACTTTCATGCATTTCATAAAGTTCAGAATTTTTGGATGTTTATACTTATTGGAAAAATATTCATATACTACATTATGTTTTGTGTAAGATATTTAAGGTTGTATCAGGCTCAAGAAAACTCAACATAAATATATTTAAGTAATTTTAGCATATTTGTCCCCAAGCTATAGGCTATAATGATTAGTTACATATGTTCTAATGTTTTAATGTACCAACAAAAGGCTATAATTTAAATCAGTCTGGAAAACATAAATCTCAAACTTTCCAATTAAAAAACTATCGTAGCATAGGCTAAGCCAAACAAATCTGTTTCTCGTCCCTCTGGCCAACCATTGTTATTCCTCCATGCAAGCTCAGAATTCCTCCCTTCTTTCTCCATTTCTTGGCAGCCATCATTGCTTTCTATGTCAACCAAACCTCTGTCCAGGTCTCCATCCTCCCTCAGCAAGCCTGTCTGGCTTGCCTTTATCTAAAGTTTCTGAGAATTTATACATGTGAAAGATGCTTTCATCAAAGCTGGACTTTAAACATTAACATGGCATGTGTTTGGGGACATCCACAGACTGTGGTCTGCCATCAAAAAAACACTAATCAACCCATAAGTAAAATGAGGAGGTTCTCTTATAAACAAATACTAAAAGAATATGTTACAAGAAAGGCTGACCTGGGCTAAACATTCTCTGACATATGAACTTATCACCACCGAAGTCCTAGAGGCTAACAGTCTCACAGACAGGAAAACTAACTCAGAATGAATGACCCCCTACATCTTTCATGATGTAAGTGATGGAGATAGGAGTTCACGCCTGGACCAACTTCAGGGACTGTGTTCTTCTCCTGCCATCTTCTTCAATGTAGATGAGTGGCTTCCATACTTCAAACACCAAAATGCACACTTTGGAGATCCATGTTTAACTCCGTATTTGCGATACATAGAGACTTTAGGACTCAATAGAGAAATGATTTAATACATAAATAGACTTTTAAATTCACCTCTCCAGCTTCAGATGTGACGCACTTTTGTCCCAAATACCATAAGCAATATCCGTATAGGGATGGATAATGAGATCTGCCAGGATGACGAAGAGGAAAAGTTCCAAGTAAACTACAACAAGATCATTCTCTGCTTACCTAACGGTTGCATTCTAGAAAATTCAGTTGCTATTAAAATACAGGAAAAAGGCATGTGTTTATATGTAACAACAAAATAATGTGTTCTTTCTTTCAGACGAGTGTTGGTTATTTTGCAGACATAGCCAGATCACTTTCTTCTACCAACACACCTAACATCTGGTGTTAGGCTCTGGTTGCAAAGAGATGACAGTGTTTTTGGAACCTATGACAAAGACCCCAGGTGTCTGCTGCTGACACATCGAAGGCACATGCCAGACTCATGGGGAGTTCACCCTAACCTGCCTGTGGTATTGTGGCTCTGAGGTATGGAGGAACCTTGACAAAAGAAATTACGAAGATTTTGTCCCATCAGGACCCTCCTCACCTCTTCTTTTTGTTGGTGTGCATGGGAGAGTGATGTGGGGTACATGGGCCAGACGTGCTCCTTTACATTGCAGGATACCCACATGTAAACCCTCTCCCCCACCCTGCAAAGGCATCTCCAGAAAGGAACAGCTATGCCCCAGTATTTCCTGTGAGGAACGAGGGTGGGCAGCATGTTGCATGCATCCCAGCTGCTGCCAGGGATATAATGTACCAGCTTGCTTCCTGCTCTCTGTGTTCTGGCATTGACCAGACCACCCAAGCTTGCTGGCATTTACTCCACTGGGCTGCCATGGTGTCCCCAGCCCTCTAGGAACCGTGGTGAAATGTGGCAGGAACGGCACACTCCGCATTAGGAACCCCTACACTTTGGGAATACTTTCCTACCTGAGGTCATAGGGGAAGGAGCAGGACCTTAGGGGTAAGAAAGCTCAATGGGAACTCATTTCTAAATTCAGACAGACACTTAGGGTGTCAGGAAAGGCAGACTATACTCATCCTGGAAAGTCGGGATCCTGGCAGGAGCAGGGTGTCTGCCACACAGCCCTGGAGTTTTACTTGGCATTTCCTTGAGTGCAGCTTGAATCTGGGAAGTGAGAACCTGTTACCAAGTTGTCTTGCAAGTTGAATTTTAACTGAAATTGCTTGTTTTTAAATGGCTCATTCAGAACTGAGCACCGAGGCACATGGCTGTAGACTAAGCGTTCAGGAGGCAGGAGCAAGAAGAGGGATCCCATGGCGGTTTAAGACCAGCCTGATACACAGATTGAGTTCTATATAGCAAGACCCTATCTTAATACACCATTGAGAAGCTTATTCCTGAGGCAGGATGATGAGTCCATCCTTCACAGACCAAATTGGTAATGTATACAGAGCTTCCTGGAACCTTGGGTAAGCCCTGAGTTAGTCCTTCACTTACCCCTGAGCAGCAGCTGTTTTGTTTGAATATTTCATAGATTTTATTCAGTTATTTAATAAGGAAAAATAAATTGATTTGCTTAAAAAAAAGAATATAAAAGGACATTTTGACCTAGTACAAAGACAGAAAATGCCTGGGTATTTTAACCTTCTATAGAAACATCACAGGCAGAGCCAGGATTCCACAGAAATAATACCTAAGTCAGAAGGAAACCCGGGGGTTGAGAAAGGAGGTGTTGAGGTGAGAAAAGTATGCTTCCAGCAGGGTATTAAATTTAAATGTTTCTAGTCAAGACAGCTTGCTTTCATGGAGAAAAAAAAAGCCACCAACATAGTTCCGCATGGGGCAGGACTGAAGTGATGCGTAACGCAACCAGACATTTAAAAGACACAAGATCTCACTGGGTTAAAGGTGCCATTCTAAATAAACTGGAGTTTACTCTGAGTGCACAGTACCCCATGCTAAGTATTTCCTTATGAGATTTGCAGTTGAGAATGACTGCTTTTGGTCCTTTGTAGAAATTAGATGAAATTCGGGTAATGCTAGAGAGATATGGAGACCAGTAACATAAAACATGGGGGTAGTACACACACACATACACAAACACATACACACATGCACACACATACACACATATACATATATACACACACATACACACATGCACAAGTTTAGTTACACACACGCACATACATACACATATGCACAGATTAACACGCACACATACATACACGTACATGCACACACATGCACAGGTTTATACACACACACAGTACATTGGCCAAAGGGCAACACCCTTTACACTGTTGTTTATATCTGGGCACTTGGAACCCCCATGGCACCTGGGACACAGTTGACCTCACCATGTGAGCGCTGAGCCAGGCAGTACCCCAACTCTGTCCTTCAATGTCCTTTGTGATGAGGGCTGGGGGATATATGTCTTTTGTAACCAAGTTTCTTTTTCTGTTGTATTTCTGAAATGTGGTGGGCATCTTTCCATGTACTGTTTAGTTCGTCTCGTAGCTTCCGACTGCAGGGCTAACAACCTTTCACCTGCTCACTGCCCGTCTCATTTCTCCCGTGTGCGTGCTTCATTAGACTGCCAGATGCCTCAAATTCCAAAAAAAATAGCAGTTTTTGCTTTTTATTATTGTTCGCTGCTAGCCAGATGGCAAGAACCCTTCTACCATCATGGCCATGTTTTGATGTGAGACTTTTAAAGACATGAATATACATCCAGAAATTTACAAAATTATGAGACTGTAACGTCTCAGATGGCACATACAGAGGATTTTGTTCTGCACAACAGTTTCTTCAGGGTGATGAGGACACTGAACATTTTGAGATTTTCTTCTCACTACCTGAGTGCCTTTGTATTTCAGCTTCCATCTGATTTCAGTTCCTGCATGAACGTGAGACACAAAGGAATGCCTGGCCTTCCGATAGTCACACAATCCATTTGTGAGCCGACGCTTAGTAAAAGTAGCAAGCAGAGCACTAAGTACAACTCAGGCAAGGCTCCAAGTACTTATATCTCATGGTTCATTTTATCTCCACAGCCCTGGAAGAGTAAAAAGCCCTCCTGGATTTTATAGGCAAGGAAATTGAAGCTTATAGGATTTATTTTCTACCACAGCTCCTGGGGGCTTCCCACAAAGCTGATATGTAGATAACAAAGCTTCTATATGATAGCACTACCAATAGAATATGGGCTGTTTGTTGGGCTCTAGAATTTGCACAGGGAACCTTTCTACTGATTGGAGTTGCTTGCTCTGGAAGTGCCTCCTGCAGAGAAAGTGGAGGCTTTGCTAGCCTGGAGAATGATCTCTTCTGCTGCATTACCCACTAGAAATGCACACATTTGCATGGGAGAATGACTGCTGGATACTTGGTAATTCTTTTGTTTATGAGTCGTGGACATGAAGGGACAAGCAGAGCCTGAGTTCTCTTGGATGATGTTCACGGAAACCACCGGACCCAAATAGGGTTCTCCATTTAGTGACAAGAAAACAGACACAAGGGATATACAAATTACAGAGGATTCAAACCTGAAGAATGGAAGTGTGTGTGTGTGTGTGTGTGTGTGTGTGTGTGTGTGTGTGTGTGCGTGTGAAACTATATTGAATATTTAGATTTCTAAAATATTGGAAAAGCACTCAAATTTTTTAAACTCTCTCCTTTGAATTATCAATAAAGTACAGGATAATTATTATGGGCAAAGATGCCTAATAAGTACATGTATGTGCGCATACATGAACAGGTTGGCATTCATACAGGAGAAACTATGACAAATTTTAAACCAACATAAATGGACATAGCATTGCTTGTACATTTAATAGAAGTTTGTGGCCGTTAATTAAATTTTTTTTCCAAAATCAGAAAAAAAAAATATATCCTTCCTGGCCAAGGAAGAGTAAAAACAAAACCATCCTCTGGTGTGGGAAGTCCTTCTGTCTATGTGTTGTTTTTATTGGTTAATGAATAGAGAAGCTGCTTTCGGCCAATGGATTAACAGAATATAGCCAGGATGGAAGAGATATATATAGAAAAAGTAGGCAGAGTCAAGGAGAAGTCATGTAGCCCTGCCAGAGACAGATGCCAGATGCCAGACGGAACTTTATTCAGTAAGTCATAGCCAAGTGGCAATACACAGATTAATAGAAATGAGTTAACCAAAGATATAAAAGCTTTCTAGCAATATGTCTAAGTGATTGACCAAGCAGTGATTTAAGTAATATAGTTTCTGAGTGGTTATTTTGAGTCTGGGCAGCAGGAACAAACATCAGACTCCTACAAGAACCCCCCACCTCAAAAAGTCTCCCAAGCAGTCATTTATATGTGCAGAATCCAGAAATAGTCTATCTTCAGTATGTATTATGGACTTCTCTGTGTGGTGGTGGCTTACTCTCATGAGAAGCCAACTCTGTTCTCCACAGTCATCTCCACAGATGGCGTCTTTCCTTGGTTTCTCTTGTGACCTAATTCTCTGCCCCCATGGGCTGTCTGATGACCCCCTTGTTCCCCTGTGAACTGTCAGGCTAGACTTTAACCCCTGGTTTTGTTTTCCTTCTTTTCTCTCCCACCCAATTTTCTTTAAAGCAGATGCTCGCAAAGCTTCCAAAGGCACCCTTGATTCATCTTTCTCTCTGATTCTCAATGACATGGCAGTTACCGCCTGTGCACCATGGAAATGATTCTTTACTGAAATAAGGAAGGGTTATAAAGGTTTGTGTTGGTACAGAGGGCAGGAATGAAGTGGAAGTGTGAGATTCACAGCGGCCCCAAACGCAGCCTATCCTCTTCTGGTCCTGCTATTTGATTACACAGCATAAAAAGGCCAGGGACAGCACAACTCTCCAACACGTTCAGCAGCCTGTTCTCGGCTTGAGAAATCCCCCATTGTCCCTTCATTGTCCGCACGCATCTCTCTATCTCAACCTAGCTACCGAGTTTAGGAAAACTAAGCAAACTACTGAATGAAGTAGGACGTGACCCGTGGATACTAAAGGACGAGAAACATCCCATTCTTTGTGTTCTTTCACCTCAAGGGGGACAATTATAAGATGGCGTTTCCTGGTCGTTTGTTTAAAACGTTTCAATGATGGGAATATTTCTGATGAACACTCCTGCCTCATCTGAATCATCTGGGTCATAGCCTCAGTTCCTGTCCTTTTAGGAGACACCAGTCTTCCCTCCTCCATGTCATGCTTGTCCTGGCATTTATCCTCTTAGTGGAGGGTGGGGTGCAGTTCTCACCGTGTCCTCAGGGTGGCAGGCAGGGACTGACACTGCCTTTCACAGCGTTTCTGAATCTCTCATCTTATAGACAACATCTCTCTCATCTAACAGTCAACGACTCTCTCTAAACGCATTTCATATGTTAATGGTTATACTGAATTGTGAGACTCAACACTACATAGTTAAGTGTACCTTAATGTTTTTAATGAGTTCTTATCATTTTTTTCTGGGTATTTTTTTTCTTTGGTGGAGAGACTTTTTGTTGTAAATTTTGGTGTTTGTGAGGAAAGTCAATATTTTTAATAGTATAAAAGACAATGAGATAGTAATTAAACTGAAATTAAGCATCATGAAAGGAAGACAACACGGAAATTGAATCAAAATACTGGAAAAATTATGCTCTCTTCCAATCGTTTAAATCCCATAAAAATTACCGCACACACCAAAAAAAAAAGCATCTGAAAAAGAGATCAAAATCAAGAGTCTTTCACTTTGAAAAAATATTTGTTTATAATAATAAATTTTCATATAAATGATAGGTACATAGATGGTGGATAGATGACAGATAGATTATAGATAGCTAGATAAATAGATGATACATATACACATACATAGATGATAGAGAGAGAGAGATTCATAGATAGACAGACAGACAGACAGATAGATAGATAAATAGATATAGAGAACAAAGAAGTTATATTAAGAAATAAATCTCCACTGTATTGCAAAAGTTAAATAGAACTATAGTTTAAAACAAATGACATTTGAAAGGTCAAGTGTTGCCAGAGAAAAAAGTTCCTTTCCCAGAATCTTACATTGTAATCTAGTAATTTTTCTTTCCTCTATTCTGGTAATAGATTCAAACAGAATTAGAGGCACTGAAAAAAAATTGTATAATGTAGGCCCTTTCCCATTAATGTATTTATTTACTTAGTTTCAACATCATCTAACACTGCCAACTAATTATTAAAATTAAAGCCATGAGAGGAAATTTAAGAATCATATGCAAAGTTAAAGAAGACTAAAATAGTATGCTAAAATGTAAGACAGTATCATAGAATCGGGGTTGGAAGAGGAAGAAGCTGGCAGTTAGTGTTATGAATACCTGTGGTTTTGTCAAATAAGCCCTTGCTAATGAGTATGTGAGGTGGGGGAGGGGACTAAATTAGTGTTACAAAGGAAGATTTTATGTTTACAGATAAGGAAAAAAATGAGAGAAAAGGAGAAAACATAGGAAAGATGTGAGGAAGGAAAGATATTGTGTTTCTTATAAAAACTCATTTCCCAGAAAATCAATTCAGAACCCTGATACAAGCTGAGCCAACACTACTGATAGTTTTCACCCCTGGCTGTCACCTGACAATCCAGATAATAAACGTTACCCAGATAGGGCTCCTGGAGAGGAGAGGCTAACAAATGCTTGGAAGTTTCATTCCCACATTCCGTTTATTATACAAAAACAATGCGGTGCCTTCCTGTTGGTTTCTAAGAACTGAAAAAATAAATCATTTTCTTAATCATGTCAGAGTCTTCGTAATGAAACATATTTCAGTCCCAAGAGGCATAAGATATAGTAGTTGCAAAATCTGTGTCTTTTAAAATAGAGTTGATTGACCATCTAGAATTTCATAATGAATTGTATAAGCATTTGATTAGAAATCATGTGTCATCAAAAACCCAGTTAAATAAAGTGGAAATCTTTCAAAGAAAATTAACCAAAGGAGATAAGTCAGAAGATAGAGAGTGCTAAGTTTCTGGATGTGTAGGTTTATAAAGGCGAGGCTAGAAAAGCACCAATGCAAGACTGTGGAGAATTCATGAACTGATTGCTGAGGATCCCGAAGTTTGCTCATGAGGACCCAATCTACTCACCAGCTATCACTGAGCACCTGGCAGGTAAGAATAAGGATCAGAGTGACATCTCGAATGCCAGCACGTCACCATTTCCTGGGTCCTTAAGAAAGGCATCCTCTCACACTAACACAACTTGTTTCTAGAAAGAGAATGAAGTCCTTGCAAATTGGGCTGGTTACAATGAACTTTTCCATTTTATTCCTGCAGCTACACATATTACTGCGGGTTGTTGGATATGTGTGTGTGTGTGTGTGTGTGTGTGTGTGTGTGTGTACACATATATATACATATATATACATATACATATATATATATATATATATATATATATATATATATATGTTCCAAAATGTGAAAGCATGTGAGAACGGACAGCACCAAAAAGCTGTTAGCCACGTCAGTGGAGGACATGAAGACGTGTTAGTCAGGCAGAGGACTTCAATGAGCACAGAAGGTTATTGTTTCATTAAAAAGGGATTTTTGTTGTCAAGATGTTTAAAGCAGTTAGAATATGACAAATTCAGAATACTTGTAAGGAATGGGCAACGTGATCTATAAAGCAAGACCAGCTGAGCTGTTTTAGACTCACCGTACACTCATCTGCATTAAGAAATAGCAAATATTCACTTCTATCATGGTGTAGATATGTATCTTTCACTTTTTCTGTTTTGATATGAGGAGGACCCAATGCGTGTTTTTTCAGCTGACTTTCTCTCTTAAATAGACAGGGATGGATTAAAGTTTTATGAAAATAGAAGAGTCTACTTCTGGAGAAGTTTTATAGACCAGGAAATGAGTTTGTTGGGGTTTTGTTGTTGATTTTTCTTTTAGATACAGCTTTCCAAACTATGACCCTGATTTGACTAGCTCCTCCTTCTGCCTTCCCACCTCTGAGGCTGCAGCTGGATACCAATGCCCCAAGCTTACTAGGCACATTTATAACTCTTCATTTGCATATGGCCCTTCTTATATCCATATGGATCAAGCACCCCTACTGTATTCAACAACTTATGGATGAGTAAACAGCAGGACAGAAGCTTGCCCAGAGATCCGTGTCTATGAGGCTTGAGTGGTGAGATTTGAATCAGGATACTCTGCATTCAGAGCTATGCTCATAACCTTCATACACCGGCTTCTATGCAGTCATTAGGATTTTATAGGATAAAATTTGTTGCTCACAAGCTTCTGTCTTGTTGAGACAACAGCATTGAAAACAGCTTTCATGTGGGAGATGCCAAGACCAAACCAGAGTGGATCATTTAGAGAAGATTCAATGGATTTTTTTTATCTACTTGGCAAAACAATAAAAGATCAAAGACAAGCTGAAAGCTAATTCCACTCTATTTACTTTATGTTATATTGGGAAATGCCAGAAACTACAATAAGAAACATCTGATTTTTATTTTATCCCCATAACATTCAAAACTATTATTGGGCCATCAAGACTCACCAGGGAAAGCCTTCTTGGATCACTAACTACTGACTGCCTCATGTACCTATGTAACAGGTAATAGAGCTGTACTAGTGTTTTCGAGGAACTTGGTGTCTTATTAATACTCTTAGATGATTTTAAAAGCATGTAATAACTTGACAGTAACTGTCTTATTTTCTTAAGAATGCCTTTCAGAATCAGAAATTCTAGGAAAGTTATTACTAGGTCTTAAACAGCAGGTTTTAGGTGGAGGCCTATTATACAAAACATGAAAAGCAAGGTAATCTCATTGAAAGGGCTGAAGAGTTCAAGAGCCTGCGCCTACCACACAGTCTCCATTTCTATCTTCTTCCCCAGAGTCTGAAAGGTTCTCTCTGAAACCCCTCAGCTACCAGACCACAATTTGGAAACTACTGATTCTGAACTGACCACAAATGGTCAGCACTTCCAAACTCCAGCAGGGATACACAACGCTCTTTGAAGGCCAAGACACAAAACACATTGTGATTACTCTGTCAAAGGTAGTCAGTAAACTGACTTCCCAGAAGGGCTTGATGAGAATAGAAGAGGAAGAAAGAGGAAAAAAATCACTTACATAGACCTTTTCCTAAAAGTCCAAACTGCCCAATAAAATAAGATAAATCACACATGAATTCATTTTATTTAGGGTATGAGGAGCATCTAAATTTAAAATTACTTAGCAGAAAGAAAGAATCAAATTGAAAGAGAAAGATTATGCATAAAGTCATTGCAGAATACCAGTGTATATGTGACAAAATTGTTTCAACTATTTACAGAGACAAAGAGTAGATAATTACTAATTAATGGAGTAAATAAGAGGGTAATTTCTAACAGTAAGAAGTCTGAAGAAATAAAGCTACATTGCGAAAAGACTGATAATCAACATCGATTTCTTTGAAACTAGGAAGCATGCTAGAAATAACAAAGCACATTTAATGGTAGTATCTTAGAATGCCCAAAAGTTCTTTTATTTTAGAGATTTATTTATTTATTGTGTATACCGTGTTCAGTCTACATTTTTTCTGCACATCAGAAGAGGGCATTGGGTCTCATCATAGATGGCTGTGAACCACCATGTGGGTGCTGGGAATTGAACTCAGGACCTCTGGAAGAGCAGTCAGTGCTCCTAACCTCTGAGCCATCTCTCCAGCCCACACCCAAAAGTTCTTAACAAGTGAGGCTGTGATGGCTACCATTGTCCAGAAAAAAGATATGAGTGTAGTAGTGGTTGTTGCTGGCAGCAATTACTCTTACTTTAATGGGCTCCCATTATTCTTATTAAATTTCCTCTTGATATATATGATTGCTCCCTAAAGCAGACTTTGTAGAGTATATTTCTTTTACTATAACATTTCTCTATATCCACTTTCTGACAATCATCCATGAAATCCCTTTAGTAGCTGTCAATCAGCATTTTTTCAATAAAATAGGATGTAGTATTAAATAAATATCACACAATAAGTACAGTAAGTGTTAACATTGAGCTTTTTGCTTTAAACAAAAAAATCTTTTTACTATACACAGTATGTACATTTATCTATGTGATTATATGTTATTGTTATGTATTTATTATGGGTACATGATAAATGAGTGATGATCACACTGTGAATTTCTTCTTACCATTTGGTCATATTCAAGATAATTTTGCAAGCCACTCCATTAGATGACTTCCCGGTGGTGGCCGTTAACTCCTTTGTTTTTAAATGTATGTCCATAGGAAAATTTTTAAAATGAAATATGCATAAAATCAAAATTCCCTTCCCTGAAGACTAACTTTCATAGTACCAGAGGTGCTGTGCAACCTTCCAAGGGGAGAACACTGCTAATGATCCCACCCACCTGTGATACCTATGTTCCACAACGATCAGAATGGCAAGATATTCCTAGAGCTGCAACTGTGGCACTCACATTTTGGTGGCAACCAATCAATCTCTAAATAGGACTTAAGGCCAGCTCAAAAGGAGGGACATTATGCCTGGTACGAGAAATCAGTCTGGAGAGCCAACCATCCAGCCCAGAGCCAGTGAAGTCATGGATCTTGGAAGAGAATCTATTCCCATCACTTTCCTAAAGCAGCAGGATTTCTAACTGAGTTCTGAATGTCTCTGCTTATACCCGTAGATAAGCACAGCCTTCAACTTTACCAAAGAAAATTCTTTTTGCAGCCTAGACCACTATGCAAAACCGTAGCTGATCAAAATTCAGAATACAACTATCATAAGATGCCCAGACCCAATGGATACATCCACAGCACAATTCCTGCATCTAAAGCCCTCAGAACATCTTGGAAGAGAAAGAGAAGGAGTTCAGAAGAAAGTTCAAAGTACAGGGTTGCCTTTTCAACAAATAGTGTTAGTGAAACAGAACACATATAGTGTAGTGTTTACCTTACACTTATACTACACTATGTGAAAAAAAAATGAAGGGAACATGGCATAAAGATCTAAATCTAAGGTTCAAAATTATATAATTTGATTCCAGCCAGGGAATCAGGTAGGCTAATTGCAGATCTCCACCTCTCCCTTTACTCGACCAAATCCAATCCCTTGTATCAACTTCACCTGAAATAGAACACCTGCCACGGCCTCCCCTTCCTCTCTGCCCTCGACTCCATGAAGGACCAGCTCTTCTCCACCTAACTTCTCCCTCCACACATTGTCTTTTCTCAGCCCCCAAGCCCGGTAGGCACTCCCTGCGAACCCACAAGCCCCTCCAGCCAGTGAAGTAGACAGTCTGAATGCAGATCTTCAACTCTTTCCCCAGTCCTCCAAGGCCAGTCCCCGAGTTTCACCTCCACCTCGGTACCAGACCACCTGCTGTGACCTCTTTTCCTTATCTGCCCCCATTCCCATGCGACTAAATAGATTCAGATAGGACCTTCTGCTTTCCATCCTCCTGTGAACCCACTCAGACACCCTCCCTTCCAGACAACCCAATTCCTAACATCAGCTCCCAATGTCTAGAAACACAATTTACCCAAGACCACCAGTAAGTATACCAAAAGAATTTCCTACCACAAAATACATAGTTCCTACACTCTTCTAGGAACCAGAGAGAGCAACAGAAATGAAGGAACAAAACACCCGCCCAATGAAGACAAGACCAGACATTAGCACCTAGAATTACAGTTGTCTCAGACCCATATGCCTAGATACCAGCTTTAACATAATCAATAAGAGCCAGGACAGTATGTCTCCACTAGAGCCTACCACCACACCACAGTAAGCGCAGAGAACAGCTGAACCACCAGAAAAAGACTTTTTTTTTGTAAATGCAATATCTTTTTTAATTAATTTTTATTGAGTGCTATATTTTTCTCTGATCCCCTCCCTGCCTCTCCCTTCCCCTTCAATTCTCCTCCAAGGTCCCCATGCCCCATATTTACTCAGGAGATCTTGTCTTTTTCTACTTTCTATGTAGATTAGATCTATGTATGTCTCTCTTAGTGTCCTCATTGTGGTCTAAGTTCTCTGGGATTGTGATTTGTGGGTTGGTTTTCTATGCTTTATGTTTAAAAACCACTTATGAGTGAGTACATGTGATACCTGTCTTTCTGTGTCTGGGTTATTTGACTCAAAATAATGTTTTCTAGCTCCATCCATTTTCCTGCAAAATTCAAGCTATCGTTTTTTTCTGCTGTATAGTACTCCATTGTGTAAATGTACCACATTTTTCTTATCCATTCTTCAGTCAAGGGGCATTTAGGTTGTTTCCAGGTTCTGGTTATGACAAACAAAGCTGCTATGAACATAGTTGAGCACATGTCCTTGTGGCACGATTGAGCATCCTTTGGATATACACCCAAAAGTGGTATTGCTGGATCTTGAGGAAAGTTGTTTCCTAATTTTCTGAGAAATCGCCACACTGACATCCAAAGGAGTTGTACCAGCTTTCATTCCCACCAGCAATGCAGAAGTGTTCCCTTTATCCCACTGAGAGAAAAAATTAATAAATGGGACCTCCTGAAAATGAAAAGAAAAAAGACTTTAAAATAGACTTTACAGATATGATAGGGGTCCTTAAAGAGGAAATATATGAATCCATTAAGTAAATTTATGAGAATACATACAAATGATAGTGGCAGAAAATGAATAAAAATGTTCAACACCTGAAAGTGGAAATAGAATCAATAAAGAAATAAAAGCTGAGGGAAATCTGAAAATGAAAATTATAGGACCTCATTTTTATATGAACTGCATAGGTATAATACCTTAAATAAGAGTATAGATATATAAATAGTATGTTGTAACAAAATAATCTTAAATATGTATCGATGTACAAAAATCCTTTAAACAAGAGTAAAGACACATAATACAGTATACTATAATCAAAATAACCTTAAATTGATAATAATATACAAAAATGCCTTAAACAAGAGTAGAAACATATATACAGTATAACAAAAAGTAACCTCAAATTTGTATAAATATACAAAAATCCATATCAATGTAAAATAGTTGAGATTAATGATTGCTTTTAGTCTAAAACATTTTATCCTATCCTTCCTATATCTCTCCCTTTTTATTTCTCAGAAAGAAATCCTTGAATCCAACCACCCTTGTTTAGTGTCCTCCCTTACCATGGTCAGTAACAACTTACAACCAACCCCCCCCCCTAATTGATGACAAACATTCATAACCCACCAAACAACCAAAAACCTCTTGGGAATGTGGGCATCATATTCTTGATAATACTTCCTGTTGTCTGGTGGTGATGGCATCTTTTAGGGGACCTGAGAAAATTGAAATAATGGTCAAGTTCTGGGAAAGCCAGTTACAAAATTTGCTGTCCAGCCTTGAGTCATGGAGGAAGCAGAACAGGTGGCGTGCGACAGAACATAGATTAATAGGAATGAGTTCATTTAAGTTAGAAGAGTCAGGTGGTGGTGGTGCATGCCTTTAATCCCAGCACTCAGGAGGCAGAGGCAGCTGGATCTCTGTGAGTTCAAGGCCAACCTGGCCTACAAAAGCTAGTTCCAGGACAGGCTCCAAAGCTACAGAGAAACCCTGTCTCGAAAAACCAAAAAAAAAAAAAAAAAAAAAAACAACCCAAAAAAAGATAAAAGCTAAACAACAAAACTTCTGTGTGGTGAATAACATCATCATTTAGAAAGGCCTGCAGAAAGGAAAAAGATTTTTACCAAGTACACATCCAACAGAGTGTTAATATCCAAAACACATAAAGAATTAAAAAAACTAGAAACAAAAATAATCCAATTTAAAAATGGCTACAGATCTAAATGGAGAATCCTCAAAGTGAACATTCAAATGGGTGACAAACACTTAAAGAAATGATAAACATGCTTAGTCATCAAGAAAATGCAAACCAAAACTACTTGGAGATTTCATCCTCCTCCCATCAAAATGGCTAAGATCAATAAAACAAATATCATCTCATTCTGCCAGGGATGTAGAGTAACGGAACACTCATCCACTGATTAGGGAACTGCAAACTTGTACACCCACTATGAAAACTAGTGGGAGGGTTCCTCAGGAAGACAGGAATCAGTCTACCTCAGAATCCAGCCATACCGCTCTTGAGCATGTACCCAAAGTGTGCATCATTCTACAACAAGACAATGTCTCGACCATGTTCATAATATCCTGAAATTGGAAGCAACCTAGATGTTCCTCAACAGAAGAAAGGGTAAAGAAAATGTGGTATATTTACACAACAGATATTACTCAGCTATTTTAAAAAATGAAATCATGAAATTTGAAGGTAAGTGGATAGCACTAGAAAAAAAAAAAGAGAGATCGCCCTGAGTGAGGTATTCCAGACCCGGGAAGACAAACATGGTATATATTCACTTGTATGTGGATATTAGCCATGAAGTCGATGATAATCAAGCTACAACCCATAGAACCACAGAGGGTAAGTATAAAGTAAGAGACTAGGAAGGGTAGCTATGTCTCCCTAGGAAATGGAAATTGGATAGATAGTTATGGATGGAAGGGGTGCCAAAAATGGAAGGGCCAATTGGGTAGGGTTGTAGAGTGGGAGAGAATATGGAAAAAGACAATCAAAATTAAGGGACTATTGAGGGGTAGTATGGAAACCCAATGTAGCAGAAGCATCCTACAATGTATGTATATGAAAGCGATATAAATGAAATTGCCAAATAATCGGGGAGACAGGGCCCTCAGCTGTCCATCTCTTGTCACCAAATGAAGGTTGCAGTACCAGGGCTGACTTACATCTATTGAGCTAGCGGCCAAACCTTTGTTTTCAGGTAAGAACCCATAGTCAAGCAGAGAAAGAGACAAGTCCATTTTACTTTGGTTTTTCGTTTTATGTAGAAGATACCAAGCTATGGCAGCTCAGACAGACGGGGAGTAGCATCTACCTTGTCTCAAAGCCTCTGCAATGTTCTTTGCTTCTCCCAGCACCTTTCCCTGCACTGAAACTTCTTATTTTTTTCCCACTTCCTCCCCTCACCTAACCCCCACCCCCACCTCACTTTGTGAGTTTTCGTCCTGGGATCTTTACTGATGTGTTCAGACAATTCACTCATAATGGCTAGTATATTGTAAGACCCTATAACTGAAGTTCTATAAGCAATATATTCATGCTAATGTCTATTGATATAGGATTTTCTTCAAACCTTTGGGGCCCTGTGTAGCAGATGAACAAGAATGTCCTTCCTTTCTTTGAGGGATGTTGGAAATAAATATTAGACATGGGAGCTGGATGTTAAGTACAAAAGTTTTGGCAAGAGACCTTGCTGTGCCATAATAATGGCATCTCCATCGTGGGAACATTATGAAGTTTGGCACAACTCTTATGACACACTTAGCCCTCTGGATGGGTTGGAGCAGCTGCTCCTTAACGGTCTGTTTATCATTATATTTGTCATTATATTAAATCTATGTTCAAATTACAGAAGATTATATAACTCTTAAATAGAAAAAAAAATCTTTAGGACACTGAATGTTTGGATTTGGGTATTGTCTCTTGGTTGTGATGCCAAAGGTTAATTTTTGATCGGCACATCTTATAATATCAAATCGAAAGAAAGTGAAAAGTCACTCACAGAGTAGAAGAAAACGTCTGCAAATCATACAGCTGATAAAAGTTCTTCAGTTCTTCCATATAGTAGGCCTTAAGCATGTGATAAAATCAAGACTCAATGTATGTACATGCTTTAATACCAGTTAAGTTTCTCTGCTTATACATAATCATATATAAATCAGATATTGTCTAATAGAAGGTTCCTGTATATTATAAACATATTCTGAAATTCACATATATATAAATATATAGATGAATTGAAAACACATTTTGTACAAATTTTAATAGTAGCCTACTGAGAGAAGCCAAAAGGTGGAAATAATCCAAATCCTCTTAATGAATAGATAAATCAATTATTAGGATTCAAATGTCCTGGAAAATTATGCAGTAATATACATACTGCAGCATGGACAAGTGTGAAAGCATTGTGTTAAGTAAAAGAAGTCAGATCCATAGGACCACAAGTTGTACGAGTCCATTTACATGAAATATCCAGAATACACAAATAAACAAGCTGATTAGTGGCTGAGAAGAGCTGGTCTAGGACGAGATCAATGGCTAGTGGTGGCTTCCAGCTGCTGAGGTTCCACTTGTGCTAAAATCCTTCCAGAGCTAGTGGGGTAGCCTCTTCTCAAGGCGGTCATGCTCTCTCTACCAAATTTTACAGCATTAAAATGGCCCAGCCTGGCTCACACGGTATTGCATCATTTTACCACATCATTTTATCACAGTGTTTAAAATACAGATTTGTTTTCAGAGAACATGATGAGAATGGAGAGATGAGAATGCCCCGGGTATCTAAAAGAAAGAGTATGAACTGATAGGGAAGGTTTCAAGAGTCATCAGAAAGGTACCCTGAGATCAATTGTTACAGAGTCTTGAACCTCGTGTGCAGAAGGATGTTACTATACTAACAAAGTAAGAAGCATGGACAGGTTTTTACTGAACCATAGACTGGTATGGGGTTTGTAAAGGTCCTGCAATATTTTAAATGCATGGTTGGCAGGCATGACATCTAAACAATACCTGAGAAAAAACACATTAGAATTGTACAAATAAAGGTAATTCTCCTGTGCTTTTTTAAGGAAGCTAAGATTAAAGAAAGAAGAAGGAAGGAAGTGAGGAAGAGAGGAAGGGAAGGAAAGAGGGAGGAGAAAGAGAAAATGAAAGAAAAGAAAGAAAGGGAAAGAAAGAAAGAAAGAAAGAAAGAAAGAAAGAAAGAAACAACAAAACACACTTCTAGTAAAACTTTTGCAAATTCCACTTACTATAAGCAAAAAGTAGAGCAGTGATCAACTCAATATAACAGTCTTAAATTCTTCTCCTATAATACTTTTATAGAAAAGTATGGGGAGGACTGCCTTCATAAACAATTAGTAGACTAAAGACTTAAGCCTTTTTAACTTTAAGCAAAAGAATGTTTCTCTTGCTCCCAGGCAGTCCTGGAGCCTCCTTGGAGCTGTGGGTTGATCCACATGTAAGAACAAAAGCCAGGGTTGCCAGCATTTCAGGGCCAAAAGTCAACTCTGCCGCCTGCAAGTCTGACACATAAGGCATGTAGATCTATCTTTGATAAATAAAAACCACAGACAGTTGGCACATTGGGCATGCCAAGAACGCAGGCAGGGATTCTCTATTATCCAGGCCTGGCTGACAAACACACACGAACACCTGATGCTGAGAGACTCCTGAGGTCTATGACTCTACTCATCCAGTGAGTCTAAAACCGCCCTATCATAAGTCAGAAGATGGCCAATCCCATACAAAGGCCTCATTGCATAGCGCCCCCTTTGCACACCTGACTGATTTCTAAATTAAAGCTAAAACATTCCAATTCAATGTCCAACTAAGAAGTATTTTTTTTATTTTAAAATGATCTGCACAGCAATTGGGGGTCATGTGTGGCCCTTTATGAGCTCCAAAGCTTGCCTCTGCCCCTCTGGACTATCTACTTCTCTTCTCCCTTATGGCTTTCACATTCCCTGGCTTATTGTGTCCTTGCTGGCATGAGAAGTTCTAAGTATACAACAGCAAAAGTATTCTTCCTAGTTTCAAGCTGCCACCACAGCCAAACAGACAAACAACACACTGCTTCAGAGACACACGAGCTTTCAAATGTGTCATCTCCCAGTCCCGTTTGAGAAATGGCAAGACTCTGTGCCAAGCACCTAACATTAGAGACACCATTCAATTCTAAGCAGGGTTGTTTATTCGGAATAGGGTGGACATTTAGGAGAATCAGACGAGGCAAAGGGGTGGTTTATACCACCAAGGTGAGTGCCAGCAGCATCCAGATTTTTGCAGATCTCCCCTTTCTCTGAACACGAATGTATGCATCCTCCTGCCTAAGCAACCCAGTACCCAAACAGCTTATATAAAAAACATGCTCATTCTTCACGACCACGAGAAGGAGATGATATTCAAAGGCAAGTATTATCTCCGAGCCTTCAACTGTACTATGACATTACAATCTTTAACTTCCTTTCAGTCATTCACAAGCAGGTCTCCTGGGGAAGTATTGTAGAAACATAAAACATTATGCAAAATTTGCTGACATATTAAGTCTTGAGACATTTTACAAGGTGAACACATTCTCTCCTTTTGTATATAAGTCACTGCAAAATAAATCCTATACATTTAAAATGCAGGTACAATTTATAACTCCTAATCTGATTCCTACTAACTGAGCAATGAGATAGTAATCACATGCAAGTGTCAGGGACTCTTGCTGACGACGTTCTATAGTAAATATGACACATGGTGTCCAGACAGACTTTTCCCTGGGCCACCAGCTCACAAAAGAAATGTCATGGAGACTTATTAAAAATTATGTAATTTAGGCCTATAGTTCAGGCTTCTATCTAGCTCTTATAGCTTAAATTAATCCATATTTTTTTAATCTACATTCTCCCATGTGCCTGTTACCTCTTCCCCATTTTGCCCACTCTGCTTTCTCCATGTCTGACTGGCAACTCTGCATTTCTTCTTCTTTGTTTTTTTATTTTAAAAACTTTTCTTTCATTTTACATACCAACCCTAGTTCCTCCTCCCTCTTCTTCTCCTGCCCTTCCCCACTTCCCTATCCTACCCCCCATCTACTACTTAGAGGGGGCAAGGCCTCCCTTGGGGAGGCAATGAAGTTTGCATAACAAGTTGAGGTAGCACCAGGCTTCTCCTCCCCCCCACCTCCCCACCCCCATGCATCAAGGATGAGCAAGATTTCCCAACACAGGGAATGGGCTCCAAAAAGCCAGTTCACGCACCCAGGATAAATCTGGGTCCCACTGTCAGCACCACCCAACAGATCAAGCCACATAACTGTTGCCCACATACAGAGGGCCTAGTTCAGTCCCATGCAGGCTCCCCAGCTGTCAGTTGGTTTTCCCCATCATGATCTTGACCCCGCCCCCTTGCTCATATGATCCTTGCTCCCTCTCTCCTACTGAACTCCAGGGGCTTGGCTATGGATCACTGCATCTGCTTCCATCAGTTACTGGATGTGTAGGCTCTGTGAGGACAATTAGGGTAGTGTCTAATCTAATTACAGGGCCAGGCCAGTTCAGGCACCCTCTCCATTATTGCTAGGAGTCTTAGCTGGAATCATCCTTGTGGATTCCTGGTACTCTGCGTCTCTTCTCGGAACTCTCTCTGTCCAGAAGTCTGTTGTACCTCCTGCCTAGATGTTAGCCCTTTAGCTTTCTATTAAACAATCACAGTAACACATCTCTACACAGTGTAAGGACTATTCCACAACAATGGTGCTGGCCTCAGAGAATGTATCATATGCCTTCGCTGTTTGGGACATATGATAGATGTTCAGAGTGACTGGGTTTTCTTATACTCATTTGAGCTCATTAACAGCAATGAAGGAGCATAGCCATGCACAACTGTTTTCAGGCCATGTTCTGCCTTTGTGAGGTTTGATCTTATTTGAAAATTAGAGAGTGAGCATAGCTCTCTAAAAACTGATTTTTGTGTCTACCTGCATTGCATCGCCCACCATCACCAGGCTTTCCTCTAAACTAAGAATCCCCGGGCTTTTCTGTCTGACTGTTGGATCTAAAATCCTAAAAGCACTTATCAGTATAAGCCTCCAGTTGGGGAATATAGCAGCCACATCACAAAGTTAAAGTCCCCTTTCAACAGAAAGACCACAGTTCTAGTCCCTCATCTGAGCTCCCACAGAAAAGGGCTCTCTACGCTTCACCTGGCTCACTTGGAGTCTTAGTGAGTCTCTCGGTGGAACTCCTCCTTGCTGGATTTCTCAGTGGGACCATTCTTCCCCGTGCCTGTTACATCATTCCCATTTACAATGATAATTAGATAAAATAAGCCAATACATTCTCAGTCACGCTCATTTCACAAAGTAAAATCACTCTGACATTTTGCACCAGAAGCATCACTAAATATGCCTTCCTATCAATCCAATACTCCTCTGTGTAGCCTCCATGTGGATGGAATGGAAATACATGAGATACTTGATTGTATCTGAAATTCAAACGTAAAGTGCCTGGGTTAACAAAATACTCTGTACCTAGTAACCATGGATAAGTTTTCATTCTGACCAACATCAACACATACTCCATAGGGCTTTAATGACAGCTCACTCTATATTCTGCTCATCCAGCTTTCTCAAGGAAAACCCAAGGTCTAGATTTGGATGATGGTTTAAAAAAAAAAAAAAAAAAAAAAAAACCTTCTAGTTTTGTCTTAATTACCAATCAGGGACCCCAGAGATTTAGGCTGAAAAAAAATAAATGACTTTTCTGTGTCTTGGACCTGTTTCATATCTATTAGTACTCAAAGCAGAACAAGGATGATTAACTAAAACCCTGGGAGCCAAAGGATTTAGAGGGCTCAATTTCAGAGAGAAACTTTCTTTGTGACACGGAGGACAAAAGAAAGCCATCGCAGTGACCGAATGGTGATGCTCCTCCCGCTCTTCCTCCCTGGAAAGATACAGGAAGCCTCCAGCTCTGCAAGCAAGTCCGAGTCCAGAACCTGTGGCAATTTCCTTTTTTTGAAGCACAGGTCTTGTGGAAGAGCAGCCGACACCCTTCAGCACTGAGCCGTCTCTCCAAGCCCAAACTAGTAAATCTTACTCACTGTCTGGTCTCTGATTCTCTCCCAAGGAGGAAGAGGAAAATTCCATGAAAGTAGAAACTAGAAGTGTTATGGGAAGAGAAAAGGGTGGGCAGGTATATAAGCTAGGAAACAAATTCAGCTTCAGAAACAAATATTTGAGGAGCGAAGAACCGGAGCAACGAACGACACCACCAAAGCTAACAGCTGTGCCACGGGGTCAAAGAGCTCTAGACAGGATGCCCAGCAAGAAATGACAAGTTCTGAGATCCAAACACACTTCACAAGAAGGAGACACCAGGCTATCTGCTAACCACAGTGAGACGGACTCTTGGTCACATCACATAAGAGGCCACCAGGTGTCAGTGCCAGCTAGGAAAAGAAAGCATCTTCAGGGGCCTGGGAAAGTTTGTAAGTTATCGTGAGGTTATACCATAGGCACGTTCGTGACTCAAAAAGTAAAAGAGACCCTCAGAAGGAGAAGCTCACACGCACCGAAAAGATTGTTAGGAAGCATGATAGATGGACTCCCATCTTGTTCGTGAAATAGGAGCGCACACAGTGGGAGACAGAAGCGAGGGTTTGCAGAGGACAGTAAATCATTTTAATCAACCCGACTGTCAGGAACAGACCCGTTCAGGAACAGCAAAAGCATGGCATGCAGGGGCAGCTGTCTGGATACACGGACACTGCCTAACTCCAAAGGATGTGAGGGCTTTCCCACATGCCCCATGCTAATGACCTCTCTTCAGGGATTTTGTGTGTCTGCTGGGGTTTGTTTTATCGCTTTATTTTGTCTGATGATTGAGATGGCACCGGTGTATTAAGAGAGTAAAAGGCACTCCCGGGTGTGGAAGGGCACTAGTGAGCCAGGAAGACAGAAGTCACTCTAAAGCCCAGCACTGAGAGTGTTCTGACTCCTTAGAGATTATTTCCATATTATTTGTGCAGGCTGTGTTAGACTTTTCCTAGGTGGGAATGGGTTCCTGCCCTTCTGCCAGCTGGTTTTATTTTTATTTTTCATTTGTTTTGTTTGTTTGCTGTGATTTTGAGAGAGTCTCACTATTTAGCCCTTGCTGGCCAGGAACACAACACATACACCAGGCTGGCGTCCAATTCTCACAAACCCTTTAAGTGCTGGGAGAAGTCCTGACGCGGCCACACCCTCGTGTGTTCAGCAGCTGCTCTTCCCAGCCCCGCAACGTTCCCCTTCCCGAGAGTTGTGGTCTCAGGAAGCTGTTTCAGGAAGTTGAAAGTTGCTTCAGATTCTTAATGAAAAGTGGACAAAAATTCAGTTTATTTAGAGAATTGCCTCTACCCTAAAGAGTCAGATAAAAACAATACATTCCACTTCCCCATTTGGAACCTGAATTTACCATACATAACTGACAGGCATTCCCCAAGAAGTAATTTCATGTGTTTTCATTTTAGAGTTCCCTGGGGTCATAGGGAAAACTCACCTATGCTTTCAGTGAGGCTAGATTTTTCATAATCATTCACTAAGAAATAAAAACAAAACTATCCCCAAGGAAATAAAAAAACCCTTGGTACTATAACAGCTTACACGTATCCAGCATGTCTCCTGTTGCTCTTCTGGGAAAACAGTTGTGCTTTGCAGTGAAATCCTGCCATCCCCACAGTGAAAGTGAGGAGAATGAAGCTCAGGCCACAGTGCCTTCATCTGCTAACCTCAGCTTTCCATCCATAAAAGTTGCAAAATCAAGTCTAAGAGCAAATGCAAATAAACATACATATACTACTAAAACCAAACCGTTTCCAGAAACAACCACTACACAGTAGTAACAAAGTTTCCAACTGAGGCAATTGTGTCCCATATTACTTAAAGAGATTACATCTGCTAAAAAGTTACAGTACTGTAAATAAAATAAAACATCATCATTTTTTTCATATCTTTGGTAGGAGTGAAGTATGTTAAAGCCTGTTATACTTAGTTTTGATTTATAAGGATTAAATTTATATTTTCCAACTTTATTATAAGAAAGTAACGTAGAGAAAGTAAAAGCTATAGATATGTGTGAAGGCATCTGGGCAGATAAACCAGTTACACAGCTGGCTTCTGAACTGGAGCAAAGCTGGGTAGTTAGGCTGCAAACACAGTTTCATCATGGAGACTAGGGATTAAGTGAGAGGGGGCTGTGGTTCCTTAATTATGATCTCACAGTTATCCAGTACAGGATCAAGATGAGGAGAACACTGCAACAATTAGAGGAATTTTCCCAAGCATGCGGGTCTGAGTCTGGGAGTGATAACAAAGAGGAGAGAACCGCAGAGGCCCTGCTATAAAATGAGGTGCTGCTTTGGGCAGCTCGCTTTTCCGCTAGCAGGAGGTTCTCACGGAAAGCAGTGAGAGTCCCCAGGAGAGAAGTCTGTGTCTTGCAGGTCACTTCTGTTTCAGGCCTGCTTCTAAGAATATCAGCTTTTAGCCTCAACTCATCACTGTCCAGCTTGTTTGACGCACAGAGCAAGAAGGCTTCCATGACTAGAAGATACCATCGCCATCCCAGCCTTCATCGCTCTCTGAGAAAAAGTGCAGCTATCTGTAATAAGCAATGGTCTGGGTAAAGAGATGGATACTGGGAGATGAGAGAAGATATACTGAAATATGGACAAATAGCAAGCAGCATAGACTACATGGTGCCCCAGGGCAGGCACTGAGAGTGAAAGCTGCCACATGGCCAAGAGCAGATCAGACATCAGACTTTCCTAAACCAAGGACATACTGACTAAGCTGTGCTTGCTTACTTTCTCACCCAAATTCAGATCAGAAAAGATTGAGAGGGCAAAGGGAATCACAAATAGACTCTTGATAGAAGTGGGAAACAGAGAATTTGCCAACATGGAAAAATCTAGAAGGGAATCATTTGGGTAAAAAATATATGTGTTTTAATCTCCTGGGATGTTTTTACTCACATTCGAACCTCCTGTTCTTTGCCAAAAATAGTTACCTGAAGAAACCACGTTGTCTGGTTTACCTTAAGGTTCAATAAGAAGTTAGCACATTTCTGCAGAAAACCAGCAGGTATTATTCAGGCTGTCAAGATCCAAAATATCTACATTTGAGAGAGAATCAACTTGGATGAATTCTAGCTTCTCTAATATATGTTCTTAAAGAAGAAAAAAAACATAACTCAGCTATTCAGTAGTAAAGGCAAAGCTCTCAGAGACTATAAATCAATTGAATTGACAGACAATGAAAAGCGAATAGGCAAAAGTAAATGCTGTGGACATAAGATGGCCCCTGTAGAAGCTGCCAAGGTGAAAAAGATTATTGGATTGCAGCTTATTTACATAAAGTTAAATAACATCTAGATACAGCAGGTCAGGGCACCATCTATGTATTTGCTACTTATTAGGAGGTGGAAGTCTTTCTGACATGAGATATATTCAGCAGCCCAAGTATAGTATAGTGTGTGTTTGGATATGCATTTGTATTTATATACCATTGGCATTGCACGAAGATTACATAATAATCTTTCAAATCTGTAAAAAAGTAAGATCATCAATGGACCCACAAAATCCTCCTACAAGAGTGAGTACAAGCTGTGAGACATCGTGGGGTGCATTGAGGACCAGGAGAATTTACTAACTAAGCGTTGACTAGATGCCTTCAAAATAGATAGAAGATTACGGGAAAGTCAGCAAAGAGATTATATTTATATCTATAGCTGTCTCACAAATTGACAGCTTAAAATAACAGGAGTCAGCTTCTCCACAGAGCTTCTGAAGGTCAGGAATCTGGCCGGGAAAATCAGATCTGCAGTGAGGTCACATTACAGGCCTGAGCCACAGCAGTCCCCATCTCCTTCCAAGATCACTCATAGGGCATCTGGCCACATCATAGTCTGTTTTTGCCAGGTGGCCTTCTTCATAGGACTCCTCACAGTGGGGAGCTGCTTCTCGGGAAGGACATAAAATAAGAGACACAGCTGCCAAGAAAGCCCTGGTGGTGCTTAGCATCAAAGATAAAATGCCACCATTGCATCCCTCAGATTACACAGTGACACATGTCAGCCCTGGAACATTCACGTGTACTCACATTCACACTAATAGGGAATGGATTAGATTAAAACATAAAATATGATCACATAATAAGCCTTTACCTGAGAAAATCCCTATGTAAACAAAGAAGTGACTTCCTCAATGACATCTCACTAAAGCTTCTGAGCCCTGAAGCAAGATCTAAAGAAGGTGAGAAAAAGCACTGGAGGGAGTAAGCCATGTCCCTAACAAGAAAGAAAAGGAAAATGGTAAGGGAGGAACTTGGGTGGGAGAGCAATCAGATTGATTGATGGCGATCTAAGAGTCCAAGGAGTATGCTCTGGAGAAAACAATCACTCTCACTTAGAACATTTTTATATCTGCTCCTTAGAAGGGAAGAAAAGAAGTCCATGGTTTCTTCTCCTCTTAGAATAATCCTTCCCCTCAACTTTATTTCTAGGTAGCTATGGTGGCTTCCAGCTATGGATCCCCACTGGAAACCTCAGGACCCACATAGCTGGAGAGGTAGAAACCCATCAGCCACAGACCTATCAACTTGTTCCAAAGAGACGCAAACACTGAAGGTTGTTATTAACAATCTCCACGGCATAAGTGATGTATGAACAGTGATTCACGCAATGTCACCATTGAGAATCATATGCTGCAAACAGAACATATGTCTGACATGATTCTAAAGGCAAAGTGTATTTGTTATGGTCACTGACCTAAATTCGAGGTTTGACCAGAACCAAGGTATTTGGGATTTTGTCTGTACTGAGACGAAGGCTTTAAAAATGAAATATGACTGTGGTGACTTTAAGAGGAATCAGCAAATTGTATGATATTTCTGCCACCAGGGCTACAGTGGACTCCCTCTTGCTTGAACTATAAACCAGGCTGCATACCTCCTAACAAGCAAAATAGAGCTAAAATGACATTCTGTTCAGGTTTTATGAAAGGACGTGACTTCCACCTGCCCATTTCTTGAAGAACATGTATCCAGAATCTTTGGGCATGACTTTTGATGTCCAGCTTCTCTGAAACCAGAAAGAACTCACAGAGAGGTCAACAAGGTTTAAAGGCAGAGCCTGGAACAGGTCCTGAGATGATGGCCTCCTGGCGCTCAGTGAATGTGAGTGTAGAATGTTAGCTAAGACCCTGACCCCATCACTGGGAGATGATGGTACCCTAAGAGGCTCTGAGGAGACCATCTCCCAGCTCCTAATGTCCTCAGTATTATCAAAAAGAGAGAGAAGTGACTATTAGTTTACATCAGCTTCTGAAACAGTCCTTGCCAAAGTGAAAACTTCATCAAACATATATTACCAGAGAAGGGATTTCAAAGAACATATTTACTTTATCTAAAGTACTTCCATGTGTTTTTACTTGAATTTTGGAGTTCCTGAAACCCAACGATTAAATTTTCACTTCCTCTCTCCCTTTTATATGCAAACCTCTTCCAGAACTTTCTCATGTGTAGAAACTCAACTGTGTCTAATCTTTCCATGACATGACTAGTGTGCCTCCCGTCCATCTATTTTGAAATTCTAGTAGTAATCAGTTGTGGGATATTCAATCACACTGTGAAATCCAAGTTTGCATTTGTATCAGTTAAATAAAACCAACCTTGGGACAGGAGACAGGGACAGCAACTAGTGACAAAAAGTAATTATAAAAGAGTCAGGGGTCAGAGAAAGTCCAGAAGATGAATAGAGAGATCTACAGGAAGTAAGTAGTAGGGAGGGACTTTGAGTGTGGTGGTTTTTTATTTTGTTTTGTTCTTACATACATTCTCTTTCTGAGATGCTGAAGAAGAAGGAAGGTCAGCTGGTTGCTCCTCAACTTCTCTGAGCTAGCAGGTTTTCACCCCAGCCTCTGGCTCCCAAGTCTTATTGATAAATAGAACAAAAGAGATTTAGTTAAAAAACTCCGTTTGGTAGCAGTGGCCAGAGGTGGATCTGGTGGGATGTAAAGGACTCCTGCCTGAGAAGCAGGCCCTGAACTGTGCAGCCACACTTGCTGGTTAAAACAGCAGTAGGTTCAGCTGCAGCCACTGTCCTGATGGAAAAACATTTTCCTGGCCCAAAGTTTGATTTTATTTAAATTAATTAATACAGATGCAGGTTCAGGGTTCACAGTGTGACTGAATATCCCACAACAGTGATCACATTGGAAAATAAACGTCTTGAGAAGAGAATACACTAAATAATCAAAATTATGGTATTTTCCTGGAGCATGGCAATATCAGAAGGATAATTTTCAACAAGGCATTAATATAAACTTGACTAGTCTGTTCCAGCAATGTTGAAGAACCATATTAAACACACAGGTAGTTCTTTTCCAGACCCAAGGAGTTTTGCATAATGAAATATACCCAATACAGGAAATGATCACAATGAGCTTGTTTCCCAAACCTAGTTCAGAAGGTGCTACACATACAGACATATACATGGCTTCAGGATGACAGGTGTCAGTCAATGGGAAGGAAGTCCCCAGCACTGTTGTCAGGATGGCCATGAAAAGAAAGGAGTAGAGGATGGATGGTGGACAACGAGCAAAGTCTGTGAGCCAGGATGACATCGGACATCTGAGCTCCTAACTCAAAGGAACATCAAAGGTTTCTCCTAAACATATGGACCTCCTACCAGCAATGGTGCAACCACACATGGCAGTTCTGAATGCAGTGTCCCTAGATCTGAACTCAGTGTCCCTAGTCCTTCTCTCCTGTGCGTGAAGAGAGTCAGAAAGTTTTCCCAAATGCTGTTTTCTCTGTAGGACTTGGTAGCCATTGCATATTTCTGCCGTTGTACACTGGCCTTTACCCATGATCAGCTCTCTTGTTGGTGTCAAATGCAATATAGGAATGTAGTCTATCCTTTCGGGTTCACAGTTACTCCACTGGTCAACTTCTGGTCCTTTATATAAGTATAGATAGATATCTTGACATGACACTATCTTTATGTCCTAAAAACTCGACTACCGGGCTTCCTTGTGTCAGTCTAAGCTGGGTAAATGACAGGAGATTATTAGAGGAAATGCATACGCTCTTTATCAATGTATCTATATGATTGGGGCCTTCATCTGCATGCTTGATGATCATCAGACATATAAAAGTGGTCCCTGTGTCTGCAAGCACAATAAGATCGTTTGGGAAGCCTTTGGAATGTACTGATACCAAGCCAGTCCAGACAAATTACATCTAAACCACTAATGAAAGGGCCCAGGCCCTGGTGGTGTTAAAAAGCTCCTGTAATGATTCTAATGTGCAACTAAGTGTATTTCTGATCTATATTATTTTCCTGTCTAACAAACCCTCTTGTATTTTCATAATAACAGCTGCCCAAGCCTTCTGGTACTTCATATCTTTCTGTTTCCATAGGTCATCTTTAATACTACAGGTAATACTGAACATGGTTCCAAATCTTCATTATAGGACATACACTAGACAGGAACTTAGAAAACCCCTGGAAATAAAAGGGCACTGAGGAGAACTTTCTGTCTTGAAAATGAATATTCTATAATCAACATTATCCTGAGTCTACTCATTTGACCTCAGGGATTTGGTAATGATCTCCAAGACTCTTACGTAACCTGATTACAACCGGGTGCCCTCTAGTCTAGATTCGACATCTATTGCGCCAACAAGACAACTCAGAAAGTCCTGCAGAGTAGCTCAGACCGTCTGTGCCAAGCTTACCTTTCTTGAAAAGTGACAGAAGAAAGGGAAGGCAGAATAGACTTAAATATACTATCTCCTCATACCTGTGAATCACAAACACCAGATAACTGTCCGCATCTCTCCAGAAGACCCCATCCTTAAATATGCAGCCTCCTCAGGATTTTCAATGTCCCCCTTTCCTTTACAAACCTAAGACCTATGCCTGTGTGTATATCTTTCTATCACTTCATTTCCCAATGGGCTACATCCCTTATTTTTCACATTCGGGACTTGTAATTCCTTTTCTTCCAGGTTTAATGAACTTTAATTAAAAATAAAAAGTATGTATTATCTACCGATACCAGGGCTTTCTTGTGCATGCTTGATATATGTATACATGATGAAATGATCTGTTATAGCAATTATATATTTGTTCCCTCACATGCTTATCAGTTTGTAGGATAACCACAAAGAGAAGGGAAAACTCATACTTCCAGCAATTCTCAAGTGATTATTTCATCAGTAGGCTGCACAAAAACCCTTCCAGAACTCACTGATTCTAACTGAAATGCTGTATTATCTCCCAAGTCTTGAGTAACAATAATTTCTTTTGGGGGGGGGGGTAATAGAAACACTTCGAGAGAAGTGTCTCAATGCCCACAGTGTCTCTTTAGTCAACAGTGACCCCTTTAGCACTAGGACCTTCTCAGCCACACTATAAAGGGGACAGTGGAACATTCCAAGAGGGTTTATTCCAATAGGCAAGTCTGCATCATTTTCTTCTGAGGATACAACTTAGGAGAATATATAGATCCATAAAAAACAAAAAAATAGAAGTTGTAGGCAGAAATAAAGTACAACTACATGTGATAACATCACTCAAGTTTGCTAATGTCAAATCTTCTGAGCTTATTTTATCCAACCTAGTTGTTCTTTGACGAAAGCTATCCTGTGTGGCGCACACGAAAGACATCAAATTACTGCGATTAATATTGTGTAAGTTTTCTTTCATCTGAAATCGAAAGCATCTAATACAGAAGCCAGGCAGTAGTGGTGCACGCCTGTAAGCACTCAGGAGGCAGGGGCAGGTGACTCTCTGCAAGTTCAAGGCCAGTCTGGTCTACAGAGTGAGTTCCAGGACAGGCAGAGCTGTTATGGTGAAAGTACGTCTTTGTATGACAATTCTAGAAAACTCAAGTTGTCCAATGGTTTCTGAACTGCCATCTAGGGTATCTGGAAATATCGAACGCTCCTAACAAGGTTGAAGTACTGAGAAACATTGTAGAAATACTCTAGAATTTGTGGCTTTGACAATTCTCCGTGGGTCCCTCACTGAGGTCTAGCAAGAAAAGGGATTTGGTTTACAAAGAACATCTCTACCTCCAGCCAACATGGACACACAGAGGGAAGATCAGAAAGCTTCACCACACTGTAAACCTTTCTGCCTACAAGTAATAGAGAACGTTTATCTTCTTGCTTTCAGGATTAAAGAGATATTAAATTCTCCCTTCCAATTTAGCTAGAAGTGGAGCTAAAAGAGGAGCAGAAGATAAGACAGGCACCTTCGAGGAAACGTCAAACATTTTCTTCCCCTGATTTTTTCTAAATACTCAGAAGTGAAACCTCCATGACCACAAAGGAGATAATGAACTCAGGGGGAAGACTTGGTGGTTGACTACAGCAAAAGTAAAATCAGACTTTTGAACTCAATTGGGATTCAGACACAGTAGAGAACGTGAAGCTACTTATTACTCCAGCACCCATTGGCTAGACAAGACATCTGCTCTATCTAGGACCTATTGACTAGACAAGATAATTGACTTTGTCAATATTAAATCTGCAAGCCCACTAAGCTTTAAAGGGACTTGTGATTTTAAATAACCCTGATTACAGTCTTCCTTTCTTAGTTAGATATGCATTTTGAGAATGGGCCTTCTGGTACATACTGGATTACTAGCTTCTGTAAGTGGTCTTTCTTTATGTAAAGTTTCTTTAGATTATCCAGTCCACTATTGCTTACCATTGGGAACCACCTAGTTTAGATATAGCATGAAGCCTGATTCACTGAATATCCCTGACTATGCCTTTAGTAATGTGTTTGGTTTTGTTTATTTTTTTTTTATTTTTTTGCTTAACGCACACCTGGTGAAAATGGTAACATAGCCTAATGGATAACTTTTTAGAAATCAAACAAGGACTTGTTCACTAAGGGTCCTGACGGCTCTCTTAGCACCATGAATGTTGAGTTTCTTGCCAGATCTGATGTCTCATTAAAAATCCTCCCTACGGAAAACACCAAGTACCTTGAAACAGTGAATCTTGGTCCAGGGATTTCGCAACGAGAAGGCAGACCACCAGGGCAGGGTCACACTCAGTCTCCCCTTCCTCCTGCTGGGTCTGTCAGAGCTCCATGCGCTCCTGACACGCCAGCAGCGTGTTTGCTTTTCATTTGTTTGTGGCTTATTAAAGCCACAGATGTGGGTGGGTGGCAGGAACTCAGCACTTTTCCTTCCTCGGCGATAAGGCCGGGCCATGAACAATGCACACATGGCTCCTATTAGAGTAAATGGAAGGCACGTGTCTAATTTGAAGGGTAAAATTGGCAAAATTGAAACAGCTGCAGCTAGTGACCCTCCACTCTGATGCTGAGTGAGGTGAACAGTTCAGTCCCTTCTAACCTGCGTGTGTGACTTCCTTACTGCACAACTGCTATCCTTTCCTGTTTTCTTCTTAAGGCCTAGGATTTTCTCTGAGCTTTTTGGGGGTTAGTATCCATTTCTTTCTTTCTTATTATGAAAGAATTTGGGAAAGTGCACTTTGCATTAAGTCTATTAATACCAGTGATAACTGACTACACCCTGGAGCCAGCATAAAGTGTGTAACCAATGAGTCGGACATTGTTAAGGGACCCAAATATGCAATTGAGGCAGCAGAGTAAAAGTAAAATTCATTTTGCTCTCAATTGTGCGTGGTTGTTGAATAACTTAAAATAATGATAGTTAATGAATAACCCAGTGAACGTTCTTGAACATCTCAATATGTCAATAACGAGCAGAAACAAAAAAAATCATTCTCTAGAATTTCATATTATGGAAATACAGTCAAGACAATTGTCTCATACATAAAATCATGGAGGCATAGATGTTACTACTTACTGTTATTCTGTCTGTGCTCAAAATTTACTGGCTGCATGAATAAAACCATTACAATCTATGTGAAAAGGCTAACCAAAGCCAGAAGAAACAAGCTGTAGAACTGAATGGGAAATGATAACTCATCAGCCTAGAACTTAATATCAAAGCCGATGAGACAGACCAGGAAGGGTGTGTGCCGTCCGGCTAGCTTTGGAGAGGCTGACCTCTAAGAGACAGACACAGGGCAGGGAGACATCAAGACGTTCTCAGAGATGTAAGATGAGGAGGAGGAGTAGATGTGATGGGAGAGGAGACCAAACTAGCACCTACTTAGTAAACCAGGCCCAAACTATCTAACGCTAGAGAAATATCTACTTGACCCATCTCTGTGGATAGAATTTTCCCTTACAATCCTCAGCAAGACCCAACAAAGAGAGTGGCAAAGTATTACCTATGCAGTCCACATGTTATCTATGCTTCAAGTGGGACAATAGACATTATGTCACTAAATAAGACACTGCTAACCTTTCCTAGTATTCAAGAAAGTTAAAAAAGTTAAACATGATATGTTCTCAATTTTGTTTATCATATGCTCGAACTAGATTTTGAGCATCTTTCTGCACCTGTTATCAAATGTTATGGGGAATAAAAAAAATAATAAACATGCCAGAAAACGTAGGAGAAGTTAATGATATTGTTTCTGTGATTGTACTTCATGTATGAAAATTGGTTTCACGTTATAAATTTAACTTACAATCTTTGGTTATACCAATACTTACGTTTCATAGTGTTTTGCAAAGCAGCATAAAGTTTGGATTCTCTCTCCATCCTGAACAAATTTAACAACAACTGACCTAGAAAATTGATTGTCTCAAATTAAGGAGACTCCTAAATTGTTATTTATATACATGTCTGTTGAAAAAAAAAAGAAGAAAAAGAAACAATGGATGATGAGATGCTGTAACTGACAAAAAAAGTACTATTTGTGACTTTCACTTCTTACTGGAAGTCTTACAGTGAGTTTAGTGTAGAATGTATCCTCTGATAAGAACACAGAATTCTATCTTGATCCTAAAATAAAATGTTTATTACCAAAGATGCATAATAATCTGAAGTGGGACATGAATCAACCAGGTGAGACTAGTGAAGCTGGAGACCAAAGAAACGAATGTTAGAAATTTTAGTAACTATTACATATAAACATGCATGCGTGCACACACACACACACACACACACACACACATTAATATTCTCAAAGTAGCACAAGTAACATACATGAGATTTTCAGGATTCCCAGGGCTGTTAAATTACTATTTCAGTTGAACTACATTGGCTTCTGGGTTCGGGAGGTGTCACACCATAAATTTTAGGCTCACACAAGGTTATTCACATTCACCCCACTGCCTACCTGGTCAGAGGACTTTCCTCCTGATAGATATATTCACACACATCATCCCATGTGCTCCAAATTCTGGCTTAACTCTTTAGTTCATTACTAAGTTTTAAAATGAGACTTGGTATGTATCAGCAACAGTCATGTGACCCATTTCTCAATCGTACCTAAAGGAGGCTAGAAACCACGTTCCCTGGAGGTAAAGGCAGACCTATGAGGAAGACACCTGAGTGCTATCTTCATGGCTGACTTATGTGAAAAAAAATTCTCCCTTTGGAAATGATCAAATCTTACAGTTGTTTGTGTTAAACAGGGGGAAGAGTGCTGTAGAATATTAATTTAAGATGTGTTGCATTTGTTTACGCTGTGGAACAGTTGTTTAATGATGCAAGATATGTTGCACTCTTCTTTGTTGCATTTGTTTAACTCTGCGAAGCTGCGTTACTTTGCCTGTCTGAAACATCTGATTGGTCAGATAAAGACCTGAACATCCAATTGCGAGGCAGAAGAAAGGATAGGCGGAGCTGGCAGGCAGAGAGAATAAACAGGAGGAGAAATCTGGGACAAGAACTAGGAGCGAGAGAAGGAGGAGGACTACAGGGACCAGCCCCCCAGCTACACAGTGAGCCCTGGAGTAAGAAATAAAGAAAGATATGAAGACATAGAGAAAGGTAAAAGTCCAGAGGCAAAAGGTAGATGGGATAATTTAAGAAAAGCTGGGTAGAAATAAGTTGAGCTAAGGTTGGACACTTAATAAGTAAGAATAACACTCGGTGTGTGTGATTTATTTGGGAGCTGGGTGGCAGGCCCCCCAAAGAGCCAAAGAGTAAAAACAACAAACTACAGAAGAAAGCACATGCATATCTACATCTCAAAATAAGCAGTCTCTCAGTCTTTGGCAAAATACTAAAGAGAACAGAGTCTCCTCAGCCCAGTGAAGAAGGACTCCTTTATCATTGGCACACAATCATTTTCTCTACCATCATCTAAAGGAGCTAGGCAGACTTCCTACTTTTCCACCTTTGGAGAATGCATAGACACAGAATTGATTTATGAATCTGGACAACCTTTGCCACCTACACGAAAAATATTTCTCACATAGCTATTCTCAGCTGTTGCCTTTTCCTGACAGAGTATCAAAGGCTCTGGCAGATAAATTCTTCACCGCTGTGGCAGCCTAGGGTGCTGGCATTTGTAAAGCTGCATATTTCTGTCATCACCCATGAGCTGAGCACAGGCGAAAGCTCCGCTTGTGCTGAAGGACAGGCAGCTGTTGTCTGTGGGAGAAAATGCAGCTAAACCCTTTAACACACAACCTCAGCATCTCCTTTCCGAGAATAAGGGAGAGCTGGAGAGCTGGGGGTGGGGTGGGGCTTCTGGCATGGGGTCTTGGACCTTGGACCACACCTGTACTCTGCCTAAGCAGAAGTCTGAACGAACAGAGACAAATCCTATTCTGCCTCTCGAGTCCTGTCTCGGGTCGCATTCAGAAATTGCTTACTTCCACTTTGTGTAACAAGGCTCCCAGGTGGAAATAACCTCTGACGGTGTTTACGCTGTGTAGACGTAGGGTGAACCTAAGGCAGCAAAAGGAAACAAATGTGAAGACCACACCCTCCTTGCAGCTCTGCTTCCCATCAACTGAAATGTCGACTACAATTCCTTACTGGACAGTGATGAAAGGCATTTTCTACCTTGGAGAGAGGAGGGGAAGGAAAAGGAGAAGGAGGGGCTGGAGAGATAGCTCAGTGGTTAAGAGCATTGCCTGCTCTTCCAAAGGTCCTGAGTTCAGTTCCCGGCAACCACATGATGGCTCACCACCATTTGTAACGAGGTCTGATGCCCTCTTCTGGCCTGGAGACATACACGCAGACAGAATAGGGTATACATAATAAATAAATAAATAAATAAATAAATAAATAAATAAATATTTTTAAAAAAGGAGAAGGAAACAAAGAAGAGTGGGAAGAAAGAGAGAAGCAGGGTGAGAAGAAGTGTGTGTGTGTGTGTGTGTGTTTATGTGAGAGAGACAGAGACAGAATCACAAGGCAAGGCAACACTTTATACATGGATTATTTTTTGGAGCCAAAAATTAATGCAAAATTAAAATTTCTAAACCTTTCAGCTTTGCTGAAGAAGCTGAAGCTTGAAAAGAAAATTGAATTTGAGCCGACAACTGTAGTAAGAGGTTACCATGTTGGTATAATTGATATAACTATTCAGGTACATCATGGTGCTTGGATGTGTGGGTACAAAGGGGGAAGGAAGGAAGTACACTCTATTCCCGGGGATAAGGGACTCTGGCTTCCAGCTGCGGGTCTGTGGTCATTTGTTCATTATGGATTAATCTGGGAGGATGGGCTCCTCCAGACACAGGGTGCAGAGAAAACACAAGGAACACAAACTGGTTTCCTGGGGGCCCGTGAAAGAGTGTCCTCAAGCCCCTGTGAACACCGCCATCAATTCCTGCACCATGAAAACCTGTAAACTTGCAAACTTACATGGCTTGGGGTAGTTTATATGAATCAAAAATTGTCACACTTACTACTGAAGTATGTGAAATCTCATGCCTGTACAATTACTATAAAGGAATTTGGGATTCATATCATAAATATGCCGTCCTTGGAACATGTGAAATCACATTTTCTCTACCAAATGTATCACAACATCTGGCTGACTCCTACCTTCTAGTAGGACATGCTTTGCCAGGTTTTCCTCTAATAGTTTCTTAATATGTCATTACTTTGTGTGCCCCATTTACTAGTCATGGTTCTGAGATAAACAGAACCAACACACACAGACCATTGTGATTACTGCAGACCCATCATTATAAAGACAGAAATCCGATCGTGTACCTTAGGCCCTGTGGAAGCAGGTAAGCTGGTAAGTTGGCGCTGTGGTTCAGTCCAAGATTAAGGACCTTCTAGGAGGTCCGCGTTTGGGGGCAAGATGTTGTTATCTCAGATCAACATGTTTATGTTCTATCTAGGCATCAAGTGATAGCCGCGTTCCTGATGTAGTCCACTGGTTTATAGACCAGTCTCATCCTCAAACACCATCATCTCTCACCAGAAATATTTCACCAGCTATTTCCTGTTGCTAACCCAGTCAAGTTGATAGTTTAAATACTTCCCAAACCCTTCCTCCAATAACCACCTGACTAGGAACTTTCAAGTCTTTAGCTTTCCCTCCTAGGAAAATCAACCTCAAGTAAAATGGGAGCTGTTTCCCACAACACCATAAAATATAGTTTTTTTTAAAAAAAGAAGAAGGAGGAAGAGGAGGAGGAGAAGGAGGAGGAAGGAAGAAAGAAAGAAAGAAAGAAAGAAAGAAAGAAAGAAAGAAAGAAAGAAAGAAAAAGTGCACACTGACAAGACCACTCAGCAAGGTCAAGGCACTTTCTGTCAAGTCTGGCAATCTGAGTTTGATCCCTGGAACTACATGGTAGAAGGAAAGAAAGTTGTCATCTGGCTTCCATACACATGCCCTAGCACATGTACACACAGCATGTGCTTAATAAATGCAATGAAAATTATAGGAAAAACAGTTAACCCTTTCTAAAAGTCATCTACAGTTGCTGTACACTCCCTGCTCCCTCTGTGTCTTTTACAAAGCAGGTCCACATCATCATGTCTATCCTACTCCACGCACTCAGATCCAAGGGTCCATCCTACCCCCAATTGCTGTGTGTGCTCAGGCACATGCATAATTCCCAACCTAAGACAAAAAAAAAAAAAGACCTGGAGAATGAAGAGTGTGTCCCCTTCACACTGCCTTGATACTCAAAACTGTCATTGCAAATGATTGGCTGTGTGTGTGTGTGTGTGTGTGTGTGTGTGTATACATGCTGGTACTGGGAAATAAATCAAGGACTTTGCCTAGGCAAGGCAGCTAACCACAGAGCTACCCTTCAATCAATAACTGACATTTGAAATGTCCGTTACTTCGAAGAAAATCTACTTTCATTTATAAAGCTGTGGCCAACCTGTTCAAGGGAAAATTCAAAGAGAGAAACAGGCCAAAGCTCAGCAAACCTGGGGACAGGACAAGGCAGGGAGCCTCCAGAAGGAGCATGGTTTTGTCAACACCCAGGGAGAATCAGGTCTGACTTCTGACTCACAGAATTGGAAAGGTAGGAAAATGTATTGTTTTTAATCATTCAATTTGTTGCAACCTTTTTTTTTTGACATAGTGTCTTTCTAAATATCCCTGGATGTCTCAAAACTCACTATGTAGACCAGGTGGGCCTGGAACCCACAGAAATATGCCCACTTCTGCCTAGGATCAAAGGTGTGTACCACCACACCTTTTGTTGCAACTTCTTAGCCCAAAATAACACAATCTCTTTCAGCCTGTTCTCTTCAAGGGTTCAGAAAGCCTGGGAAGGTTGTTCCAGTTTTCATGTGAGTTTGTGTTGAATATATTTTGGGGGCTTACAGTGAGTAGCCCTTCTTTCCTATTCTTGGTCATCATCAGATTGAAGAAAATTGTCAAAAATAGTTATTAAGTTTGAAGTCAACAGAGGATATTTAAACCAATTTGAAATAAATTCTCAGGCTGAATTGGTAGCATGTGCTTTTAATCCCAGGATGGGAGAAGCAGGTGGATCTCTGTGCATTTGAGGACAGCCATGTCTACACAGTGAATTCCAACACAGCCAGAAGAAAAAAGTTCTCCAGGCCAGATATTCTCAGCCTTCTTGTGACTGATAACTTGAGCTGCATAATCTTTTGTTGAGGTCAGGGGTGGGGGTGTTTTCCTGTGTATTGTAGAGTTCTGTGCAATATCCCTGGCCTCTGCCTAGAAGCAACCTTTGAGATTTAGTAATTAAAAACGTCACCTAGGCATTGGCCTTTGGCAGACTAAAATCAGTTAAACAAGAAGAGCTCTCAAAGCATCTTCTCCTCTATGTTGAGGTCTACATCTCGGGACAGCACCTGGCTGCTTTAGAGGCTTGCACATCCTGGTTCTAAGAAATATCTTGCATGGAAACTTTTAGATGTAAAAATCCAGTGTTTTCAGCTAAAAATATTCACCAATAGAATCCACCAATTCTAGGCCTTTTCAATCAGGACGTGGAACAAATAGAGTCAGAGACTTGAATACCCATGTCCAAATGACTTAGGTATCCAGATAATCTTAGAAAAGTTCTATGTGTTTGCCTCCACATTTAATACCAAACCTCTTTGCATAAGTAAAATTTTTCTCCTGGCAAACCTAAATGAGCTTCTGAGGCTTTACTTGTAAGAACATGGTGTGACTTATTATAATATATAACCATGCACGGATGACTTCAAGTTACACAGCATAAGCCCATAGACAATGGTAGGAGACCACCATAGAGTCACTGACCAAGTAGGGGATACGGGTTTCCACACAGCTAAATTAACTTAAAGATACTGAATGGAATTCCTTATCCACTTAGATGTCTCAAATAGAAACAATCATATTCTTTTCATATTCAGTGGACAAGATGTACCGTATCCTTAAATTCAGGCTGTGACATGCATAGGAAACCAAAGGTTATCTATTCTTCTCAAATACAGTAATGTTCTAAAAATAGAGAGTGATTTGGGAGCTAAACAAAGCGACTAGCCTAGTTGTTTATGTTCTGTAAATAAGTCAGCGTATGACTTCAACTGTTACCAATTTGAAAATGAAGACTTTAGGCTAGAGAAAATATGTGACCTCTCATTATGACGAAAGTAACATGAATTAATACGGCAGGTGATCTAATCTAAGATTCAAATATATAGAAAGTCAGGTGGGATTTGGGGGATGTTTCTTTCAAGCAATTAATAAAATCTGTTGAGCCTGACAGACTAAAAAAGTCAATAAAATGATTCCTAATGATATTCTGCTATACTCATAGACTGGGGCCTAGCTCAATTGTCATCAGAGAGTCTTCACCCAACAACTGATAGAAACAGATGCAGAAATGCGTAGCCAAACATTAGGTGGAGCTCAGAGAATCCTTCATAAAGAAGGGGGGAAAGATTATAGAATCCAAAGGGGTAGAGGACACGAGGAGAACATAGCCCACAGAACCAACTAAGCATGGCTCATAATGACTCGCGGAGACTGAGGCATCATTCATGGGGCCTGCATCGGTCATCTGCATAGATGCTACGGCTATGAAGCTTGTTATTAGTGAGAGACATCTATCCGTGGGAGTGGGGGTGTCTCTGCCTCTTTCGCCTGCTCGTGGGACCCTTGTCCTAGTACTGGGTTGCCACTTCCAGCCTCAATATGAGAATTTGTGCCTTGTCTCATTGCACTGTGTTATTCCATGTTCAGTTGACATTTCTGGGAGGCTGGCTGCTTCCTGAAGGAAAAGGGAGGAGCAGTGCTTCTGGAGGAAAGAGGAAGTGGGAAGAGCTGGGAGAAGTGGAGGGAGGGAAGGCAGTGGTGAGGATTGTATGAGAGAAGAATAATTTTAAAAAAAAAAAGATAAATCTGCTATGGCTTTGCTTTCGAGTCTTTTCTAGGGGTTGTACACCTAGGGCAGATGAAATCTTCACAGGTTTCTCTAAATGTGGTCAAATTTTTTTTTCAGGAAAAGAATTAATGTTGTTGAATGAGAATCACTTACCAAGAGAATGAGGTTACGGACTGTAAGATCTTCCACAGGGAAAGCTGCACAGTCACTTATTAGATGTGGTTCATAGCAAAGCTGTAATTTAAATGGAACACTAGAGTACTGGCCTTGGAAAGGCATCTTCACCCAGCTGGAGTCTCCATTCCAGTAGAGGTTCCTAAAGAGGTCTATCGCTGGGAGCCGCCAGGTACTGGATTCTAAAATACCACACAGCTGCTCCTCCTAGGCCTGGAAGAACCTGACACTCCCCTCCCTTCAGTGGCAGGGCCTTCTGGGCTAGACACTTTCATCAGACAGGGCATATGGTGTCACCAGCACAGCTGATCAGGGACCATGGGCTGGACGATGTCACCAGCACAGCTGATCAGGGACCATGGGCTGGACGGTGTCACCAGCACAGCTGACCAGGGACTATGGGTTGGACGGTGTCACCAGCACAGCTGATCAGGGACCATGGGCTGGATGGTGTCACCAGCACAGCTGACCAGGGACTATGGGTTGGACGGTGTCACCAGCACAGCTGATCAGGGACCATGGGCTGGACGGTGTCACCAGCACAGCTGATCAGGGACCATGGGCTGGACGGTGTCACCAGCACAGCTGATCAGGATCATGGGATGAATGGTGTCACCAGTGCCCCTGATCAGGGACCATGGGCTGGTACATAGCCACCTCCTTTGCTCGACTCTGATTCCCTCTCTGCAATAATCTGTTTGTGTAGCCCTTGAAGGTCCTAAACATAATAACACATTGATACCTGTATTGACATTTTGGTTCAAATCTGTTAACCACAGACTATCTTAAACTGAAATCACTTGCTTATTCAGTACACATGTATTCAGCGTTGTGTCTAGTACTGTAGGGACCCTGAGAATACAATAGTGAGCAAGGTGTAGAGCGTGGCTATGGTCTCGTACCACTCAAGTCACTAACAGTCACACGGAGAGTACACGGAAACTAAGAAGCAACCGCAGAGGAAAGTGCGCTAGGGGGAGGACACGGAGCATGAGAGCCAGAGGAGAAGGTGGCGGTTTTGGAAGAAGAGGCAATATTTGGCGGAATCGGGAGTCTTAAGCTAAGATTAGTGGAAGGAACGGAAACAGACTGAAAATAAGGAAGAAGCATGGGCCGGATGTCTGGAGAACTCTCCACTTATGAGGAAATAGACGCTGATGGCGGCTGTGTGGCAAGGAGCAGAAAAGGAACCTACACAGAGACTAAAGGCAAATGAGGGTTTTTCTTCCTTTGATGACTGTCATAGAGCCGCCTTGAGCCTGTTAGAGTAACAACGAAAGTGCCACTTTAGCACCCTGTAAACAATCCCTGTTGTAATATACAGATCGCCCCAAGTGCCAGTGCCCGCCATTCATTCTCGGCGGAGTCCAGAAACGGCTTCAACGGTACAGGCAGCAACTGTCCCTAACTTCCATCAGACACAAAAAGCTCTGAGAGTCTCGATTCTCTTCAGAGAAGTCCCACAGATGCGGTCCGTTACACAGTGTGGTCTCTCAGCCCCCTGTCAGCTCCGCGATCCCGAACCTACCCTTAGAAGCGTGTCCAGTTGCGCGCAGGTGCAAAACAGTGACTTCAGCTGGGTGTGCTTTTCTTCAGGCACTGCCTTAGCAAGAGAGAAAGCTCAGTGAGGGATGAGTTGGTAAGATAGTATGTCCCTTCCATGACGAAAGGACCTCTGTCCTTCCCTCCCTATCTTCCAGCAAGGATCTGAATGGAACCTGGACATCTGGAATGACAGATACCTTTTGCTCTTGATTGCCAGGCTGTCTGATGTAGGAGAGTGGGAACTGTGTGTAGATGCTACTGTGATCAACACCATCTCTTTAATCCATCCTTAGTGTCCTTACCCACACTGGGCATCACACAGCTTAGTAGTGATAATAGAGGGACTTTCTCAGACTTTGCTGCTTAGCCACTACCTATTAATTATGTTCCCAAAGGGTTTTTGCAGACCTTCCAGGCCTACAACCTCTTTTATTACTACTGTGAGCAATTTTCCTGGGCCTTAATTGTGACATTAAAAATACAGCAAGATTTCTGAACTTTAGGATGGTTGAAATACTTACCCATAAAATAGTTTGTTGTTTGGGGCTTATTTTAAAGTCACCTCGTAACGGAGGGAAGTGGGCACATGAGGTCAGGTAGAGAACAGGCAGGTAAGACAAGCTTGACCATTGGCTAAAATTGCTGAGCCTGGATGATGGGCATCTGGAGCCCACACAAGTTATGCCACCAGCTCCATTCTCTCTGAATCAAAATTTTTTTCCTCATAAAGTCTTAAAGGGCATAAGTAGCCCTTATATAAACTAGTAGAAAGCTTTGAAGTATCTGAAATTCTTTAAAAGCCTTTGATAAAAGGATTTCACATGATGACTAAAAGCACATGGGATACATGGTGAATTCAGCAAACCCAAGACTGGTTTTGTATGACCTTCAGCTGAACAAGCGTAAGTGAAAATTTTGGCTTGCAAAATTGAAATTATATCATGTCCAAGGAGGTAAAAATAGCAGAGATGGTAAACACTGCACATTCTCGCTTGGAAACGATACTACTGGGTTTCCCAGTAGATAATCAGAATTTACTCTAAAGGGACACATTTGCTTATTTACAAAACTTTCTGAGTTCTGGTCTACTGAAGGACCGAGGTAGCTTCAAGTGCCCTCAGACCTCTTAATGCCCCTGGATAACAGGGAGATAACGTAAAATCTGAGAGCCATTCTTTCTACCCTGTTGACGGCATGATAGGACAAAAAGCAGTAATTTTGTTGTTGAAGGGACTGGAGATATTCAGGTTTAAACCAATGTTTCAAAGATGAAGCAAGTTGATCCCAATCACACAAACTGAGCTCATTCCTAATCCCACAATAGAAGGAAAATGGTGAACCGAGAGTTTAGATAGTGCCATGACTCAGTTGCTAGGGCTGTATTCAGAAATACCACACCAGCATTTGAAAATATAAATGAAATACAAATCCTGAAGGATGCATCCCAAATGCTCCTGAGGAAATGCGTACAGGAGCAGACAGGGGTGACTGCTGCATGCGTGTCCCAGCCAGTCGTACATAGGCTCAAAGTCCAACAGCCAACCATGGAGTGTTGCTGATATCTCACTGCAAGCCTTTCAGCATCCTTCATGCTCCCGTTTTACAAATTAGGCACAGCAACGTTCTGGATGTTATCTGAGGCCACATAAAGATAAGTGGCTAAGCAAGGCTTTAAAGACAGATCTCCCTGAACGCAGAACTCGTGTCCATTGTCACCAGGCCAGCTTGTTTTATTCAGAACAGCACAGGCTAATGGAATAGATCAGAGCCTGTGCTCTCTCTAGCACTGGCCAAGTAAGCACATGCCATTTTGTTGATTCATCGGGCAGCTCTTCCAGCTATGTTCTTCACCCCTCTTAGTCTTAGTCCCCGCGGGGTTGTGAGCATCCTTTCCCCCAGGAGCACACAGGGATCCCGTGTGGGCCCAGGCTCATGGCTAAGAGCTGTGCAATGGAACCCCTTGTGTTTTCTCTCTCCTCCTCTCTCTTCCCTCACAAATACACAGACACAAAGGACTCCTGAGAGAGAAGAAGTCATCAGATTAAAAAGCAGACTTCCATAAGATATTGTGGAGTGCTGCACCCAAGATGGCTGAGACATCTCTATCACACCCCCTGCACCCAAGGTCCAAGGACCATCAGGGCACATGGGATGGAATGGTTGTAAGAACCTAAAGGACCCCGGCCTTTCTAGTTTCAGGTGCTCAGTGAACTTGGCAGTAAAATGACTGCACATGGCGTGTTGTTCTAGCCGTAAATCAGTGCATCACTCAACCCCAAACCAACCACGGATCTATTAGCAATTATTCCCTCAATCCTTTTCCACAGTCCTGAAAACTGTTAACTTACTTTCTTTCTCGGTGGATTTGCCGGTTCTGGATGAATTATGCACACAGAATCATTATGTGGCATTTTAGTGGTTGGCTTTTTACCTCAGCATGGTCTTTCCAGGGTCTCTTTTTGTTGTAGCATGTGCGATTCTCTCCTTTCTAAGACCCAAGGCTATCCCATGATATGGAAAAGGCATATCTGTTTCCTATTCCTCCATAAGTGATCTTTTCCTCTTCTCTCTTTTAACTATTACCAACAACGTTGATGTGGATATTTATGTCTGAACTTTTAATGTGGGTACATAGTCTCAGTCCTCATGCAAACCCCTGAGGGAGGATCTTTGCTATCATAAGACACCACAATGTGCATTTTTTTTTTGAGACAGGGTTTCTCTGTAGCTTTGAAGCCTGTCCTGGAACTAGCTCTTGTAGACCAGGCTGGCCTCGGACTCACAGAGATCTGCCTGCCTCTGCCTCCTGAGTGCTGGGATTAAAGGCATGCACCACCACTGCCCTGCTATATGCAATATTTATAGTGATAAAGAATATACAATTTTATAATCCTAATAGCAATAAACAATACACAAAGTTTCTGATTTTGTCACATCCTTGTTTTATCTGCTAGAAGAGTCATTGTCATTACTTAGTTGAATTTTCAAATTGTGTGTGTGTGTGTGTATGTGTGTGTGTGTATGTGTGTGTGTGTGTGTGTGTGGTGGCAGAGATATGTATCTATTCTCCTCATGTCTTTATTGAACTGAATATTTGGGGGGGGCTGTACATACATTTTAAAAACGGCAGATATGCAGTGACTGGGAAGTAGCTGTCTTGGACAGATAGAGACATTAGGTAAAGCTAGAAAATAATGGTGTACATTGGATTAGAGTATAGATTGTCTGGTATAATTCTGAGAATAAAGGAAGCGGGTTTAATTAAAAAAAATTGTTGCTCCAGTGAAGAAAAACAGAATTTCAAATACAATACAAAGAATCAAGATCTTTAGAAATATTTTTAATCTTTAGACCCTAAAGTGGGACTAAAATGTAAGAAGTGCATAGTTTATAATTTTAAAATGTATTTTTGTTGGTTTTAATTTGTACCAGTTTTATTTAAGTCTATGTCTGGCTGCCTTAGGTAAAAGGTTCTCCCATTCAATATTTTTAAAAATGCTAATTTAATCAATAGCGCTTGTCTCACGTTGACCTTGGCTAATACCTTGACTTGTTCCATAACACTCAATGTACTGTTTCCTTTCCATATATCATGGACATCTTATGTATGATCTGAGGGCCCCAAAGGCATTCAGAAACATGACTGAATTTAAGCCCTGCTCTACCGAGGTGTGGAATCCAAGTTCTTCACATGTTTAAGACACATTAGATGTACACAAAGTGCTTGGTGGAGGCTCACCAACAACGCCAGCTAAACCCTCGTGCTGGCTTTGTTTAAATATCAGCTAGAGGGCTGCCTTTCCCAGGTCCAGCAGAGGTGCATGCTGAGCAAAGCACCTGGTCGCTGGTAAAGTAAGCAATAACAGTCTGTTGCCACGCAGTGCGAACAGAGGCAGCTGATAGACAAGCCTGTCCCTAGAGTACTTTGAAGAATACAAAGGCCTGGCTATTCAGCTGTTATTTCTAGACTAAAGTATAGCAATTGTTCTTCAAAGTCAACACCAGTGGGGGAGTATAACAAGCAGGAGGTGAGATCATGCTGTCTAACCGTTACCTCAAAACTCATGATGCAGTTTGGGGGATCTGCTTTTGTATCAGAAAGACAAAAACTCACCACAGGGACCTGAGAAGACTAATGTTCTACACAGACAGCTTTGCATATAAAATGTGGATTCGGGAAATGAGAGTTGATTAGTTCTTGGTGAAGAAATAGTCAAGTGCTATCAGGGAGGCTACAGGTTGAGAGCAATCTGTCCTATGGTAGCATTTTTGAACAGCCTGTGCTAGAGACACTGACCTCTACACTTTAGTCTTTGTGATGGTTTGAATAGGAAAGGCCCCTACGGGTCCACATCTGAATATGCACCAGGGTGTTTCACTATTTGAGAAGGATTAGGACTAGGAGGTGTGGCCTTCTGGAGTAGGTGTGGCCTTGTTGAAGGAAGTGTGGTACTGGTAGTGCGCTTTGAGGTTTCCAAAGCCCACACCTGGCCAATTGTGTCTCCCTCTCTCTCTGTCTAGGGATCAGGATGTAGCTCTCAACCCCAGCACCTGTCAGGATGCCATTGTGCTCCCTGCCATGCTGATAATGGACGAATGAAACCCCTGACATGGGAAGCAAGCCTCCAATAAATTATTTCCTTTGCTTAGAGTTGCCTTGGTCACATGGTCACGGTGCCTCTTCAACGCAATAGAACAAAACTGTGACAGTCTACAATATTTTTTCCTAACAAGGTCCATGACAGTGGTGCATCCCAATAAGTGGGAAGGAAGAAGGACCATCACCAGCTGAAATATGACTTCTACCCTGTCATGTCATTGTAAGAGGGGAAGGGAGAAGGAATCCTTTATAATTTAAACACTGTTTAAACACTGGTTCCTAGTCTTCTATCCGAAAGGAAAAGGACACAAGAGGTTTATCTAACTCATTTTATAGACTATGAATACACCAATCAAAGGCTCTTCTTTTCCCCCATGTTTATATATATATATATATATATATATATATATATATATATATATATATATATAATTTATTTTCTTATTTTATAAAAATTTCCACTTCCTCCCCTCCTCCCAATACGCTCCCATTCCCCCCACTCCCTCTCCTCCTCCCTCTCCAGTCCAAAGAGCAGTCAGGGTTTCCTGCCCTGTGGGAAATTCAAGGTCCTCCCCCTCCCTCCAGGTCTAGGAAGGTAAGCATCCAAACAGACTAGGATCCCAAAAAACCAGTACATGTAGACAAAACAAGACCCAGTGCCATTGTCAATGGCTTCTCAGTCAGCCCCCAAGTCAGCCACATTCAGAGAATCCGTTTTGATCACGTGTTCGTTCAGTCCCAGTCCAGCTGACCTTGGTGATCTCTCATTAGATCGGTCACCTTGTATCAGTGGGTGAACGCATCCCTCGAGATCCTGACTTCCTTTTTCATGTTCTCCCTCCTTCTGCTCCTCATTTGGACCTTGGGGGCTCAGTCCAGTGCTCCAATGTGGGTCTCCATCTCTATCTCCATCCATCATCGGATGAAGGTTCCCTCTGATCCTGTCTTACTTGCTCACGTTCTCCCTCCTTCTGCTTCTCATTTGAACCTAGGGAGTTAAGTCCAGTGTTCCAATGTGTGTCTCTGTCCAAGAGATGCCCTATCATACCACAAAAGCATTTGTTCAACTATGTTCATAGCAGCACTATTTGTAATAGCCAGAACCTGGAAACAACCTAGGTGCCCCTCAATAGAAGAATGGTTAAAGAAGGTGTGGAACATATACACATTAGAGTTCTACTCAGCGGTAAAAAACAATGACATCTTGAATTTTGCATGCAAATGGATGGAAATAGAAAATGCTTTACTGAGTGAGGTAACCCAGACCCAAAAAGAGGAATATGGTATGTACTCACTCATAAGTGGATTCTAGCCATAATTAAAGGTCTTTGAGCCTATAATTCGTGAACCTAGAGAGGCTAAATAAGAAGGTGAACCTGAAGTGTAACATGAGGGGGGCCTGTTTGTTTGTTGGGGTTTTTCTGTCCTGCCCAGCCCCCCAGCTATTTAGTCTCAGAGGAAATCACATAAGAGATCTTTATAAGTTATAATGCTGATTGGCCCATTAGGTCAGGCTTCTTACTGGCTAACTCTCACATCTTGATTAACCCATTTTTCTGATCTATGTTAGCCATGTGGCTCAGTACCTCTTTCAGTGGGGCAGCTCACATCCTTCTGCTTCAGTGATCTGGGCAGGAGTGGGAGGAATCAACTTCCTCCTCCCCAGAATTCTCCTGTTCTCCTTGCATCATTTCCACTTCCTGTCTTGTTTTCCCACCTACACCTCCTGCCTGGCCAATTAGCGTTTATCTAAAACATGATTGACAGAATACAGACAATTCTCTTGCACCACTGAAGAAAATCATATAGTTATCCTCCTGGATATTAGAAGTAGACAAGATTGCCAGGCAAACTTGGGTGCACGGCGGGGGGGGGGGGGGTGTGTGTGGAAATAACGGGAGAGGGGGAGGATTGGGGATAGCTTGGAGGAATGGGATGGGGAGGAGGGAGGAAGGATGGATATGGGAACAGGGAGGTATATATCTCAACTAAGTGAGCCATTTTAGGGTTTGCAAGAGACTTGATTCTGGAGGGGTTCCCAGGCCCAAGGAGAGGTCCCCAAATTGTTCCCTGGGCAGCAGAGGAGAGGGTGCCTGAACTGGCATTGGCCCATAACCATACTGATGAATATTTTGCATATCACCATAGAACCTTCTTCTGGCGATGGATGGAGATAAAGACCGAGTCCCCCATGTTTCTTAAGCCATTGTGGGACACCCAGTAAAATCTGTGGTTACGGGAGCAATTGCTTGCATTTTTGGAAAGCTGTTCTGATAATATTTCTGACCTCCCCCGATTACTGATTTAAAGCATACCTAAGTACTCTGCTTCCTGCCTAGCTCTCTCTTCTGTCTCAGCAAGAGGTTTTTTTTTTTTTTTGGTTTTTTTTTGGTTTTTTTGTTTTTTGTTTTTGTTTTTGTTTTTTTTGTAGAGCAAATGAGGTATTCAGGTTTCCAAATCAAATAGCTCTCCAGACTGGAAATTCACAGAGCAGAGGTAGATCAACTGATGTTTGAGTAGGCTAAAACGAAAACAGTGAAACACTTAACACTTAACAGAAAATTTTCACAGACAACACATTGTAATCCTTTGTAATACACCTGCAGGTCACATGAGTCAACAAAGCCTCTCCAACATCACCGTGACTTACTCAACAGCTCTATCCACTAGGACATTCAACCCTGAACCATGAGGACAGCGTAGGCAGAGTTCCAGCTCGGTCCTGGAGGGGTTGCCATGCACTAGGTGCTAACCTTTAGCTTCTGGATCTGGGACGTCCAGATGTCTGTGAGCAGGCTAGAGTGTTGGGCATAAGTGTGGTTTACTCAAATATAGATATTTTCTCACATTTCATGCTGAGAGTCTGTGAAACCTACATAATTGTTATGACAAGTTAAACAAGAAACAAATATCTCAAATTTTGTACCATTGCAGTGTTTCTTTTATGATTATCAAATTTAGTTATTCTCATGGGTCTTAGTTTTTCTTACATAATATTTTCCATTCTCAGTCCAGACATCAGTGTAAAAGGTGATTATGAAAGCTTTCAGAAAGAAAAACTGACAGCTAAAAGAATATTGTTTTCTAGTATTATTAATTTTAAAAATATTCTAAAATAATTTTGTCTTTTAACTTTCCTAACATAATCCATTCAAAATGTATACATACTACTTAATTTGGATTCAGATTTTTAAAATGTCATACCTTTTATTATTTTTATCAATCTTATTAGTATTACATACTAATAAGAATGGTCTTAGAAGCTACTATTGCTGTGAAAAAGTACCAATAACCAAAAACCATTTGGGGAGAAAAAGGTTTATTTCACTCCATGTACCAGCTCATTGTCAAAAGCAGTGAGGGCAGGAACTCAAGCAAGGCAGGAACTTGGAAGCAGGAGCTGATGTAGAGTCCATGGCTGGGTGCTGCTTACTGACTTCTTCTCATGGCTTGCTCAGTCTGCTTCCTCATAGAATCCAGGACCACCAGTCTATGGACAGCACTGACTACCATGGGCTGGGCCCTCCCACAGCAATTGCAAATCAAGAAAATGCCCTACAGGCTTCCTACAGCCCAGTCTTATGAAGGTATTTTTCTAACTGAGCCTCCCTCCTCTCTGATGACTTTAGGTTGTGTCAAATTGACATGAAACTATCCAGCACACCTCCCCAGTGGGTTAAGTTGAGAACAACACATTTACAGTAGCAACAAAACCTAAACCTTTAATTGATAAAAGAGGGAATATAAAAAGTAAAGCATGAACTGATTGAAAGAATTTGGCTTCTTCATTTCTTTCCTAAGAGCTGTAGAAAACACTTAGGGGGCCAAAGGTCGTGGGAATTTGGTTGTGTAGCAAAGGATACTTCATGAAAGTTCAACTACACGGTGACTCAAGATTGCTCAGTTGTCAGGGACTGTCCTTGGTAGAGTAAGAAAAAAGTCTACCTGATAGAGTTGCAGACATGACTCGGTGGGTCAGCACTCTTGTTGCTCTTCCAGAGGACCTGAGTTTGGTTTCTAGCAGCCAAATCTGGTGGCTCACAATTGCCTGTAGGAAATCTAATGCCCTCTTCCTGTCTCTGTGGCTACTGCACTCCTATTTGGCCTACATTTGCACAGACATACACGGAAATAAAAGACAAAATAAATCTTTTTTTAAAAGTGCCCCTGAAAGCACATTGAATTTTAAAACATAAAACATAGCAGCATGAACTTGCAAATACAAGTAACCTGAAAGAATGTTTTAACTAAACATATCTAAATAGAATTCTAAATGTGACATGCAAGTCATTCCGATATGAAGGTGATGCAGGCACAGACAGAGGTGGCAGGATGCTCCACAAAATAACTGCTTGGCACTGTGTGGCATGTGACAGTTCATGAAAAGGCAAAAACAATTTACAGAGGCAAGAATAGAGTTCATATCATATTCTAATTTCATTGTCAGGATGGCAGCCATTCTGCCAGCCAAAGGCTCTGAGAGCTGACGTTGCTTTTGATTTGTTTGTGTCTGCTGGGGAAGTTATAATCAGGATTCTTTGACCAGTTCCCAAAGTTTCTGTCACAATGAAGAGCCTGGACGATTCATTGATTGGCAGGTTCAGAGAGGCAGACAAAGGCAAAAGAAGCGTGAGTTGAAGTTATGGTGAGAAATGTCTGTTTTATCCAGTCTACCCTCTGCGGAGCCTGTCTCACATCACAGTGAAGACCTCATGGCGCAGCGAGAATCCAGGCTTGAAAACAATACTGAATCTCTAAACCACAGATGCCCAGAGTCATGGCATGGACAAAGCATACTCTCATACTTTACCTACTCCACATAAAGGCGTTCACTTTCCCGTTTTAAGCAGATGGATTCCTCCTGGTGAATGAACGCAATACAAGAAATGGCACTGACCTAGCCCACATTATCACGGAAGCAAATTCATTAGACACACTTAATATTCATGTCCTAGAAGGTCATCTATGTAAATTCAGCATGTGTGTCCTTGACATTGATTTATGTTGTCTACACTGCCTCAGCTCCATGATCGAGCAGTTTTTAAATGGCTGAGAGTTATAAATCATGTGATTGATTTTACCTGGTAAATATTATAATAATACAACTAACTGAGCAACTACTATGTACTAAGCACATTTTTAAATCCTTTATGAACATTAGTCATTAATATGCATAGTACCACCATGGTTAATATTATGTTCATATCCTTTTAACTTTTAGATAAACATAAGTTAGAGAGAAGGTAAATTGTCCTAAATGCACCAGTTTTCTGTTGCTGAAACGTTAACGGTTTAAAACAAGACACATTAACTTACAGTTTCTGTAGATCAGGGGTCCAGATTTGTCTGAACTCATCTTTAACAGTTCATCTCTGGAGGCTGAACTAAGGAAAAATGTGATCACAGCCTTAATCAGGTCACAGACTAAAACTAAAATTTGCATCTACTGGATGAAGGGCCCTGCTTGTTGCTTGCTGCTGACTGCTGGCTACTGACTGCTCGATAAAGGGTCCTGCTGGCTGCTGGGTGCTGGCTGCTGGGTGGAGCCTGCCAACACACATCTTCAAAGACTTTTCCTTCACAAGAAGCATTTATTTCATCAAGCTGAAGAGTCTACCATGAAAGATCCAATCCCCCTTTTAAGTTCTATTTACCTGATCAAGTCATGCTGATACTAGGTGTGTGCCCTTTAACTGAAAATTGAGAAATTAAATTCATCTGCAAAGTTTCTCCACTTTTGCCATATTCTGTTGGACAGAGAAGCAAGCCCCAAGACTCACTCACAGTGAAACAGAGGCTGTTACATAAAGGGAGTCACTCCCAGTCCGTCTGCTAAGTAGGCCAATGTTTCTCAAATGGGAAGGTATATTAAAACCATCTGGGAAGTTACTACATTCAGATTTTGGTTCTGTAGGTCTGAGGCCTGAGAGTCTACACTTTCAACAAGTTCCCAGGCGAAGCTATTATAAGGGGCTAATCTGTGAGCCACTAGGACCCCATAAAGCTGGGGTCTGGTTCAGCTGTTTGAGCTCTTGATTGTATACTCTCAACTACTTCCACACGCTTGTCAAATCTCAGGGCTGGACCTTGATGGTTGTCTACATTGGGTCTAGTTTTATATTTGTTCGAGTATTTACCTTGGAATCCTAAAGTGGTCAATGTACTTGCCTCTTGATTGCTCCCTTTCACTTTTATGGAGTTTGGAGAACACACTGTACCACTGTAACTTGACCTTCCAATCAAAGATTCGGACACACGTCAGGGAGTCGAAGCGCAATGGTTAATCAGGATTGTTGAGTCGATTGGAAGAATGGTCATCTAGTAGAAAGATAAAGTGTACTAGTAGGTGTGTTTATGACTGCCTTCTCCAGAGACAAGACCATGACAGCTTTGGCCTGAAGAATTGGTCAGTCCTCTGATGGGTTCATAATATTATGACATTATTGAAAATGGTTAAAAGTGGGAGATGAGAACTCTCAGGAGGAAGCAGATCAGTGGGCTGCATCCTGTTGGCTGTATCTCCCTATGGACCCCTCCTTCATTTTTTTTCTGTTTCCTGTCTACATAATGGAAACTCTCCTGCACTGCCACACTTGCCTCTGGATAGAGCTCAGACCCCTTCTCCCAGAACCCAAGAACGAAATACATGGTTCATTCCACCTTAAATTTTTACTTAGGTTCTTTGTTCACAGCCATTTATAAGAAACCAACATATCAGTGGTGCGAGAGAATTGTCTGTATTCTGTCAATCATGTTTTAAATAAACACTGATTGGCCAGGCAGGAGGTGTAGGTGGGAAAACCAGACAGGAAGTGGAAATGATGCAAGGAGAGCAGGAGAATTCTAGGGAAGAGGAAGTTGATTCCTCCCTCTCCTGCCCAGATCACCGAAGCTGCAGGATGTGAGCTGCCCCACTGAAAAAGGTACTGAGCCACATGGCTAAAATAGATCAGAAAAATGGGTTAATCAAGATGTGAGAGTTAGCCAGTAAGAAGCCTGACCTAATGGGCCAATCAGCTTTATTACTTACAGAAATCTCTGTGTGATTGATTTTCTCTGGGGCCTGCCGGCTGTGGGGTACCGGGCAAGACAGAAAACCCCAACAAGCAGGCCCCTTCATGTTACATAATGGCGCCCACGTGGATAACTGCATCCACATAAAGCCTGAGAAAGCTTAGGAAAGATTAGAGTAAAACATTTTGGTTTTCAGCCGTAGCAGGAAAAAAGCTGCACTGTTTTAAAATGCTGGCTTTCTGGGCCTTCAGGCCAGGAAAAACTCTGACTCTTTCAAGCAGGCTGTCCCCACTATGGAAACACTGTTGCAGCTTGCTTCCTGGCAAGGACCTTGAAACGCCTTTAAAGCTTTTGAGTGTTGTCTTCTCCATATTCCTCAGCAAATTAAAGACCCATGTGGTCAGAAAAAAAGAGATATACAGTAAGGAGAGATTCAAAGAGTAAGAAAACCTCTAAATGGTTTACAGTATGTTAAAAATATATGTAGACTTGAAAAAAAAGATTTAAAGCCTTAAAATAAAAAAGAAAGAGAGTAGTTGGGTGTGGTGGAACACACCTTTAATCCCAGCACTGGGGAGGCAGAGACAGCCTGATCTCTGGGAGTTCAAAAATAGCCTGGTCTACAGAGGGAGTTCCAGGACAAAGATATGCAGAGAACCTGTCTCAAAAAGCCAAAAGTTAAAAGTAAAAATAAAAGAAATAGAGGTTAAAATAAAGCCATGTAAAGATGGAAAATACACAGAGAATCTTGATACTGTATGCTATTATGCTCTCTTTGAATTGTTTAAATGCTGAGGAAGGAGCAACAGCTGCTAAAAGATATTTGCTTATAAATGCTGCAGAATCAATCCAAAATAGGTATTTTGAAAATACCTTGGCTTCAGAATTGAAGTCAAAAGGTATGTTACTTTGGAGAAGAGATTTTGCTTTTGTTTCCACAGAAAATGAGAGGCTCTGGATTTATTCAGAGTTAAGAAAAATCATCTTTGACCAAGAGAGACCACCTGAGCAATCTCCGATAGGAACAGATGGCCCAGATGTCTGAGTTCTTCATCCAGAACAGGTTCAAGACTGCTGCCTGAGATGATCAAGACTCACAAGATACTTCAGTCAGGACTTGATCATAACTCTAAATTTTCTTTAGGCCCCCATAAGATTATCAGCGCCCTCAACCAGCAGGAAGTAGCCTGGAATACTACACCCACATTCCCAAGAAATGGACTATGGATATTTTCTTTTTTTTTTTTTTTTTTTTTTTTTTTTTAAAAAGAGGGGAAAGTGGTGCAGGAGAATTGTCTGTATTCTGTCAATCATGTTTTAAATAAATGCTGATTGGCCAGGTAGGAGGTGTAGGTGGGAAAACCAGACAGGAAGTGGAAATGATGCAAGGAGAGCAGGAGAATTCTGGGGAGGAGGAAGTTGATTCCTCCCACTCCTGCCCAGATCACTGAAGCAGCAGGATGTGAGCTGCCCCACTGAAAAAGGTACTGAGCCACATGACTAAAATAGATCAGAAAAAAATGGGTTAATCAAGATGTGAGAGTTAGCCAGTAAGAAGCCTAACCTAATGGGCCAATCAGCTTTATTACTTACAGAAATCTCTGTGTGGCTGATTTTCTCTGGGGCCTGCCGGTTGTGGGGTACCGGCCCTGCTCATGTTACATATCAGTGTCCTTCAACCTGCTTTCCCATAATATGACCTCTACCTTTGATTAAGGGTGATACTCCCTAAAAGAGGATTTGCCTGAGGCAATGGTGGCAAAGAACTTCTGGGAGTGTGCAACTCATGACTAATCCAACTTGACACCTAGACCAGGAGAAGGATTTCATGCCTGACACTATTTGAAGAGCCAGGAACTACAGGCAGGAAAGCCTGGAAACCCAGAACAGAACCAGACAGAACTTCAAAAGACAACCAAATAAAGTCATGAAAATGATTGCTAATGATATTATGTTATACTTAGAGATCAGTGTCTAGCCCAAGCATCATCAGAGGGCCGTCATCCAGCAAGTGTTGTGAGCAGATGCAGAGACCCACAGTCAAACACTAGGGGGAAAGGGGAAAGGAGGGTTGTAGGAGCCAGAGGCAATAACATGGCCCACAGAATAGCGGATCACAGAGGCTGAAGCAGCAAGCACATACCCAGTATGAGTCTGAACTCTGCACATGCCTTATGGTTGTGTAGCTTGATGTTCTTGTGGGACTCCTAACAGTGGGAGAAGGGGCTCTGAGTCTTTTGCCTGCACTTGGGACCCTTTTCCTCCTACTGAGGTGCCACACGCTGGCTGTGATCTGAGAGCTTCTGCTTCATCTTATTGCGTCTTGTTCTGCCATGCCATGTTCAGTGGATAGCCCTGAGAGGCCAGTTGTTTGGATTCTTTTTTTTTCTTCTTGAAGGAAAACAAAGGAGGAGTTGATCTGGAGGAGAGGGAAGGTATGGAGAAGGGGGCTGGGAGGAGTGGAGGGAGGGGAAGCTATGCTGGGGATGTAACGTAAGAGGTGAATCAAAGATGTTTGTATGAAAAGATGTCTGGCTGTGGACATACATGGTGAAAACCTTGTAGTAGCATACATGTGGCCATGAGAAGATTCTTACTGACTTTAGACGTCAGGCTCCTTTGGGAATCTTCATTCAGCATTTACTAGGGAAGCTTTTTGTTTATTTATGTAAAAGAAAATAGAATAAAGGTTAAACATTCCCTGGTTTTTGAAGAGGTAAATGTTCTTTTTGAAGAAATAATTTACCAGGACATAAAACATCCTAACTGACTACAAAAATTCCTCCCTGGACCTGGGTGGTACGAGAGAATAGTTCTCACCAAAAGAATAAGAGTTAGTAAATCCAAGATTCAGCAATCTCTCCCAGGCAGGAAGCTGTTATCTGTGCCTTCCAACGTGTGTGTAGACCCTTAGCAGCTTAAATTTAGCTCTCAGGCAGCCTCGTGTCCCCCATGGGGTCTGCGTGGTGTTACATGACTGGCAGATGTGAAACAAAGATACCTCCGGAGCACAGCTTCCTATGGCTTTTAGAGGAAGCTCTAATCTCTGCTCAGAGGGCGGGCAGGAGATAAGTCAGCCAGAGGGCTCTGAATTAACATACCTCAGACTTGTCCTGTGTTCTAAATCTTAAAATAGTGAATTTCCTATTGTTTGTCAGGCGGCTTGCAAGTCTTTGAAGCAAGGCCTGAAGGCTAGCTAGCGTCCTGCAGAGAGCTGGCCTGCAGCGCTTACTCAAGGCCAGGAGGCAGACAAAGATGGAAAGAACAGGGAGGCAGTCTCCCTATGTCACTGCCCATTGAAAACCTCCCTGGTGTGTCCTGTTCCAGAAGCCAACTGAGGAGATCTCGGCCCTTACTGAGCTGTCCCAACAGCTTTACATTCTGTGCCTCATTTAAACTTTACAATGATACTGTTGGATGTGTACTCTTGGGTCTCCCATTCAGACAGAGTGCTCAAACAGGGAGATGTTAAGTGACAAACCCATGAGCACAAAGCTATCAAGTAGGGCAGGCCTAACTCAACCCAAGGCCTGCCTAGAAAATACAGAGTGAACATTTAAAATATAATGCAGGGTGTTGAATCATAGTTTAGCGTCTGACAGCCTTTGTTATCAGTGTTGGAATATTATTACTATCATCGTCATCATCATCATCATTATTTTTTTTATTTTACAAGGACTGATGAAATATTAGGCTTTATAGCATAAGGTGAGATCAACTATCATTTCACATCTGTTATTTTAATTTGACATAACCTTTAATAAGGTGCTGTAATCTAAGGAAAAATCTAAGGAATATATATATATATATATATATATATATATATATATATATATATATATTTGTCTTAGAGTTTCTATTGCTCCAACAAAACACCATGACTAAAAAGCAAGTTGAGGAAGAAATGGTTTATTGGTCTTACACAACACTTTTCATCATTGAAGTCAGGACAGGAACTCAAACAGGGCAGGCAGGAACCTTCAGGAGTGCAATCAGACTTTCTTTGAACCAACAGATCCCAAATAATGACACAGAGATTTTCTATTATTATGAAAGCTTGACTTCTTCTCAACTAGCTCTTAAAACTTAAAATAAACCATTTTTATTAATCTACATTCTGCCACATAACTCCTTACCTCTCAACCATACTGTGTGTCTGACTTCCTCAGTGTCTCACTGGTGAATCCTCACCTCTCAGATTCTTCCCTCAATGATGTGGAATTCCCTTATGATTGCTGTGAATACCATTGGTTAATAAAGAAACTGGTTTGGCCTGATAGAGTAGAGCTAGGCAGGGGAAACTAAACTGAATGCTGGGGGAAAGGAGGTGGAGTCAGGGAAAAGCCAGAGACAGACATGCCGAAACTTTGTCAGTAAGCTGCTGCCATGTGGTGATACACAGATTAATGGAGATGGGTTAAATTAATATGTAAGAGTTATCCAATAAGAAGCTAGAGCTAATGGGACAAACAGTGATTTAACTAATAATACAGTTTCTGTGTGATATTTTGGGGCTGAGCAGCTGAGAACAAACAAATGGCCTTATGACAACAAATTGGCACTCAATTCTTTCTCTCCTCCTGGAAGTCCCACCTATCTTCTCCTGCCTAGCTATTGGCCATTCGGCTTTATTAAACCAATCAGAAGGTACCATTAGCAGACAAGGAAGGACAGAGACACTTCATATAGTATGATCAAATATCCTGAAGCATAGGAGCTGGTGCAGAGGCCATGGATGTGTGAGTGGGTGCTGCTTACTGGCTTATTCAGTCTGCTCTCTTATAGAATCCAGCACCACCAGCCCAGGGATAATGCCACCCACAATGGGCTGGGTCATCCCTTATCCATCACTAATTAAGGAAATGCTTTACAGCAGGATCTTATGGGAGCATTTTCTCAACCAAGCTTCCCTCCTTTCATGTGACTCTAGCTTGTGTCAAGTTGACCTCAGATTAGCCAGCAAAATTACGATGTTGGGTTATCATAAATGTGATGATGGTAAGAGGTTACTCTCTAGAAATGGGCTGAATGGTTACCCTCCAATGGACGTCCACATTCTAGACTCTGGGAATATGACACCAGTTGAGAAAAGAGCCTTTGTAGGTGCAATGAAGTTAAAGACCTCCAGACGTGATCATTCTTGGGTTACCAGCCCTCAGTCAAATGGCAATTGTCCTTTGACTAAGACAGTCCTTGTAAACAAAGAGACAGGAGGGGAGTGAGGCAGTCATAACACAAGGAGGCTCGAACCATGAGAAGCTGGAAGAGGCAAGGTCGGGTTCACTGAATAACTTTGGGCGAGAACAGAATCCTGCAGACACCTTGAGTGCACATTTTTCACCTCTGGACCTGAAAAAGATTCGATTTTTGACCTTAAGCAGATATTTGGTTACTTATTACAATTGTCCCTATCAGGCAAACACAGAATCATGGAGGATGGGAGCAGGGGCCTGAGATTAACTTCTCCTATTCTTTAGAATTAGCATCAATTCTTGCCTCCTCCACTTGCTGGCTCACCCTGCACTCACTCTGGCAATTCTAGGTTTCATGGTGCTAATGTGTAGCTCAATGAATGACTAGTGAGATAGAAATAACTGGAAGCCTAGACAGCAGAGACTGATGAGCCTGGGATGACCACATGGAAAGGTGGTGACAAGGGCACAGGGATCTGAAGACACCGTGTGAGTCTTCTGTGAGCTCATGGAGACGTGCAGAGGCACACACGTGCCTCAGGGCAACTGCAGTGTTCTGCATTCTAATCCAGAACAGTCCTGGAAACAAGAGTAAAGTCTATTAATTATGAAATTGGAAAAAACGTGGAGGGTAGAGAAGGAGTAAATCTGAGACCCAGCTAGCATTTTTTCTTGTGATTTCACTTTTCAAATAATTATTATTGAAATATCCTAAGCTATCCAGTGAAATCTTGCTTCCCACAGCCCATTCATTTATTAAACAAATATTTGTTTAGTGTATGTCTTATTCTTGCTTTTTGATGAGGGAATAAAGGAGAGACTGGTATATGCTGTCGTGGTCTTCACATGGGCTGAGCTGAGGCATGGAGGTTAGTGCTGAGAGAAAGGCAGATTGGCATGAAGTTAGCTAGTATGCATCTTCCGCTACAGACTCTATGATTAGTGTTTCGTCCCACCTTCCTGAAGCCTCATGACTTCATCTATGAATGTGTCCCATATTCAAACGTGTGTGCTTGTTTTATGTTCCTTTAGTGTAAGACACATTGTTTACAGTGAGCTTTCTCCTCTATGAATATCATGGTGCTTCTTAAAGTTACCCTTTCTGTCCTACTGAGACTGTCGATTTAGGTGACGAGGTGGTGACCGGATCAGCCTCCTATGATAGATTTAGTTTATTCTCGGTCCTCCACCATCTGGAAAAAGATGTTGTAATGTATAACTTTGTACAAACACCATTTGAAGCCCTTGGATAATTTCCCAGAAGAGGAATTTCAAGTATATATGTGTTAAATTTGACAAACGTTGCCAGATCGCCTTTCATCATGATCTTGCTAGCATCACAGGGACAGGAAAGGAGTGTCCTGGTTTTCCCACAGGTTTCTCAGAGAGGCAGAGGTCAAGGAAAACTCTGTGTGGGTTTGGGTCACTCTGATTGGAAGAATGATAATTGCATGTAATTTTTAATATCACTTGCTTTCCTGAGTAATAGTGAACATTGCTCATGTGATTAGGAGTCACACATAATTCTTTCCCAATGAACTCATTATTCATATTTTTGTCCAATTTTCCGCTGGGAAGTTGGCCTTTTCCTCATCAGTTTCTGTCTGCTCTGTATGTCTTATGAGAGCTTGTTCTCTTTTAATTAGATGCATTCTCTCAAGTGTGTTGCCTTTTGGCTTTAATGATAGTTTTCTCTTCCCACATAGATATTTTTACATGTATAACAGAATTTACCACTTTTTTTTATAGCTTCTGAATTTTGAAAGATAATCTCACTCCATATTTATAAAGAAGTTTTCTCTTCTAGTGTGGTTATGGCTTTTATATTTTACAGATAAGTCTTTGATCTATTTATACTATATTCTGCTGTACAGTTAAAAAATAAGTCTAACTTCCAACACCTCCCAATGATTCCATAACTTTTAAATGAATATATATATGCATATATATGTATAATTTCTTTTTAACTGAAACACAAAATCATAAAGAAAGTGAAAAGGTGCCATGTAATGTTTCAACACACATGCCCATGGTATACTGCAGAAGTCCAGGTAAATATATTTTTCTTTGCAACAATTTATCATCCGTTTATGGTGAACTTAGAAAAGTTCTTTTAATTATTTAATATAATACTTCTCAATTTAGTCTTTCAGTCATACATGCATCCAAGGTATTTTTTTTAATCATTTTTCTGCCCCTCCAGCGTCTGGAAATGTACATCGTGGCTCTCTACAGTCACCTCCCTATGAGATCCCACACCAGAACATCTTGTTCATTCCTTGAGTAGCTTAGGACCCAATGAACACCAGCTCACCCCTCTTTCCTGACCCACCTACCCCTGGCATCTGAAACCATCAGCGTACACTCAACTTCCGTATGACTCCATGGACATCCTTTGAAACTCCGTTTTCCCCTACTTATTTGAGAGGAACGTCTAGAGAATATTTTCATACAGGTGACTCTGTTTTCTATGCATGGGACTGTATTTGCCAATGCATGTAAATTTAATAATATTCAATAACTGAACATTCTTTTTTTCAAATGTTTCTCTGACCAGGCTGTTTTGTCTTGTTCTTTTTCCTTTTTGGTCACGGTGGTTGTGTTGAGTCAGGAAGGGGCTGGGCTGGGCAATTCTCCCTCTTCCATTTCCACAGGGCTGTGTTGTGGTCGCTGTGGTTGTGTTGAGTCAGGAAGGGTCTGGGCTGGACAATTCTCTCCCTTCCATTTCCACAGGTATGTGTTGTCAGATGTGTGCCACTGTCTCTTCCTCTCCAGCTAGTTTGGATGGTTTGATTTTTCTCATGGCTTTTATAACCAGTGCACTTAAACTAGGAAATAGTTGACATTTTACTGGAATAGAATTAAACTTAGTGTAGAGAGGAATCCGAGGCATGACACCCTCCCCAGTACGAATAGCATTTATCTTTTCTTTGTTCAGCCATATTTATTTCTTCTGAAGCACGGGATGGTTTTAGTTTAGTTTGGGGACCTATATTGGCTAACTTTATTCACAGGTATTTCATCCTTAGTACTGCTATTGCAAATGCTTCCTATCTTCCACTGTATCTTTGAATTTTTGTCAAATGTGTACATGATATGTTTGCATACTGATTCTCTGTCTCACCATCTAACTGTATTCTTGTGTTTTCCATGTGATGCAGTCAGATTGCTGTAATTCATAGTACAGTAATCTCTTCCTTCCCCACTTTTTTGTCCCCCCTTCTTTTCTCCAGCTTATTTTCCTTTAATAAGCCAGCATTTTGTCATTTCTTCCACAGATTCTCATATCTGCTTCAGGCTCATCTTTCTTCTTTCATAGAGGTGTTTATATTTAATTTCATGTTGCATAGTTCACATTTCTTCAAAAGGTTTACTGCAACTTTTTGGATGACTATTGCTGATACTTTTAATGTAGTTCTCCCACGGTTTTCTTAGCATCCTTAGGCTGGTATTCTACATGTCAGAAAACATTATCTGCCATTGAATGATCTGAGTGTCTATGAGTTTAGGGAAGTTACAGAGGGCAGGAGGTGTCCAGTTGTCCCAGCCACCTTATGAACTCTGTCACAGATCAACTGTCTCCTGCCAACAAGGTACCACACACCATTTGTACAACGCTGCTACCTCTTCATCCTCAGGCCTACCCAACTCTTCCACCCAGTCTCCCCACCCACAGTAGCGAGGAAGTCATACTTTTCCACCAGAAAATGAACAGCTTCTTTTCAAAATACGTGCTCTGCACTCCTTCTGTAACCATCATTTCCAGAATTTCTTAGCATCCGTTTCGGCTTCCTGCTACGGGAATTCTAACAGAGCTTGATTGATTTTCAGTGGCCATTACATATTTGTTTAAATTTACTTCTTATTCATGCCCTATACTTCTGAAGATAAAGTTGGAATTTTGTCTGTTTTGATCCTACTGATAACATTTTGAAGGTTCTAAGATATCAGGAGAATGTGATATATAAAGCCATATTGAGACTGGGTTGTGGTGGCTCACATCCTTAATCCCAACACTTGGGAAGCAGAGGTAGGCAGCTCTTTATGAGTTCAAGGCCAGGCTGGTCTACAGAGAGAGTTCTAGGAAAGCCAGAGCTACACAGAGGAATCCTGTCTTCGATTAAAACAAAAATGAAATGAAAAGAAAAAGAAAGGAAAGAAGGAAGGAAGGAAGAAAGAGAGAAAGAGAGAGAGAGAGAGGAGGGGGGGGGGGAGAGAGAGAGAGAGAGAGAGAGAGAGAGAGAGAGAGAGAGAGGGAGAGAAGAGAAAGAAAGGAAAGACAAAAGCATTTTTTTTTCCACTCAAAGTGCAGCCCTACACCCAAAGGAATACAGTCAGCTTTCAGGAGAAATGGAACTCTGTTTGAAGTGTGTGTCTCTGTAGGAACTCCAGAGTGTGGCAACTCATGAGAGGCCATTTCTTTCTGGCCTTTCAATTCTTCCCTTTCTGGCATGATTTTCGTTCACTGAACACATATGTGCATGCACACACAGTCATATGTTCATGTACCTGTGTGCATACATGTGTGCATGTACGTATGGACACGATTATCAAATATTATGGAAGACTAAAATCAGTTGAGAATAAAAATGTTCTTTCGATTTGGTGGTGGGGCAGCCACCTGTGGCTAGAATGACTTTGTGATGAAAGCCAGAATTTTATTGGGAAACTGAGACGTGGACAGGAGCTTTGAGGAGCACAGACTGTGTTTCTAATACACTTGGCTAGTAAGGAAAGGAAAGTTTTACAGGATCAAGTTGAAAGTCACGGCTAAGAAACTCTATATTTAGATCTTCGTAAGAAACTTGTTTAGAAAGTGGTGTCATAAGTGTGTGCAGTCCCGTCCTTCAGGGTTGGGGAGGAAAGCAAGGAGAAAGGAAGGAATTTTCTCAGGCCACAGCTGTCAACAGTTTCACTATGGCGTCGTCGTTCATGTGCTTGATCCTTTGGAACTCTTGCTTGGTTCTGAGACTTGAGTAACAGACTTTCTGGTGCTAAACGATAAACTTATGCAATACACTACCACCCTTCCCATACTACTGAATCACTTCCCCTGGATGTCCTATGGGTATACTTCAAAAGCAATATATCCAAGTCATAACTCAATAACTTATCCAGTTCCAAAGCTTGTTTCCTTTATATTAGCAATCTTAGTGAATATATAACCATTATATATCTAGAAACCCTAGCAAGTCATCCATGTGTGTCTCAGAGGCCTCCATTTCTTCTTATTTTCACCATCTAATTCTAAATGGCTCCTGTATGTCTAATTTCACCTGAAGCACTCATGTCCATTTCCACCCTAAGTACCACATTCGTGGAGTTGGCTGTGATCAAGCCTTGTTTACACTGCTGTTACCATTTATTAATTATTTTCTCATCCTCTACACATCCAAATACTATCCTTATATCACCCTCCACACCATGAAAAAAGTGAATTTTTCAAAATGTATTTTGACCATGTCATTCTGTAGGCTAGAGCTTCATTTCATATTATGACCATATACTTCAAGAGACTGACTGTACCTATTTGCCTCTCCTGTTTCAAACTGCATTGTACCTGGATACCTTAATCTCCACTTCAGGGAGAATAGGTTTTAACCAGACTATGTATTTTAGAGAGAAGAAAATATTCCTGCTGAAGAGACTGCCCTGTTTAGAAGGCAATTTTAATGAATATGCAAACACAGAATCTTAGGCTTTGTGGAGATCATGAAGGCTAAAACAAAAGAACTAGGGTATAAGTCTTGAAGCAGGTTCAAGGTAAAGTCATTGCGATTGAAGCCATACTAAGACAAATGACAGGCATCGAGGGCTCTATCTAAAGAGAAGCCAGAGAATATTGCAGACTCCTGGGAGGCATTTCTGTTCTTTTAGGTAAGATAAAGCCAGCAAAAGGTTTTGAACAAAAAGATATGATCTATGTTTATAAAGGATCTGGATAAGGAGTCCATTGTAGACATGAGAGGGAGCAGAGAGACCAGTTAAAAAGACTGTGTAATAATTCATGTAAGAGTTGATGTATGTGTAGGGAGGTGGCAAGTCACTCATGCCAGTAAAGACGGTAAGAAGTGGTCAAACTCTGAATATATCACACAATAGAGCCAAAAGGATTTGCTGGATGACTGGATGTGAAGTATGTAAGAAAAGAACCAAAGTATTACTCCAAAATAGTTGATAGAATAAAGTTGACTTTAAGCTGGAAAGAGAATACTCAGTTTAGAACAATTATTTTTTAGCATTGCTGTTTAATAATGCTGAAGCTAAGGATTAGTGAGTCATCAGAGAGTTATCCAGTAGAAATTCCTAGCAAACTGTTGAGTGTAAAAGCTAGATACATATGAGAGACATCACCTTGGAGATCCTTATTGTGTAACTGTCATCATAAAGATAGCAGTTGAGCAATGAGGTCACCAGGGAAACACATGTAGCCCGAGCTCTGCTCATCCTAGTATTGAGAAGGTGATGATAAAGGAAACAAAGAAGTAGCCAGTGATGTAGACAGAGAAACAGCAGAATCCCAGCAAAGGATTTGAAAGAGGAATGAGTGTTTTGTTGGGTCAGAAGGTGTTGATAGGAAAAGTAAATTGAGGATAAGTAACTGGTCATCCTCAGACTTAGCAATGTGGAAATCACTGATGACAGGGAAGTTTTAGCAAACAGTGAAGCTAGCACCTGTTTGGATGAGGTTCAGGGGGAAATAGGGGGAAATTGGAGACAGGCAGTCTATATATTAATTACTTCAAGACATTTTGCTCTAAAAGATGGAGTGGACTGGCTCTCAAAGTATTAGAAGGAGCTATGCATGCTGCCCACAGAGAAAAACAATCAATAGTGCTATCTATCTGTAATACCTACAATCCCCAATAAATGAACAACATGGCAAGATTTTCCAGATGGTACAATAGTGGCACCTGCATGCTGGGGTAACCAATAGCTCTCTAGCTGGACTTAAAGCCCGCTCAGTAGGAGGAATTCCTGCCTAGTACTATAAGCTTAGCCAACTGCTTGTGGTTGGTGAGACCGTGGAACCTAGAGGAAAACCTACTACTGCCAAATTTCTAACCAGGGCAATGTCTAACTACATTTTAAACACTTATCCTTGTATCTACAGAAAAGTCGCTCTCGTCCTCATTGGAAAAGCGTTTGTACATCAAATGGAGGCAATTACAGAAAGCCACAATAGGTCAAAAGGCAGATAAAAACTGTTCATGGAATACCTGTTTCCAGTTGATACATCTACAATACAGCTCCTGTACCTAAAGTTCGGGGGCACTGCAGAAACTGAGAGGGGAGATTGAAAGCTAGAAGACCAGGATGTCTGCTGCAAGACAGTGTCTTCTAAAGACAAAACAACCAACAAACAAAGGAAGGACATAAAGTACAGAAGTATAGAGAACAGAAGGTAGGAATGAAGGGTGGGTGTTCCAGGAGGTCAAGGGAGAGGGGGAGGTGAATATGATCAAAATACATCTTATCAAAATTTCAAGAATCATTGAGAATATTAAATAAAAATAAATCACTAAAAAGGAATAATTTTTTAATTTTTGAAATAAAAATCTAGTTGGCATCTTTTCCCTTTCCTCTCTCCAACCCTTCCCACGTGCTCCTCCCTCTTGTTCTTTTTCAAATTCATAGCCTCTGGAATCTTTTTCTTTAGTGTTGCTAAACACACACACACACACACACACACACACACACACACACACACACACTTTCCTAAAAATATAAATACAATCTTCTCAGTCTGTACAATGTTACTTTGTATGGATATGATTTCAAAGAAATACAGCATATTTAAAAAAAATACTGATTTATTTGTATGATGGTGACAATAAAAATAGCAATTGAGAAGAAAGGTAGACAAAAGCCCATGTTAGTGTTCTCATGGAGAGTCAGACACAAAACTATCCTGCTTATTGACCACTACTCTCACCCCAAACCACCTTCTGGTTCTTCATTAATCATTTAGTAACAACAACTTAACATCACATCACAGCTTAGGCTCTTTCAGCGACTCTCAGGCGATCAGCCACTGACTGCTCATCACACTGTCACTACCAATGACATCATTGTTTTTCTTCAAATGCATCTCTGTCTGTTCCTTGGGTGTTTATTTTTAACCCTTTTCCAAAGGTCAAAACCCAGCAATGTATGGGAGCAGGGAAGTAAATATCTTAATTAAGGGAGCCATTCTAGGGTTTGCAAGAGACTTGTCTCTAGAGGGGTTCCCAGGGCCAAGGAGAGGTCCCCAGATTGTTCCTTGGGCAGCAGAGGAGAGGGTGCCTGAACTGGCCTTGTCCCATTGCCACACTGATGAATATCTTTCATATATCACCATAGAACCTTCATCTGGCAGTGGATAGAGATAGAGACAGAGACCCACATTGGAACACTGGACTTAGCTCCCAAGGTTCAAATGAGGAGCAGAAGGAGGGAGAACATGAGCAAGGAAGTCAGGATCACGAGGGGTGTGTCCACCCACTGAGACGGTGGAACTGATCTAATGGGAGCTCACCAAGGCCAGCTGGACTGGGACTGAACGAGCATGTGATCAAAATGGACACTCCAAATGTGGCTGGCAATGAAGGCTGACTGAGAAGCCGAGGACAATGGCACTGGGTTTTTATTCTACTGTATGGACTGACTTTGTGGGAGCCTGGCTTGTTTGGATGCTCACCTTTATAGACCTGGATGGAGGGGGGAGGACCTTGGACTTCCCACGGGGCAGGGAACCCTGACTGCTCATAGGACTAGACAGGGAGGGGGAGGGGAGGAGGGAAAAGGGAAGCGGGGAGGAGGTGGAAATTTTTAATAAATGAATAAATAAATAAAAGCATAATATTCTTTAAAAAAACAAAATAAAAACCCAGCAATGTACATGAAGAGTCCAATTGCCATTTAAAGAATTGGAAAGGTAGACGAGGTGGCTCAAAGGGTAAGGTACTCACCACCAAGCTTGATGACCCAAGTTCTGTTGCTTGCTCTCACAAGGTGGTGGAAGAGAACTGGCTGTCAAAAATTGACCTTTGACTTTCATATGTGCTGTGTACTATGACATTCATGTGAGTGCATGTACAAGCACACACACAAATACACAAATTATAAAAATTGAAAGAGTTCATACAAAATACAGATCTCTTACTTTTTTGATCTACTGTCTCCAATCCATTTTATGGACCCAAATCAACTTATATCAATTTCCCATTTCATAATGACATAAAAGATTCCTTTAACTAAAATGTGAAAGGTTCTTATAAAACTATCTGTAAAACAATACTTAAAGAATTTAAAAACAAATAAAATAGGATCTATCCCATGTTCATGGATTAGGAGAATTAATATCACTTTAATGTCCATGCTATACAAAGCCAATACAGTACAGCTCTTATCAGAATGCTAAAGGCATTCTTCACAGTAGGAAAAAGACAAATATTAATTTTGCTATACAAAATCCAAGGTGTCACAATTCCTGATCTAAACAAAATCACAAAAAAATAAGGCTACTGTAATCAAAACAGACACAACCAAAACAGTATGTTAGTGATATACAATGGAAATATTGAACAAAAAGGTGAGCCTAGAAAGTTTCATGTATCATCAGCTAACTGTCATGAGACCACCAATAGAGCAAAACGAAAAGGCCAGTCTCTTCAAAAAAGAAAAAAAAAACATACTTGGGAAAACCAAACTTCCACATATAAAAAGATAAAGCTGGGTGCTTCCCTTAGAAATACACAAAGTTAATCAAAATGGACAAAAAGCCTAAATGTAACCTCTGAAATCATAAAGTTTTCAAAGGGGGACATAAGGGGAATACTATTAGATATTTGCCTCAACAGTGGTAGTTGAATAGCAGACCACAATTTCAGTTTGGAGACTACAGAACATGAAATAGCTTCTGCTCAGCCAGAGAAACACAATGAAATGACATTTCTGCAAACTACGTGTCAGGTTAGAAGTTCATAGCCACAACTTACAAACTGTCCTTAGAGCTCACTAGTAGTAAGATAAATAATGAAATTTAAAAATGAACGAAGAATCTGAACAGACATTTCTTCAATGATGTATAATGTATCATACATATATAAAAACATCAATAACCCTCTGATAAAGAAAAATTGTAACCACTAGTGGTTATAATACCACACCTGTTAGAGAACTAACCAAACACACAGGAGGTAAATGTTAGGTTACTGAGAAAAGGAACCTTATCAGTTAATGGCAGGATCACAAACCAGAACCACAGCTATGGACCACATCGTAAAAGTTTCTAAGAAAAGTAAAAATACAACTACTATATGATCCAACAATCCTGGGTGTACACCCAAGGCAAATAAAACCACCATCTTATTAAGATATATGAATTCTTAAAATTAAGAGACTTGGAAACCCTCAGTCCTAAAAGGACTCTCTACCACGCCTTCCCCTCAGGGCTCAGGGATCTATGCAGAAGGTGAGCATGAAGGATTGTAAGAACCAAGGGTGCTTGATGCTCTCAAGGGAACTGTGTTTTCCAGACACACCAGGGTGGATGCATTCACGAACTCATAGAGACTATGATCGTGCCCATAAGACCTGCTTAAGCTCAAGACAGACAAATTCCCAGCATGGAGGAAAAGTGGGGTGAACATGAAACCCCACCTCTAGCCAAGGAGCTACTGACATTTGACTGTTGCTGAGTAAGGAACAGTCAGTTTTCTTCAATTGGGCGACACTTGATATCTTGATCACATTCCAAGGCAAGTTCCAGACCTCGGAAAAGTCGGCCAATACAAACTGGATCTTAGGGGTTTTGTTTATTTGTTTTTTTAAAGATAGAAAACTTGAAACTAGGTGAGTAGGGAAGTGGGAGATCTAGGAAGAACTTGGGGAGGGGAATGAAATGATAAAAAACACTTTACGTAATTCTCAAAAAATAAGCAAAACAAATTCTTTTTTTTAAAAAAAAAAAAAAAAAAAAAAAGCTCTCCGGGGGCTGGAGAGATGGCTCAAAAGTTTAGAGCACTGGCCGCTCTTCTAGGGCACCCAGTTCAATTCTCAGAACCCACACGGCAAACAACTGTCTGTAGCTCCAGTTCCAGGGGATCCAAAATCCTCACATAAATATACATGCATTTGATAAAATAAAAATAAATAATCTTTTGGAAAAGAAAGCTGCACTGTCATACTGCTTCTAGTATTATTCATAAGAGCCAAGATATGGAAACAACCTAATTGTCTCCCCACAGACAAATTCATAAACATTGACATAAAAGATACAGCGAAATATTTGCAAGCCTTAAAAAATAAAATCCTGTTATTTTATGTTATTTTGCTTCGCTATGCTAATCATTGTTTTGCCTGTACATACCTAATAATTTTCTATAAATCTCAAACAAATATAGGAATTTCTAGAAACTGTTTTATATATGCTAGACAGTTAAGGGTTTGTGAAGCATCTTTGGTGTGACCTTACACCGCTGGCTGTGGAGATGCACCGCACCTGATTCAGAAGGGGGCTATGCATAAGTATTGTTTCTTTCCCTTTCTATGACCATTCATGTGATCATATAATGACAAAATCAATATTAATTTTTTTTATGTGTTTAAGTGTTTGCCTGCATTTTAGTAATTTCACCACAGGCATGCTTCATGCCTGCGGACGCCGGAGAAAGGCACTGGGTGTTCTGGTCCTCAAGTTATAGACAGTCGTAACCTGTTATGTGTGTGCTGGCAACTAACTGGGCATGCTCCGCAAGGGCAACAATTGATCTAAACCAGCCCTAGTGACCAATACATTTTTAAAATTGTACTTATGGTAGTTTGAATATAACTGGCTGGCATAATCTTGTAAAGAGAGAGATACTTTTTTAGGAGGTATGGCTTTGTTGGAGTGGGTACGGCCTTGTTGGCAAGCCACCATGCTCCCCGTCATGATGACCATGGACTGAAACTCTGAACAATTAAATGCTTTCCTTTGTAAGAGTTGCCGTGATCATGGTGTCTCGTAGCAATAAAAGACCCTAAGAGAGTACGGCAAATTTCGTAAGCAATAATGATTTGAGGCCCCTATCTCCACCAGCAGTTTTATTTCATGAGGATTTCATTATAAATTAGTACTTACTCAAATCTTGGTCATTTTTTATTTTTGTTTTCTTTTGAGCATGTGATTAATTAGTGAATCTATAATTCCTAAGAACTTGGACCTTGATTGAGAACACGAATCTCAAACTTTATAATAATCAAAAGATTGATAGCATGCAGACCTTACTGAAGTACAGGAATGCCCAAAGCCGACAGGAAGAGGAAAAGAATTTTAAAAGCCTCGGTAAATGTCTGAAGGGCTGCAGTTGCCGTCAAAGCTAAATCTCCGAGGAATGAACGGATCTCTTTAGGAGCTACTCCTGCCCCCAAGACCATCTGCCAACAGCCTCAGACCTCAGGCAGCTGCCTGCAGTGGTTGCTAATGTATGAAGCCTTCTTCACATCCCCCTCTACATTCTTCTCAAGCAGGGGGGAACCTGAGCAATCCTCAGCAAGCTGGAAATTAACCCGACCCTGAGCTAGGCTTCTGGATGTCTCAGAGGAGCCCATTTTGTCCAGGACTACCCAGTGGGAGGAATGGAATCCCACCGAATTCAGCAGTGTGAATATGCATCGATATTCAAGGAAGGAAGGGCAGGAATGTGAGCTCAGATTTAAGTCTTTGTTTATAATAGTTGTCCACCCTTGTGATCCCATTTCCCCCTTAATTAATCAAGAGGGATTCTGTGCCAGTGTCGTCGATGCTATCACAGGCTGCTGAACTCAGAGGACACCTCTGACAGATTTCCAGATAGGCTTTTCAAACACTTCCGAAATTGTTTGACTCCTAGGGCGCCAATAACTGACATTATGAAAAACTCACTTTTTTTTTTTTGAGTGATTGTGTCTATCAGAAGAAATTACCTTTGACGCTTTTCATAGCGCTCACAAGCAATATTTCGCAATCAGTCTGTTGACGACATGTCAAAATTGGGGGAAGGGATAGACTTTAAAGCCTAAAGCAGTGGCGAATAAAAAAAGAATTTCTATTTGTCTTACTTCAATAAATTATTCAGTGCTGAGCCCTGCGCCTTTTTATCTGGTCTAATAACACTGAGCAGACGGCTGTGTCTCTGTCCACACGACTGATCTTCGCAGTTCTAGAAACATTGCTTTACTTGATGTTCTGAAGGTTCAAACAAATGCCTTTGCCTGCTAACGAAGTTCATAGTATTAAAAACAAGGAGAAACTCATGTTTTCAGGGCTCATCGTTGAGTATTGAATAACCAACCGATTAGCAGCTCTTCCCTGGGAAAGAGTATTTCTCCTCTCTCTCATTCCTTAGTTGCCTGTAGTTATTTCTGTAGGATTGAGATCTCATACAAGTAACATTATATAGACTAGTGGGTTGTACTTGTTCATGTCGCACACACACACATACACATATACACACACAGAGCATGCATATACCAATTAATGAGAAAAGAGGCCATAAATTTGAAAGAGAGAAAGTAGGAATGTATGGGAGGTTGGGGGGGAGAAAAGAAAAATGATGTAATTATATTATAACCTCAAAAAATAAAAAAAATAATTTTTAAATATTAATCAAACTAACAGTCAGTCATTAAAAACAACAACAGAAAGGGAGCCCAGTGTAGTGGTACGTGCCTTTAAGCGTAGCACTCACTGGGAAGAGCCGGGAGAATGAGGGCAACTTGTACACAGCAAGTTCCAGGCCAGTTAGGGCTACATTATGATATTTTGTATCAAAATAAAATAAAATAAGAGAGCATGCCTCAGAGAGTGTCCTTTTGTCTTTATATGATTAAACAGTTATAGATGAAAAGACTAATTTTAATAAGATATGTAAATATGTAAGATACGTAGATCTTATGTAAGTATATAAAATGTAGGTAAGTATGTAGGAAGATACATACTAAGAGTTGTAAAATATAATTTAATTTTTGTATCAGTAGACTAGTTTACTGACTTAATATACATTATGTGCTAATGTATTTTAATAGGTTTTCTCCCAATATGGGGATAGAAAACAATAATTAGCCTTTCACCATCTGGATCATATTTCCTCTGTGCTTCAATGTTTCCTTCTGGAAATGAAGTTTTGATCAGACAATTTTCTCAGGTTTCTCTCTAAAAGTTATAGAAGGAAAGGAGGCTCAAGCTGCCAATCTCTCAGAACATTGTTATGACCTGCAGGAAGGTAGAGATCTTGTCACTCGTCTATGGGATGTGACCAAATAGCAGCTCTGTTGACGGCTACAGACGTTTACCTGAGAGGACGCCTAAACCGCTCTTTGGACAATTTATGCACACACTGCATGCTCCCGTAAATGGTAGGGTCATCTTTTAAGGTCAAGGAAAGCTTAAAGCTGAGCGCCTGATGCAATCTAGTACTTTCCATTCTGGCACTTGGAGAAGAGAGGAAGAAACATACCGGTGTCCTCTGCCACCAGAGATGTCCCTCTCTGTGATGAAACGGGGCCTGTCAGGGTTTAAAAACAGAACACCGTCACAGAGATGGCACCACATGGTGGCAAGAAATGCTTAGCATAGTTTCCACCCGCACGGGCTCCCCTTCCCACTCACGCCCTGCTTCTATTTAAATCCCAAGCGCCTCTCTCTCACACACGTTCCCTCCTTAGTCAAGGTCCAGACTGCCGGCAGAGAAGAAACAGGTAGCATGGCTCCCGGAGAAAATGAAAGGGAGGCGGGGCCCGCCAAGAGTGCCCTCCGGAAGGTACGCACAGCAACTCTGGTTATCAACTTGGCTCGCGGTTGGCAGCAGTGGGCAAATGAGAACAGCATCAAGCAGGCCCAGGAGCCTGCAGGCTGGCTGCCTGGAGCGGCCAACGACCCACCGCACACCCCTAAGCCGGTGGCATGCTCCAGTCCCCACCAGCATGCCCCCGAACCTCCATCTCCAAAGCCAGATGGACGTGGAAGTGGACAGCCCTCAGAGGACGACTCCGAGGTCTCCCGCATCAAGAGGAAAGAGGTGACCAAAACATTTGTCAGCAAGGCTTATGAGAGAGGAGGAGATGTGAACTACCTGAGCCACAGGTATGAGAACGACGGGGGTCCGTCTGAAGCTGTTCAGCCGGAGAACGACATCGACAGGCTCCTCCTCAGCCGTGAGTCGCCAACGCGGAGAAGAAAATGCACTAACCTGGTGTCGGAGCTGACCCAAGGCTGGAAAGTGATGGAACAGGATGAGCCCACGTGGAAGAGCGACAGCGTAGACACGGAGGACAGTGGCTACGGAGGGGACACGGAGGAGAGACCCGAACAGGAGGCAGTGCCCGTGACTGCTGCCAGGATCAAGCGCCCCTTGCCCTCCCAGTAAGCGATTACATCCTTGACTCCTTGTGCCTCGATTACTAAAGAGTTCCAGCCAGTAACATAAATACGGGGGGGAAGGGGACTCAGTAAGATTGAGTCCTTTAGGGCAGACACACCTCTGGCCTGCAAGGACAGTGCTAATTTAAGATGTGTCCCTTCTGGTCCATGCCGTTACTGTCTCACCAGCAAGTGGGACCTGACGTCAGCACTATCCTCCAGCGTTCTGAGTTCAATTTCTATGTCGACCCCTTTTCTCATGTGGTGGAGAAGTATAGTATAGGCTCAGAAACGAGACCCCAGAAACTAAGACACACCAAAGTCACAGGAACAATACGGGAGGCAGCAGGAAAGGCTAAATCAGAGCTTGCCTTCATACATTCCTTTAGCATAAAGCCAAACATCAGCTTAATTGATCTCAGTGCCCTTCAAAGTATAGGGTTTTAGGACAACTATGTTGAAGGCTTTAAAAGACACAAAATAATGGCTTTTGTGTGTGTGCATGTATGTGTGTGTGTGTATGTGTGCAAGCCCGTTTGCACACAAACCCCTACACGTGGGTGTGGAGGCAGGAGAAGTATGCCAGGTGTTTTGCTCTGTGGCCCTCCACTTTTCTATACAAGACAAGGTCTCACTGAGTGAGCGAGCACCAAGGAATCGGCCTGTCTGCTTCTCAGTGCTAGGATTACAGGACTGGCCATGCCTATATGTGTTTTTATTTTATTTTTATGTGATGTCTGGGGATTCAAACTCAGGTCTTCATTTTTGCATAGCAAGAACTGTTACCCACTGAGCCATCTCTCCAACCTAGCTTGATGAATTTACTCCCTGCCCCCCCCCCACTCTAGTAAAAAGAATGCTTTCCTTGGACTTTGAATCAGTTACTGATTTGTAGGAAGAATCAGTGGCCTAGATCTCAAGCCTGTTAGAAAGGAGAACAGAGATCATAGCTGCTGACCAGAAACAAAGGCCCTGTCTTTTACATAATCCTGGCATGTGTGATCCCCATGATCCATTAATCAACTACTGATTGTCCCTGGGTTGTGCCAATGCACAGAGGAGCAAGTCTCCCCAGCATTTCCCTGTGTTGCTGGACAGGGGGCCGAGGTTCTAAGACAGTAGGGCACTGCCTGTCCAGTGGGGGCAGCACAACCACCTCTCTTTATAAATATCCCAAATGTATTCATGAATATCCCAAATGTGAGCTAGGAAATTCACTCTTAAGCCTCGTGTCATACTGAAGCAGGGATTCGGGTGAAGGACATTTATTAGAGAACTTTCTAGAACCATTCCTTTGAGACAGATTATATATAAAACTCCTGGTCATTTTATTTTCTGTTCATTTTATTGCCATTTAATAACTTATCCAAAATAGTTACTCCCTAAGGGAGAGAACCATGATAAAATTAGTTCCCATGTTGACCCTACACTACTAACAAGCTGCATTCAGGCAGGAAAGCAGCATAAAGACCAAGCCGGTTATAGAGTGGGCAGATTAGGATTAGATTATTTCTCCTAATAAAGCTAACCTTTCCAAGGTACTTTGCCTATCACATCTGGTATGATTAATCATTTTGCATATTCTCAGAGAGGAAATAATTGTAGCTATGAGAAACTGCACAGGCAGAGAGCATTGGAGTGAGTGCAGTGCTGGTCACCATGGGCGACATGGTAACTGCCTTGCTGTCCAGTTATCCTGTATTATCTTTGCAAAGATCAGTCTAAAGCAGTGATCGTCAGCCTTCCTAATGCTGCGACCCTTGAATACAGCTCTTCTCGTTGTTGTGACCCCCATAACCGCAAAATAATTTTTTGTTGCTGCTTCATAACTGTAATTTTGCTACTGTTATGAATCAAAAGGTAATTTATCTGTGTTTTCTGATGGTCTTAGGTGGCCCCTGTGAAATAGTTGTTCAACCCTCAAAGGGGCTGCAACACACAGGTCAGGAACCACTGATTTAAACCCTTTCACCTGAAACTTTAAAGCCTACAATAACATGATATTATTGTATTCAGTGGCCTAAAAGATACCTAGGACATCAGAATTTCTAACTCCAGTTTAATCCTAGCCCTTTCACACTTTTAACAGTTCAAGATAGAAAACCATCCATACAAGATGTTGTTGGCACGGAAAAGATCCTTTGCGGTATATGCCTCCTGAGTGTTTTACCATTTTAAAATAGACTTGTTTCTTTATTTAGTTGTTCAAGGCAGGTTTATCTGTGTAACGACCCTCCTGCCCTGGAACTCACTCTGTAGACCAGGCTGGCTTCAAACTCACAGAGCTGCGCCTGCTCTGCCTCCTGAGTGCTGGGGTTAAAGCACTGTGCCACCACGCATGGATATACTTATATTCTAGCTTTTGTTTTGTTCTATTATTTCTTATTTCAGGGAATCACAAGATGACAATGAATTGAGATTTAGAAAATGCTTCATTTAAAAGATAATGGCTTCTTCATAGATTTATTTCCAAACCAACATTAACTCTTTTTCCAAAACAATATTGAGCTCCAATACTCAGGGCACCTAAGTTCCTAAATCAAAGAAGAAAACAGAAATTACACCTTAAAAACCAGAAAGTCATAGAACATGAAGTTTAAAGAAATCGCCTTCTGATGCTAGCATAAAGTTTTCTACTATACCTTTTCTCTTTATAAAAATTACAAAATAAGAATACCCACGTAAGACTATTAGAGGAGGTCATGAGTTCAGTTGGTCACCTGGATGCCAACATAATATTTTTCATTTGTGGATAACATCACTGAATTCTTCAGCCTGGTGTCTCTACACTTTAGTTGCAAATGCAACTTGATGTTACCTGGATTCTCTTTACAAATGTCTTTTAGGGTGCTTTTCCCACTATTCAAAGGCTACCCAAAGAGCTCTTAGGTGGTATCATGTAAAGGGCAGATGGAGTAGCTAAGCAGCCAGGCATTAGCCCCCAAGCTTGTACTAATGAGACTTACTGCATCACACCTTCAGAAATACATCTTGCTTTGTAGCTGGACGGATGCTCATTTTCAAATACGCCACAGATTTTTTTCTTTGAACTAGCTACAATCATTAGATTACACCCGTCTCCATCACTGAGCTTTCAAAGATACATTTACTTTTCCAAGATCTTGCAGTCTACACTGGGAAGGAGAGCAGGCAGCTGATGGCATAGGGGTGACAGCTCACTTCAGTGGGGCTGAGTAAAATCTTGTCCACTTCAACGTGTTGTTCCTTTTAGAACTGTTTCAGACTTCAGGGACTGCATAAGCGTGTGCTGTATAGCGCTGTGTGTCGTTTTCCCCAGGTAATTTTCTGCATGCTCTTCTCCACATGGCTATGAAAGTGCTACATCAGAGCCTTCCCTTCCAGTCCTAACCCGACAGTTGAGACCAGTCACAGGACCTTCTGAAACATAAACGTGGGAGTTAGTGAAATTTCGCCATCTAGTGGATGCTATTTCTTTCTCCGACGACTTTATTGTACTTAAGCAGATCTGGTGTCTGCACCAGGTGGGCTGCATGAATCTCTTCCTTATGGAAGGAGGGCAAACATTTGTCTCCTGGCACCAGGAAGATGCGATGAGTGTCATCAACTCAGGGTTATCGAGACATAACAGAGCTTGGGACCACAGGGATAGGGGACTGAAATACCTTAGAAACAGTAACTGTGATTCACTGGTCCATTTGCCATCTGAGCAGAATTTAGGAAGTTTGTGCATTGACAGATAAACCTGGCGCACTCTCAAGTTGAGAGTGGCGAATTCTGAGTGCTCAGAGTCCTGCCATGCCTCTGATAGGTAACTCAAGAACGTCTTTTCACATCTTCAGTCCCTGTGCTTCCAGACATGAGGCCACTTCATGCTCTGCAGAATAAAGGGGGCTCCCTTAGGAAGATGGGGTAATTTTTTTTCTTTAACAAAGAAAAACAAAACGATAAAGTCTACTAAATTGGAGATACAGAAGCAACAGAGGAGTTTTTCTTTTTTTTTTTTAACAGAGGAGTTTTTCAAGTACAAAATTTAGCAATTTGAAAACTGAGTCTGCATCTTTTATCATAATGCATTGTTTCAAGAACTGGGTTTGTAGTTCTAATAAAAACATGCATTCCAAAATCCACACATACACACACACACACACACACACACAGGCTTTGAAAATCAACCATCTATCACAAGCTATCACTAAATGCTGGTGGCATATCACACTGATTTTTAGCTTTGGTTTTGCAGAATCCTTCCTCTGCTATAGACTAAAGCAGTTTTGTTTAGTTTAGTGCTTTTTTTTGTTTTGTTTTTTGTTTTTCTCCCGAGACAGGGTTTCTCTGTAGCTTTGCAGCTTGTCCTGGAACTAACTCTGTGGACCAGACTGGCCTTGAATTCAGAGATCCTCCTGCCTCTACCTCCCCAGTGCTGGGATTAAAGGTTTGTGCCATTACTGCCTGGCCTCAAGAAGTATTTCTTAAGAATTGCATTCTGACCTCTTGTAGCATCTTAACTTGGCTTCAAATTCCAGTCTTAGTTTCCCACTTAATAGTTTTGTCTTTAGGGCAGTCGGTAATCTTCCTGGCTTCAGTTCCCTCATAGCTGACTGAAATATTACCCATCATTCAGTATTCTTACTGACAGCAAGTGTTTTCTGTTTGTGCAACCTGATGTCTTAAAAAAAATGTGTACATCACTAACACTCATGTAAATCGGCTCTCAAGGGAAAAATGCACACAATTCTATGCATAACTACTTCAGTCTGTATAGTAATACCAAATATATGTTTGGGAAATAACTAGTTTCAGAAGCCCTGAGAACTGGCTCCAGCTCAGGAATGTTCATAACATAAAACATACTAGAAACACACTTTTACACTATAGGTGAGAGAGGTTTTGGGGTTTTTTAAAACATGAGTTTAATATCATTAGTGTTTAATCTATGGATGTTACAGAGAAAGCAGCCTAGGATATAAAGTAAGAATGATGGAAAATTTTCACTTTTTCATTGTAAGTAGCAGCATACAGGGACTATTAGACATACACTCAGATGCATACACATGGGAGGCACAAAGGGAACTGACCCTTGCTGTTTGTGTGTCAACCTTGTTTTTCCACCTTCTTTCCTTCAGGGCGAACAGATACACAGAGGCACTCAACTGTAAGGCCCACCGGAAATACAGCCAAGTGGACAGCCTGAAGGGGAGGTGGCAGCAGTGGGCCGATGAACACATACAGTCGCAGAAACTCAATCCCTTCAGTGATGAGTTTGACTATGACCTGGCCATGTCCACTCGGCTTCACAAGGGAGACCAGGGCTACGGCCGCCCCAAAGAGGGAAGCAAGACGGCCGAGAGGGCCAAGCGCGCCGAGGAACACATCTATCGGGAAATCATGGAGCTGTGCTTCGTTATCCGCACGATGGCTCGCCACAGACGAGATGGCAAGGTCCAGGTGACCTTCGGAGAACTCTTTGATAGATATGTTCGCATTTCAGATAAAGTGGTGGGCATCCTCATGCGTGCCAGGAAACATGGACTGGTGCACTTTGAAGGGGAGATGCTATGGCAAGGCAGAGATGACCACGTTCTGATTACTCTCCTTGAGTGAGTTCTCAGGGAAATCAACTTAGTTAAATACTGTATTAATAGTAAGTACAAAGGCAAGCTGTGCTGGAATGTTATCAATATTAAATGATTTTTTTTACAAATGGCTTTTGGTGCTATTTCTGAGGTTACGACATAAAGATTGGAATAAAACATACTCAGAACATTTTAGAAGTAAACAGACTTTAATACAAAAACAGTATATTGATATCTGAAATTTCACTTACCTTTTTAAGCAAAAATATTTGGCCTTCATTGATGAAATCATTACAAATTTAAAAATACAGGTTTAAAAAAGCTGACCTTTAGATAATATAGAACATCATCACAATATCAGTCATTTTTAGGGGCAAAATTCATTTAAATTGAATAAAATTTAATTGCCTTTTTTTTCTAAAAAAAATAAAAATAAAAAGATGATCATTGGGCTAAAGTAGCCTCAAATTCTCAAACTCTATTTCGCTAAGGGTGATTTCAAACTCCTGATCCATGGGCCTCTACCTCTTTAGTGCGGGATTATTCCCACTTTATAACATATGAGGACTCAGACCCAGAGCCTCAGACCTGCCCAGGAAGCACACTCGTACTTATCAGACAATTCTTCAGTCCTTTCAAAAGTTATAGGATCACCTTTGGTGCATAAACAAAAGTAGGCACTCAATAAGATGCTGAAGTTCCTTCAGCCAGCCTTTCTCTTGCGACTTGAGCAGGTCGCATAGAAACAGACGCCATCGGTGGCCTCATGACCAACAAAGATGGCGCATGACCAGGGAGTGGAGGTGGGGGGGGGGGGCTCAGCTTCATCAACAAGGTTGATTTTTGCCTAAAGTCTTGATGAGTAAAGTCTGCTTCCATGATGCAATAGATGTGCAGCAAACAAGAAATACAGAAAGTCTATGAAGTGGATGTTCACTGGAGAAAATCTTACAGAACCACTGAAATTAAAACTGAGACATTTTCCCCTTCTGTTCCAACAAAGAAAAGGCCACAACAATATAAGTTTCTCTCTCTCTCTCTCTCTCTCTCTCTCTCTCTCCCTCTCTCTCGTTTCAACACACACATACACACAAACACAAAACAAAAATCAAAGAAAGCTGCTAAAATTAAAACAGTTATACTTTGCGTTAAATACAAAAATGTCCAATTATATCTCAAAATGACAGAAATTCATAACTGCTCCATGTTAGACAAGCGACAGAATAAACTAGAGATTGTCAAGAATGATTGCTTCAAACAGAGAATTCCAATATTTTAAAGGAAACATATACCTCCTTTCTATACTTTCTAGTGAAATTCCCTACGCATGACACACACGTGTGTTGTCAGTGGGAACCATGTTAGAACTGAGGAGAACACAACGGAGTAAGAGCTGCTACATCTTTTGTTATTTTTGTATGATTATTTGGGTTAGATTCCAAACTATCTCTTTTGCTAGGAATAAAACAAAACCGGAGTTGAAGCTGCGACGTTCCTGGTACCAGCATCTCCTCCAAGGCTTCAGGAGCTCACATGTCGTCATCTCTGCAGGCTACAGGATGACATGATCCAAAGTTCTACTTGTCTGAACTCAAGAATACTCTGGGAACCCTTTCCCTAGTGCCTGACAAAGTGAGATCACATCCATACCCTGCTTAGTTTCTGTCTTTTAAAGATGTTACTTTCCTGATTCTCAACATTTCTCATGGTACAGGAATCACTCTAGGTGTACTGGAATTCTGTAGGACCGAGAACTCTTACCCCTTCTCCTTAGAAAGCAAGCAGTCATTAATTCTTCTGAATAATGCTTAACGAGTCAGAAACTAGAATCCTTGGAGGGAAACGCTATGTGTCAGGGGCATCCGAGCAGGCAGCCTGCAAGGTTTCACCACTGCACTCTAGCAACCTAATGAGTTAATTATTTGTAGATTTTTTTTTTACCTTCCTCTATTTTATTGTGCTTAATATTGAATTGTGATGGAGGAGGGTTATCTGTCTATTGTGTTATTTTCATTGGTCAATAAGGAGACTGCCTTGGCCCCTTGATAGGACAGAAAATTAGGTAGGCGGAGTAAACAGAACAGAATGCTGGGAAGAGGGCTATGAGGCAGACACCATGGAGCCAGCCACCAGGTCAGACATGCTGAATCTTTTCCGGTAAGCCACCACCTCGTGGTGCTACACAGATTATTAGAAATGGGTTAATATCAAGATATGAGAGTTAGTCAGTAACTAACTCTCTAGAGTTAATGGGCCAGGCAGTGCTTAAATGAATACAATTTGTGTGTTGTTATTTCTGGGACTAAGCTAGCCATGCGGGAGCCGGGTGAGGCAAAAAGCAGGCCTGCCCGCAGCCCCTCACTACAGAATTGTAAGACCATTAGTCCTATATTTTTTTCTGACTTTAAATCCAAAAATATTCTCTCTAAAGGACAGGGAAATTCAGACTTGAAAACTTAAAACATTTTCACCAAAAAGAAAATATGCTAAGATAGCTCAGCAAACAAGCTAATATAATTATAATGGAAAGATCTATTATAACAACACACTCTATAAAAATATCATATTGTATATAGTTCTAAATTCCTAGTAGCATGGACTTGTTCTCCCAAACCCCAAGGTTTTCCTTTTGGTTGTCGCTCCTCCCTAGTGTCTGTACCGGCAGGCCGTTTACAGCCTCCACCTGAATATCTGCAAGTTGCTGGTGCCTGATTCCCGAGCTCATTCCCCTGCTCCCTCTGCTCACACCCTGAGAAGGGAAGCTCTGAGCCTGGGGTAATTTCTCCTCCCATATGTGTAGCAAGATGAGATCATAGCCATACTCACTGTTTGTTTTTGGTTTTTCATTCCCTTTGAAACACCAGCTGCTGTCCTAATTATCAGCAGAAAAAATGTAGAATTGTCAGAGCCATTTCTTCATGGTATAGTTATAATTCTCTGTATGCTAGGATTTTGTTACACCCCTTTCTGCTCAGTCATTACATTGAGTCATTGTAAGATAAGCCACGCGGCCCTGGCTGAAGTGGTCCCTCAACACAGATGTCCCTACTTTATTTCTGGTACCCAGGACATTTCCTATGTACAATCAATGACTTTTAATTTATAGGCTGACCTGAACTACTTCGAGTTTTCAGAGAAGCTTCTATCATCACAAGCATTACCTCCTGCTCAAATATGCAGGGCATGCCAGAACCTGACAGAATTACATCATACCTAAACTTTTGGGAATAGCTTCTACTCCCCAAATTTCTCTTGAAGGTAAAATTTAAGCAATAGAGAAATACATATGTGTGGTCGAAGGTTGCTTGTTCATTTCCTGGCTGCCCATACCCAAAATAATCAGACAGAAACTATATTAATTGCAATACTGTTTGACCAATAGCTTAAGAGTATTTCTGGCTAACTCTTTTTTTTTCTAAAAAATTTATTTATTTATTTATTTATTTAAAATTTCTGCCTCCTCCCATCATCCCATTTCCCTCCCATGGCTAACTCTTATATCTTAAATTAACCCATTTCTATTAATCTGTGCATCACCACAAGTGCATCACCACCTGCAAGATTCCAGTAGGTTCCCACATGCATCTTTCTCCTTGGATGGCTACATGGTTTCTTATCTGACCCTGCCTATCCTCTCTCTATATATCTTTTCCATACTGGCTATATTCTGTTAAGTCATTGGCCAAAAGCAGATTCTTTATTAACCAATGGGAATCCCACATAACCTCTCCTTTTCTATCTAATTAAAAAGGAAGGTTTTTACCTTTAACATAACAAGATTACATACAACAGTTATCAAGCAAAAATTACAGTTACAATATTTAGTCAATTTACATTTGGCAAATTAAGGAAAATACTCTATAAATCTATCTTATCTTTATGAGTCTAAAGTTTTATATCTAGTCTATCTTTTATAATGATAACTATCTTTCTTCAACTCCATTAAAGACTCCAGAAGGATATATTACCTAAGTAAACAGGAAGAACATTGTAAGCAACTTTCAAAACTCTAGAAATGACAGACTTCTTGCTGCCTGAACAGTCACTCAGAGTTCTTCTGTGCCATTGGGGCTTCCCTTCCATCTTCAGCCTACAGGCCCATAGTTTCTGGTAGACTTTCCCAGGAAGCAGGAAATTTCAAGATCTGTTATGCCTTGTGCTAGTAAAGCTAACCAGTTGCTTTCTTTTGTGTCCTCGAAAATGTCTGGTAGTTCCTTCATGAAGGAGGCGCCCCTAAGGACCATCTCACCTTTAGGCAAGTTCAGCAGTCATTTCTCTGTGGGCCCTGCATGTCTAACTCTTACAGCATAACATCAAACTATCAGCAAAGAGCAGTGTCCTGCCCATATGGCTAACCAGCTCCATAAGGAACCTCTTCAATGCCCATCTTCCTCTTGAAATAGATTGGTGCTGCCAGAAGCAGATGTGTCTCTTTGTCATGAAAAGTCCTAAGTTCTTAAAACATTTTAAATGCTATATTCTATAGTCTTTGAAAGATCTGAAGAATATCTATCCATCTGAAATATATCTCTGAACATCTAGAAAACCTAAGTAACATGATTACAAGCTTGACCATTATAGATGACTATTAACCTGTATTTCTTAATTATACATTACAGTTTTAAATGAGTTGCACAAACACAATACCTAAAACAGGAGCAGAAATACATAAAACAAAATTGACCTTAAATTTATGTCCATGAACTAAAGTCCATACCAATGCAAAGTATTCATCTCCATAGCATATTCTCCTTTAAATGTAAACAAACATTTATAAACAATATTTGGGAATTTGGGTGTAGTTCTCTCCAAACTGCTTCCTGCTTTTTGTTGAATGAAGTAATTTTAGGGGTTTAAGGAGATCTTTCATGGGGTCTTGGTCCATTAAACCACATTGGTCTAGAAGGAATCCACAGGTTCTCATCCTCTGTGGAGACAAAAGCAGAATCCTTTTTCCAAAGCAATATATACTTAGATCCAAATTTTTGAAGTCAAGATACCTTTAATATATATACATACATATATATATTACATATAATATATAAATTATATATATTAATCTTAGTTTATCTTAGCAGCCTGTACAATGAACTATCTCTGTACTTAGCACATTCACAGTCAAAAAATTCAAAGAAAACAATAATATAAATATAATCCAGACTGTATCTTACATCTTTACATAGTTCATTTTTCTTTACTCCTTTAATCTATGACTGTTTGTACTCTGTCTCTTTATAGATTTTGTTTTAATTTTTAAAATTATTTACTTTTTTAAAGCTATTTCTTCTCTCTTTCAAGCCTACATACATTTATCCAACACTGTGACCAATTTAGAGGTCTTTCCATCTGAATTTGTCTTTATTGCATACCTGTAATAATTTTTTGACCAGGAGCGCTTCACCTATCTCAGACTTTCAATAAGGTGGAGGGAGTCCACCACTGGCTCTGGGACTGCTGGGTGGGAGCCGTCCTCACCACCTCAACTGTGGGTAGTACTGTGCAGCGTATAAATTCTTTTTATCTAAGTAAAAGCTAAATCTGCCATGCAGTACACTGTGCAGCCTGGAAATATCTGTGTATGGTGTTGGGAATCTGCTATGCTCTCCTACCTGTGCACTCCTAGCAGTCCCAATCCTGCCGCCTACCCAGGCCGGGTTGCTGAGCAGCAGGCATGCTCTCAGCTGCCTTCCTCCTAACCCCGACAGGGCATACAAGCACCCAGGCCACAAGCCCCATTCAAGTGCTCAGCCTCCTGAAAGAGCCAGAGCTGTTTGTGTAACTAGCATGAACTAGAAAGCCGCCTAGCAGCGACTCCCCTGCTTGCCACCGTAAGCCCATCCGGGGGGAAAATTTTGTGGCTATCAAGAAACTGCGCTAGACAGTTTGCCTCAAATTCCTTCCCAAACTCTCTCGGGTTTTATGTGGATTGGTGCCATTCTGTAGTTGAAGGCCGCTCATTCATTTCCCGACCACCCAGACCCAAAATAATCAGATAGAAACTATATTAACTGCAAGTATATATACATATATATATGCAAGTATGTATTATATATACACATGCAATCAATATGATCTATATACATGATTATATATATATATATTTATATATATTCATTCTTTGGCCAATAGCTTAAGAGTATTTCTGGCTAACACTTATATCTTAAATTAACCCATTTCTATTAATCTGTTCATCACCATGAGGTCATGGCCGACCAGCAAAGTTCTGGTGTTAGGCGGCTACATGGCTTCTTTTCTGACTCTCTGTATGTATATATATATATATATACATACATACATATATATATATATATATATAAAATATATCTTTTCCAGCCTGGCTATATTCTGATAAGTCATTGGCCAAAAGCAGTTTCTTTATTAATCAATGGCAAGAAAACATATTCATAGCATACGGAGACGAATCCCACATCACATATGCATGCAAACTATGTTATATGTGTGTAAATTTTCAACAAGATATTTTGGAAATAAGGGAATTAAGAAATAATAAAATCAACTTTACACAGGAATGAGAAGAAATGAATGGAGAGAGAAGCCGATACCTTACCAGAATGTACCAGCTTTTAGTTTTGACTTTTAGGAGCTTTTAAGCCACCACCACCAAAGCTTGTAAGGTTTGAACACTTTGGTCTCAAAATGGAACTTTCTTTTCATTCTGGAAGGCTCTATCTAAGCCTGCCATTAATACTTAAATACCTAAAATCACCTACCTGGGCCTGGAAAGGTCTGTAGGACGCTCTTGCACATTATTTAAAAAAAACCTTTTCTTACCAGGCTTCCAAATGATGCTTCCCAAAGTGCTTCCCTACTTCCCACATACTACCAAGTTTACTAAGACGATAGTCACAGCATCCTCTTACCTCTTGACCTCTGTCAACGCCACTTTTAGTCTTTTCTTAACAGCGATCTTTTGTTCTTTATGTTAATTTTTCTAATAAGTGAACTGATTATTTTCAGATTCTGTTTTGTATCCATTTAAAATTATATTGTTTTTTTGCTCTTATATATTTATTTTGTGTCACCTGCTCTAGGTCCAATTTTTTTTTTGGAACTGGAGAGGGAAGCTCAGAGCCTCTCCTTGTGCTGGTTAATATTACTTTGATGAACAAAACAAACAAAAACCAAACAAAAAAATCCTATTACAGGAGCCCTATTTTAAATCAGGTCTACAATCTCTAAGGGCTCTTCATCCACAGGAAAATCATGTTGTTTATTTAAAAAGTTAATATTTTAACTTAATAGACTTAAAGACTTTAACTTAAAGACTTAATAGAACATTAAGTCTTTCTTTCAAATTGATTAATTTCTCATACTATACTAGGGGCTGGGTTCTGTGGATGTCCACACCTACATACACATTTTTTCTCTTTATACACTGGCAACTTGATGATATGACACAAGCGAGTTCTTAAGTCAAAACCTTATGGATATTCAAGAAATGCTATCTTTAAACGCTGACACCAACTTGGCAGCCAGCTCTTGTCAAGCCCGGTTCGTACACTTCTTTCAAATCTAGACTTCCTGCTTTACCACCATTTTTGTTCTTACTGAGCCTCATCACTTTCCCCTCTCTGGATTTTACAGATGATTTTACAGATGATTTTACAGATGAGGTCTTTCCCACCATCTCCAGCTTTGACCTCTAGTAACCTACTGTTTTCACAAGGATTTCCCCAAACACACATCTCTCCATGTTATTTCTCCATGCTAATGTTCTCAAAACCTCAGTGAGCTTAAAAAATAAGAAACTGTTTGGTGCTGTGCACAGGGCTCTTCATGATACTGAGATTTATGTTATGCACTCTCTACCCTCCCCCAACACTTCAAACTCCTTGTATTACTGCTAATAAGTGACTCTCCATTCTAAATAGCAGCAGTGTCATTTCCTGTCACTTCCTGTTGCCACATCAACACAGCATGCTAGCAGGGCACTTGTCAGGAGACAGTGACATGCTTATGACCAGTCCTTAGATATGGAAATAACTTGTTTATTGAATAAATCCAAACTCATTTGCATTTATGCATTTAACTTTATTTGGTATACATCTCTATGACCTTGTTGTAGTTGAAATCCATTACAGGATGTTTTAAAGATTTATGATTAGTCACCTCCACAAAGACAATAATACTGCTGTGGAAGACCAAAGGGGAAAGGATACATTTATTTACAGTTCCCTATATTATAAACATTTACCCTAGATACTATTACCTATTACGTAATGAGAGCTATACACAGACAAGGAAATGATGTCCTGTGTTTCTATTCATCTTCAGAAACAGCATGTCATAGAATACCAGAGATTTTGATTAGCATTATGCTTTCTTTAGATAATTATCTAGACTTTTCCCAAAAGAACTAGATATATTTTTTTTAAGTTATATAACTAAAACTACTTAAGCCAATACACTTGGCTGGTAATTTCATTTTCAGAATAATTTAAAGTGCTATAAGCAACCTGGCAGTCAACACTTTCTATAAGAACAAAACTATCTTTAAACATCAATTTACAAGATATACAACGTTGGTGTGGGACAGCTGAGTTTTCAGCACACGGTCACTGCCACATGTATAACAGCAGGATTTATTCTTTGCATAACATGAAGCTCTGGAATTGAACTGACGGATGTTGCCGCGATGGCTGACTGTTGGTTTCCTACAAGAGAAGATACAGCTGCTAGTTTATTCTATCTTTTCGTTTTTTGAGGCCACTTGACGTAAGCTTGCACATTCACCACGTCTACTGAGTTACAGTGTTGTCTACTACAGTCACCGCCCTTGTACAAGGGCAGGTGCTAATGGGAACTAATAACATATACCACTTTAAAAAAACAAGCTTTTATTTCAAAACAATTTTTTTTCCTTTGAGGATAAAAAAGAAAACAAAACAAAAATGTATTTGGGGAGCTAGTATGCAACAAGGCTAAAACAAGAGAGCTATGAAACAGTGTATCTGACACAATGTTGAAGAAATATGCAGGTTTTAGTTTTTGTACTTATGATAATGCCCTATTAAGCTACAAATATGTAAATAGTATTACTTGCTTAATATATTAAATCCAATAGGATCATCAATTTCTCCTCTGTCAATTTGAAACTCTTTATCTGATAACTCAGTGATGAAAACATGAGCCCAAACCTGCATATCATGTGTGCCGTAGCCCATGCCAATCAGACTTCTCTTCAAATTTCATTGTCTTCAAATGAAACTGAGAATGGTTACACATGAATACAGAGAACGCTGCAGTGAATTAGAACTAGAAGAGGTCTATGAAGCAGATATTATTTTGGCATGTGGTTTCTCACTCAGAAGAAAATGATAAGCAGGTCCCAACGTCACTTCTGTCAACTCACCAAATACAAAAGTACCTTGACCCCATTTCCTCACTGCCCCAAGTGCACTGCTCTATAAAAAGAAACACTACAGATTGAAAAAAAAGCTGAACAACAGAGCACCATTCAATTGGGAGACTGAGAGAACAGGAACTGAAAATGTGGTGGCCTCCATGCTCAAAATGCTGCAATATGCTGACCAACTCCACCCAGCTGTCATACTACGGGAAGCCAGGCCATGGTGCGAACAGAAGAGCACTGGGACAGACACATGATTCGAAAAATAAACTCCAGAATTATAGCTGCAGTAAATGGCAAACGACCGACTTGAGAGCACAGTGACATGTTAATTGTATTGCTTCTTGAACATTCCTGTGAACATTCCTTCAACAATGCTTTGTCAGTTCAGGTTTGGGCTGATGTCCTGCTAAGACTGAGAGCACTGCATTTATTCAAAAGCCCAGATTTCAATGTCTTGGATAAAGAAATCTTCCTTCTTAGAAAGCGTATGATTCCCAAACGTTTTACAGGAATGGCTTCTTCCATGGTAGAGATCTCCATCGAGCCAAAGGGCAAATTCTCCTCTGAAACACATCAGAACAACTATTAATACTCATGGGCTAGATTATAAAGTGATCAATGTGCTTTTCACAGTCCACCAGCCCCGGGACCGTGACCTTCTCTAGACCTCCCCTATTCCTTTTCCGTATGACACAGAAGCAAGAATTCTGTTCTTCATTCCATTATAAAATCACTTATCATACACATTAAGAAATAAATTAAGCACACTAAAATTAAACACACTTCCTTATACAATTAGCTTTTGGCATTTGGTATAATAAGTATTTCTTTACTATTTTATTACTCTATTTTATTTTAATTTTATATTTTCTTGGGGCACTGTTAGGTTCTGATTTTTAGGTGAGCACTCTACCAATGAACTACATCCCCAGTCATTTCTCCTACATGAAGTTTTAGTCTGGTTCTCTTGCAGGTGTTAAAATTTATAAAATGAGAGTTAGTGTTAAAGGTATAGCAAAAACACCTCATTTAGTCTAGACACTTAGAAGTATTTTACAAGCAACTATAGTTTCTGTTGGGTTACTTCTCTAACATGGTAACCGTCAGAAAACAATACTGGTAGATTTTTCAGATGCAAACAACAGAAGACTAAATGGACAAGAGACAAGAGGCTGAGATCCTTTCTCAAGCACTGGGAACAACACAGAAGGCAGGCGTGCAAGGACGATGTGAACACTACTGAGAAGAACACACGGAAGCAGGCGTGTGAGGACAGTGTGAGCACTACAGAGAACACACGGAAGCAGGCGTGTGAGGACGGTGTGAGCACTACAGAGAACACACGGAAGCAGGCGTGTGAGGACGGTGTGAGCACTACAGAGAACACACGGAAGCAGGCGTGTGAGGATGGTGTGAACACTACAGAGAACACACGGAAGCAGGCGTGTGAGGACGGTGTGAGCACTACGGAGAAATGCACTACTGAGAAGAACACACTACAGAAAAACAGAGGTGGCTACCTTTAAACACCATCAGAGTAAACAAAATTAGGATATCAGATTATGAAGAATAGAGGGTTTTTGTAGCAGTTTTAGGCTGAAAGAGCAAAAATAAATGGGCTGATACTAATGAAGAAAAACAAAAACTCAGAAGATGGTGCCGTTAGACCTTATTACAGGAAAATAAACTTTTACAACTGTCTGAAATACAGATCCAACTATGATCAGAGAATACAAGAAAACTGCAGCTTTTCCCGTACACTGAGAGGCAACAGACTGCCAGGTACACTTCAATATCTGAGACATTAGGGATTTAGAGCAGTTAAATTTCAAATTTCAAATATCCAATCAATGCACAGTAAAGCAAAAGATAGGTCCTAATGGAAATCAGCTAGCCAACATTTTAAAATAAAGAAAAAAAATACTTTACCAACTATATAAAGTATTGTACTAAGTACCTTAAAAACATAATTTGCAATAATATTCAAGTTTAGATTCTAATGTCAAAATTTCCGAAGATAACTTTTTTTGTAAATAATCTAAACATATTCTTTAAAAATTTCCTAGTGAAATGTTCATGAGACTTACCCTCCACCACCAAATGCTAACGAATCCATGTCTCCTTTGATAAAAAACATATTATCTCCTGTCCACTTAAAGACCTACATAGACGAAAACAAAGGTGTTGAATATGTAGTGGAAAAAGTCACCAATTAGCTGTCCCAGACTCAAGGGAGTTTACACAACAGACACAACAGCATCAAGGTTCAGCAGGAAAGGATCTGGTCCTCCCATGGGTGGCTGACTGCACCGATCTCTCCACTGCTATTTACACCATAGCACTTCATACACACCTCTCTTCTAACAGTGAACACAAGTGTTTGAAAATTGCTGAAGGGCAAAGATCTTTCTGGGGGCACAAATTTCCTGTTCATTGTTTTTAGATTAATAATGTTTATGATTTTCCAAATTAAAACACTTGAGAAATTTGAAAAGAAAACTAGACAGCAGGGGTACATGCCCAAGAATATACATGTTGAGGGTAGGGCCATGTATCAGGTCTCTTCCTCTATGGCTCTCAGCCTTATGGCTCTGAGGCAGGGTCTCTCAGTAAACCAGAAACTTACCAATTTACCAAGACTGGTTGGCTCCCATGATGTCAGGAGAGGCCACTGTTTTAATCCTCTCCTGTTGAGGTTACAAGCACGTGTAGGCAAGCCCAGCTTTTAGGAATGCTGGGGGTGCAAACTCAGATCCGCATGAGTTTTGCTGAGGACCTTACCCATTGAACTGTTTCCCAAACCCCAACATTATATTCTATTTTTATAGGACTTCTACCTAAACTAACGAGTATAGCCCCAGTGTCTCATCTTCATTATGTTTCTCAATATTATTGTAAAAGAGCATGCGTGTCCAAGTGCGCACACACGTCTATTTCAATCTAGGTTTTTATTTTATTGTTTTTTGTGTATTAAGTCACAGGGAATGGACACCCTAGTTCAGGCTCCTTCCTGTTATTTCTTATAGTGTCCTTCTCTTGGTAGAGCAATCTGCTGCTGAAGTTGAACCCAGTTTTCTTTCTCTTTGGCTTCTTTTCTTTAACAACTCATTTCCTTCCACCTTCTCTGGACGCTATCTTAGCTTAGACAGCTCAACGTGCTCACACGCACCCATTCCCTTCTCAAGAACCTTATCTTAAGCTTGTTGCTTTCGACAGTGCCATGGCATGCTGGGTGACACTGTCGTCTTCCAGTTTTATGATGGTAACATTCATGAGCCTTACGAACAGTACCCATTCCCCTGATGTTTACAATATTCTGCTTGCAGATTTGCATATACATGACAAAGGAAGGCCTCCATGTTTCCTAAAAGCTACCAAAGCTTCCTTTTTGCCTTTGCATTTGTCATTTTGGCAAGTTACTGAAGACTGCTGTCACAAGTTTCATGAATGCTTTGACATTTCAGCTGCATGTGATGAATTAATTATCACATCTATCAGATGCTGTATGTAACCAAAAGGTTTGAGCATAAACCCAAATGCAGATGAAATCTGTAACAATTAAGAATTTATCAGCTGATATGTTTGATCAATTTAGCTTGCATGAGTTTTCATATATCTCCTTTTTATATGCTTGTAATGTTGAAACAACTTTTCTTACCTCAAATTCTGGACAGAAGGTAAAAACGAAGGTTTCTCCAGTACCATAGAAGCCATCGCTTACTTTAAATGGCTCAGACGCTAGTGCACCAAAGACCTAAGAATAAAGGGGCACACTCAGTGTGTGAACTTCTGATTTATCTCATCTGCATGACCCCCTCCCCCCATCACACACCTTACAATGCACTATAAGACGTAAGTCACTAGTAGTTTTCACAACTTGCTGTTAAGGGGAATGACCAGTTCCTGCACACGTCACATTCCTATCGAGTACAAAGCACAGCGGCTTCCCAACAAGTGGAGAAAAGACTTCCTTGGCTTAGAAGTCTAGAAAGGATAAGTGGTTGCTCTGAGGACAAAATGCACATCTATGTAAAGTAAATGCATGCCTCTAGTGGATCACAGTGTTAAAAAAGTACAAGTCCTTTGGTACAGGCAATACCCTCTGTTTCCCCTCCCTGCATCACTACACAGAAAACACCGGAAGGGTGCACTTAGTCTGAAAGGCTACCCTAACAAAAATCAAAGGAAGACGAAACTTGAATATTTCCGTGCTCTGAGCCCAAATTTTGTCATATAAGGAAAGGATAACGTAGCACTTGATAGATCTTGATAGTTACTATGCCTAGCATTTTATCTCCATAGCATTCATTTTAAAAACTCGCATACAAGAGCTTATTTTATTTAAAGGAATGTGCATAGAATATAAAGTGTAGTTCAATTGGAACGATCATAAAGTCCCATATAACAGACTCGGACTGACTAGGGAACTTCATTAGGACTTGTAAGGCTCCTGTGTGTCTCTTCTCATCAGCCCCACTTCTGAGCTGTAATCCGACAGCATCATAGCTTCATTCTGCTTACCCTGAGTTTTCAATGAATGGAATCAGAAGGAAGGAACCCTTTACTCTGTGTGTGTGTGTGTGTGTGTGTGTGTGTGTGTGTTTCTTGAGAAAGGGGTTTCTGTGTGTAACATTCCTGGCTATTCTGGAACTCACTTTGTAGACCAGGCTGGCCTCAAACTCACTGAGGTCCAGAAGTCACTGCCTCTGCCTCCCAAGTGCTAGGATTAAAGGACTGTGCCACCACCACCCGGTTTAATGTGTGATTTTAAACCAGTATTATGTTTTCAACACATCCATATGTTATGAGTAATAGCTGGCTCATTTTCATTGATTCTCATATCTTTTCTTGGGTATATCAGCTGAGGAAAGTTAACTCAACTATAAAATAGGGATGACTATTAACCTGCAGGCCTCTGAAGACAATTGGTTAAATATCTGATACATAACAAGTACAGGAAGGTACTAGCCGCACACGACATTATCTTTAACTGATACTTCTTTTCCATTCTCTCGTTATTGTCAAACGCTTCTCTTTTCTAGCTGTGATTCTGCTTCTATTATTGTGCAATGACCTTTAACTCTTAAAAACCACCTATTAACTACTGATGGGGAAGGAGTCATTTTTTTCATTGGTGGTATAGCCACTGATAGGTGGCCCATGCTCCAAATATAACCCCCAGCTTATGCTGACGCAAACAACCCTAATTAAGCACAATGTGGCATATAACCCACATCTCCCACAAGATGTGAAAGCAGAATGGGCTTTTTGGAAAGAGAAAGAAGTTAGTGCCATGCATATAACAGAGGATGGACAGAAACAACACATTAGAAAGGTATTTTTAAATGTCTACTCATTCTGAAGAGTCTGCCAACCTTTCTTCTTTCTGTGGGCCCCACTCTTACCTTCAGACACCAATCCCTTTTCTATGCTCCTGACATACCTAGCATTCTGTGTTCACATTTAAGGATGTTGGTATGATCAAATGGTCTCTAACATATTATTGTTTTTTCTCAACACAGAAACTCTTACTTACTAGGTTTACATTTAGCTTCTAGAATATTCAGTAGTGCCTTGTACAATAAAACAATAACTAGAAATTATGCACTAAAATACACTTTATTGAATAAGTACGCTAAAAGTTATTGCTGAAGGACAAAGGGTCTACACAATTAGCTGTGCATACCTGCCCATCACTGTCTTTAATCACCATCAGCACCGGAGTGTCTAAGCCTGCCATTGTTCTATAAAGGGTCTTCAAACTTGTGCCATGCTTCCCAGTACCGTACACGAGCGTCCATGGATAGCCAATGGTTCTTGGTGGAAGATGCTTAGTAAGCTTAGAGAAACAAAGATTAGTATTTACTTGACTGCAAACAGCAACAGATGGAACTTAATTATACATATAAAATGCAGACTAAGAAAGAAACATCAGAAACTGCCTTCTTACTGATTCTGTGATGTTTCAATAAAAATCACATACTTCTTATCAAGAAATATCATTGCCTACTAGAAAATGAGTCATGCCAAACCAAAATGTCAACAGAGATAAGAAGTATGGCTTACTTATCACTGGTACTGTACTGAATTAATGAAAATACTGGGTCAACTTTTAGTTTGATTATTCAAATGGAATATGGCATCAGATTATCAAAGTTTGAAAATCTTTTACAGTTGCATGGCACTGAACAAATTAATGTCTCTACATGAAAATTTTCTTCCCCTACAAAAATATGCCCAAAAGTAATTTCTAATTTCTAGACGTTTGATAACAAATGCATAAGATAACACACACAGACCATGTAACTAGGCACAGAACAAAGCAAAGATCACCAGATGTGGTGAGCACTGGCGTTCTAGCACTAGGGCTAAGGCCGGGAGTCAAGAGTTTGAAGTCCAGCTCAGGCTCCACACTAAGACCCTGCCTTAAAAAGCAGAGCAAGAAGCAAACACTGGCCACTCCAGTTTCTCACCTAACTTTACTTTAGCATCTGCTGCAGGGGTGGCAAGCACCAGCCACTCCCACGTCTCACCCACACTCTATTTCTGCTGCAGCTGCAGGGGTTGCAAGCACCAGCCACTCCCACGTCTCACCCACACTCTATGTCCGCTGCAGCGGTTGCTCTCCTTTGTCCACTTACTCTTCATGAAGCAGAACAGCAGCAGTGGCCCTGCAGCTGGGGAGTAACAGGAGGCTGCTCCCTCTCAACGCACACACTCAGATGCAGCAGGTGACATGGCATACCTTTTCAATCTGATCAGGCAGTAAGAGTTCACTGGGGTCACTTAGGTTTGGTCGGAAAGATTCAGACTCCAGGTCTGCTTTCGCTGGGGCAGACTGCTTTGAGTTTATGTCTTCCTTTGTAGTAATCTAAAATAGCAAACAGCAGCAGTGTGTTAATGCACAATTGGGATACACTCGTCCAGCCTTTTGAGTTAAAGGAAACCTTATTAATCACAGGTGGCTAAAGATTTCATAGGGCAAAGGACAAACAGTGTGCCCGGAGTACAAGAGTTTAGAACAAGTATGCTTCATCCACCACACGAGGAGACGCTGTCGAGAAGCGCTATGGCTCCTGTTTCTGGGGGACAGGGAGCTTACATGCACACCTTAGCCTGGAGGGATGACAGGGAGCCAGGGAGCTTTTTAAGATTGAGCGCTCTTTAAAGTATGTGCTAGTATCTTTTTTCCACACAAAATACAAAAGTCAAAATTATTAACAGGATTTTTGCATTAAAAATGTAAAAACCGGCAGACTAGAAATGACAACTCTTTTGATTGGGCTGTATTTTCTGCTCCACTGAAGCTACCATTTTGTAAAACTGCCTTTTATTATTGACTTATTAAAACAATTACTTTTCATCTAGTGGAACCAAACAATCAATATTAAAATGAATTTGCTCATGAATAAAGGTTAGACTAATTGGTTGCATTTATTTGATAGAATAATCTCACTGATATTCATAAAATGACAAAAATGGTAATTAAAAACTTACTTTATAATCTATTGCTAGGTCTTACATTTTGTATTAATTTGAGGATCCAAACACAGTAATCCTAACAAATAAAGACCACAGCTATTGCTGGTGAAACATTTAAACCCACGGAACCCTACTGGAGCAGATAGCTAAAATGCAATTGAGGGCAGAGACTGACACCACTCGGGAGCGGAACCCTGACCCTCCAGCAGATCTCTTGCCAAGTCCGGACGGTATGGATTTTCAGCCAATACATGTTCTACAACTGTATTGTTTCTGATGAGAAGCTAAATATGAAGACTTTCACATCATCACATTTTACCTTTATTTCAATGATGTGAAAAGTTAAAACGGAACAAAACAGAAATCCAGGGCAGCATAGGGAAAATTAAAGAGAACTATTCAGTCAATCCGGAGAGCAACAAAAGCAGAGCGTGCTTTCATAAAAAGGAAACGCAAACCCAAGAAAAATGAGTTTTCAATTTCATTACTTTGCTTTTCAACAATTCAAAGATTATTTCAGAAAATTTAGCTAATGTATCTAGCTCAGATGGCTGTCCTATTCCACCCCAAAGCATTTCCAATACCAACCCAGGAATGCCTCAAGAACAAAACCAATTCATCTCATTAAGATTTTATTCAGTTTCTATAGCTGAAATAGCCTTGAAGAGAGAATACCTAAGCCCGACTTTCCATTAAGATTTTTATAATTTTCCTACTGCCTGGTATCTTTCAGATTCTAGTCAGTAAATGTTCATTCACAAATCAAGAGTTCTCCCAATGTCAAAATTAAATGAAAACTCATAGCTCAAAGAACTACATAGTGATGAGAATAGTTCTCAAGTGGCTGAAGATTGCTGTGAGAGCTTTCTAGTGAACAGAAGACAGCAAAGAGACATAATAAATAAATAAATAAAGGAAGGAAGTAGCTCCCCCAGGTGAAACCATCCTTTAAGTCGAAAAGGAATTTATTTCCTGGAGCTTTATTTTAGTGCTTCAGTCAAGACAAACTCATCTAATGTGAGATTTGTCTTGAGGAAGGACACTAAGAGCAGGGCATGGTCACTCTGAGGAAGTTGAGACCGCAGAAGGGGCACCTGGAGACGTCTGCAGAGCGTGCGCAGCTCCTCAGTGTTTAGCGCATCGATCCTGCGGTGGTACTCGGTCACTGACACTACCTGAGTGTGGAGACAGAAGACAGTGACTCACTGACAGCTGAGAAGGGAGTATGCGCATAAACAGAGAAGACAGGAGGGAAAGAGAGGGGAAGGGAGAGGCTTCAATGGGAGGAGAGGATGGTAAACAAGATATCTCTTCCTAATCCAAACTGGAAATAGAAGAAATTCATATAGAAACCACAGTCAAAATATACACAAGTGAGTTTCACCAGTATATCCACCTGGTAGACAATATGTTCACTCTCTTGACTATTTAACACAGACTGAAGTTAATTTAAACGCATGTGTTAAAGGGTGGAAACTATACCCTGCTTTCCTAACACAGGTGGCATTTAATCAAAACCATCTACCTCCCAGTTGCCAAAGGGAGTGGTTAGTGGCCGTCCTCTTAAATCAGCCAAGCTCAAGACCAGCACACTAACAGCCACGGTCCTAGAATGTCTCTAGGCTCACGAGACAAGCACACCCATCTATATCACAGGAGAGGAAACGAAAGGCAAAACAAACAAACAAAACAAAACAAACAATAAAACAAAGTAAAATTCATCTATGAAAAAGAGAGAAATCCAAGAAATAGGACCACTTTCAAAAGCATGTCTAATTATTTAAAAGCTCTTAGATCTTATACATTAACTTGGCCACAGTAAAACAGATGCACAATACAAAAAAACAAAACAAAATACAAACAATTTCAAGCCCCATGTGCACTGAAGGTATTTCAGGCAGCATTTGCCTGCTAAACTGTGATATTTCCCTCCTCCTAGCGCACAGCATCTGCACTTCCTACCGTTCTTCTCAGTGTACCATGCTACGACAGCAAAGGCCCGCACTCCCTCTGCTCCGACTGTATGAGGATCTGCAGTGTTTCATCTGTGCACACAATGGCTTCATTATGGAAAACATAGTTGTAATAGGCCTCGAGCATCTTTTCTCAGAATAGGCATATTAAATTAGTATATCTCTGGGTTGTACTATTAAACATCTTTATTTTAAAAAACTGCTGTATCAATAGCCGACACACTTTGCACACACACTCACACCCTTGGTAAAGTTTTGCTTAGGATTAGGGCAGAAGTTCCAATAACTTTTGAAATGTCCCTAAACATACTTTTGTCATTTTGTACTAAATATTTATGTGGTGTTTTCAGAATTGACAATTATAAAATCATTAACCAAAAAGTGTTGATATTCTATGTCCTATATTAATAAATATTCAGCAAGATTTAATTTCTTATGCAAATACAAACACATCTATCTCATTAACATGCAGAATGCTTTGGGTTTTGATACGTTGCCAAAAGATTATTTAAAAATAAATTTCTTTATGATCTGTTGTTGTTAAATTGATTTTAAACCCATTTTATATATCTATGTATCGGGCATCATGCAGAAATTCCTGGAGTGACAGAACTACTCACACAGCGCCCCCTTCTGCTCACATGCTCCTCCCTCCCCACCCCGTGTATGTGGTGAATGCAAGTGTGCTCACGTGTGTGTGAACACGCAGAAGTCAGAGCCTGATCTGTTCTTCTCTCTCTCCACCTTGTTTTGTGAGACGGTACTTCCCTGAACCTGGAGCTTCCGGCTTCAGCTAGCCTACGACCCTGGGATGTTTGCCCCTGTCCTGCTGCATCCCCTCCGTCTTCTGACAGGACTGCTCCCGGTCCCCTCCCTCCGTCTTCTGACAGGACTGCTCCCGGTCCCCTCCCTCCGTCTTCTGACAGGACTGCTCCCGGTCCCCTCCCTCCGTCTTCTGACAGGACTGCTCCCGGTCCCCTCCCTCCGTCTTCTGACAGGACTGCTCCCGGTCCCAGGCTTTCCGGCTTCTCTTTCACTTGTCTGTGGTTTGTTCTGTAGCTGCTATTCATGACAAAACCTTTACTTTCCCACATTCTGAATTCCTGTGATATTCTTAATCTTCTAAACCTGCCTCCGCTACTCCTCCTGCTTAGAGCTGAATTTGAAAACCATGTATTACAGGTAAAAGCTATTAGGGTAAACACAAACGAAAACCTCACAAGTTCCTCAGGTCGACACGACAATTACAGATTTTGCAGACCACAATGTAACTACAGAGACTTCCCACAGCACAGCGAGTGCAGAGACAGCACACAGGTTGATTATTCTGTGCTCTAACACTTCCCATGAGTCACCTCACAGGTCAGATTAGAGGCTGGGGCTACAAAATGCAGTTAAGCTAACTCACCCATAGAGGGACAAGACTTCAAAAGCTGGCTCTGAAAGGCTCTTGCTTTAGTTAACTAAAATGAGTTGGCTACCACTAAAGCTGTGCGGTGGCCACTGAAAGCTGGGCAAGACTTGAGAATAGAAAAAGCGAAAGAAACTGGGCACGTCCTAGTGCACCGCTGTTAGCGCTGTTAGCATCTTGGCTTCCGCTAAGCAACAATTCATGTGCTCTGGTTGAGGACTCCACTTACAGATAAGGATGCGGGCACCGCCCAGCCTTAGACACTCAGCTACACCTGAGATTATTGAGAGTACAAAGCAAACAGGAGGCTTAAGAAAACAAGGGCTGGCTTCTAGAGGACTGAGTAATGACCAGCACTATCTGCGAGAACTCCATCACTGCGTTCAAATCTTACCACTTTCTGCCAGTTCCCTAAAGATTAGAGAGGTCGAATGGTCCCTTGTGTATTTGTGGCTTTTATTTTAGGTTTAAGATAACTATTTTATATACTTTGGATGACAGCTCTGCAATTAAAATTTCAGTTTCAGATTGACAATAAGTATCTACGAATTAAAATAATATTTTTTTCTTTTTTAAGACAGGGTGTCATTATATGATCCTGGCTGACCTGGCAGTCACTATATAGGTCAAGCTGACCTCAAACTCACAGAGATTTACCTACTTCTGCCTGTCAAGTGCTGGAATTCCGTGTGCCAGACTGCCAGAAACAATACAATTTTTGATGAGGATGAAAGAAAACTTAGACGCTAAAAATTAAAAATCATGGCCTTGCTGTACTTTCCCACACTCTAAATTCCTGTGTTGTTTTGTGACCAGATTCATTGTTACATTTACTCATGAGTCTCCTCAACAAGAATTCTCAAATCATGAGGCAAATCTACGCTGGGTTCCTCTATCCCACTAGTTAACACTATGCTTATTGTTATTTAAAAATGTTACTCCTTTATGTATTCGTTAAGCACACTTCCTAAGTAGAAGTAAAACTGAATTATGCTCACAAAAGGGATGGGTTTTATAAACATTGCAGAAAGCAGGAGTTATATAACAAAGGACTGTCACTGAAAGTCTGAGCAAATATGGTAAAGCCTATCATTTCTCATTCATATGTTATTAAAGTATGTGTGTATGTCAGAGAGAGGGAGAGGGAGAGAGGGAGAGAGGGGAAGAGAGAGAGAGAGAGAGAGAGAGCGCATGTGTGCATGTGTGCAAGTATAGAGGGCAGCTTGCAGGTGTCAGTTCTCACCTTCCATCATGTGAGTACCAGTGACCTGGCTGCAAGTGACATTTTTTAACTGAGGAGCCATCTATCTTGCTGTCCCATTCACTCACACACACACACACACACACACACACACACACACACACACACACACAAATTTGTATTCCTTCCTTTCCAGGCCTTCATTAGTTTCTCTCTGCCTTTCTCTCTTTCTTTGAGAAGCTCTCCTATAGCTCAGGCTAGACTCAAATTTTGAGAAGCTCTCCTATAGCTCAGGCTAGACTCAAACTTTGAGAAGCTCTCCTATAGCTCAGGCTAGACTCAAACTTAGTACATGGCTGAGGATGACTACAAACCCCTTATTTTCCAGCCTCCATTTTCAAGTGCTGGGGTTATAGAGGCCTCACGTGGCTTCATGTTTCTTTAAATACTAATATCTACTTAAGCTATGGGGAGAGAAGACATACAAAGCTGTCATCAAGTCTGTAAGGTAACAAAGAAAAAAATGAAACAGTATAGAAGTGTATTTCTTTTTAAAAAATAGCTAAAGGTAAGATAAAATTTTCCAACATAGATACTGAATTAAGACTTTCACTGATTTTTTTTTTATGGTTTTGGTAATTCGTGATCTATTTGTAGAAGTTACGCGATTATTCAGAAGATCAAACCTAATAGAAATGACACCTCCATCTATATTCCATGTCACACTATTAGCAGTTAAAGCACACAAGGAAAAAGAGAGTGGAAAACAAGAAATTCCATTTAAAAGCATGCTCACTCTGGCTAACATGCCTTGCGTAAGAAATGGTTTGGATACAAGAGGAAGGCCACTGCGAAGGAAGCATCGTGTCCTACCCACACTACAGAACTAAACACCATCCTATTGTCTCCCTGGCCTTTGAAAAGCCCTCAGAGGCAGAAAGCAGTTTTATAAGCTTTATTTTCATAGCTGTCAATGTAGATAAAGAATAAAACTTACACATCTCCATTTTAGATGGACAGAAAGAACAACACTAGCCAACTAGAGAGTGGAGGAATTAAGATCTAAAGTTGCTCACATCCCCGGTTTCTTGAATGAGAACACATTCATAAACCTGCCAGTCTATCAAACAGAGAGAGCTAAGAGGAGTCCACTGACTCACTGCAGACCCGAGGTCAGAACGGCTCTAACCTAACCCCAGAACAGCCTCTACTTGTAACAGATGGGGACCGCGACCACTTAACGTGCCGAGAAAACGGCTCCAGAGGGCTCGGCTTTATCATACCTCTGCCCTTCATGGCGTAGGGTCCTCAGGGAAAAGGAGGCGGAAAATTGTAAGAGTCAGAGGTGCTGGATGACTTCCACTCAACCTTGTTTTCCAGACATGATAGGGCAGCTGCACATATGAACTCAGTGACTGTTACTGCCCTACCCATATGTTGGAATTTTGCCTGGCCTGAGCTTGCTTGTGGAGGACTTGCAAACACTGTAACAATCACTGACTTCCCTGTTCAGGAGCTAGCAAATGCTACCAGCTCCTGAAAGGCAGAGTCAGCTTTCTTCAATGACATAAGTTTGGTGGGGTCTACCGCACTGCAGGAGAAGTCCCTCTCCCTAGAATAAGTAGACAATACAAGTGAACTTGATTGGAGGAAGAAGACACAAACAAATTAAAAACAATAAAAAAAGAAAATTCAAAATCTGGTGGACTGCAAGTAAGAGTGAATATGGGAAGAGCTGAGGGATATATATATCAAAATACACTATGAAAATCTTGGAATAATAAAAATATTATTAAAAACAAATAAAACGCAGTATCTTCTTGGCTTAGTGGTTCTTTTGGAATATTGATACATTTCTGCCCAAGATGGCTCCCAGACAAACTAATTAATTCTTCCACACGTCATTTTTTACTACTACTTCCTGAGTTTACAAAAAAATGTAGTAAAATTAAAAATGTTTCCTATGTATGTATACTTACTTTGGTAACTAAAAATATGTTTTAAAAGAAAATATAAGTTGGAGTTGTTATAGCTAACAAAAATGAGCAATAGCAATATTTCTGAAGCCATGTAACTTGTTTTTCACTATAATCCATCATTTTAAACTGTCTTCATTACAAAGAAGCCCCGTTCTACTTTGTCTAACAAAACCTGCTGCTTTCACAACAGCACTTCATGGAATTATAATAAAGGATATAAAAATAACAAATAAACAATCACAACTTAGACTACAGAATCATCAGGAAGAACAATGGCAAAAGCAGAATAAGAAACAGACTCTGTAAGTGCAATTCTCTTGGGGTAGGCTAGGAGGCAGGGGTCTGGGGAGGAATGGTTTCTCCAAGAGGCAGTTTGAACATTTCAAATTCTAAGACTGTAGCCAGCAATCCTCCAGCTACTTGTGACTATTAGTTTAAAGTAAACCAAACAGTCTAGTAGTTAAAAATGAACCAAAAGAACAGCTTGTGGCCCTAAAGTGGCCACAAAGACAGCTAAGGGGTAAACTGATGTGAGTAAATAGATTATCTGTCTTCCTGGTTCAAAGAGAGCAAGAGGTGAAGCAAAAATTCACAATGATAAATTCAATGAGCTATCTCCTACTGCATGCACACACTTTCAGCTTTGGGCCACACAGAACAGGACGGAACTGGCTGCACAGCTAAACCAAGAGTTCAACTACCGCTTCCTTAGTTGGCTTTGGGAGGTACAGCAGTTTCCACGCCCAGGCTCACCTCACCATGGAGAGAATGAAAGCCTGAACAGACGGAGCCTCAGTTAGACCACATCTCTATTCTTTCTCCACTCTGCATGACTTGTCTCCTTGCCAGGGGACGGCTTCCCTTTTCCCGGATGCTGATTCCATTTAAAGATTCTTTAACCTTTCTTCCGGTCCACGTTTGGTTCTTGATGGGTGTCTTAACTGCAGGCTATTTCACCCAAGATCAAGAAGATGCTCCTTAACCTCAGGCCACATCACTCAAGGACTGAGGGGGCTTTCCAGTTCTCCTCTAACAGCTCCCTAGCAGACAGTGTCACAGCATATGGCCCAGGCTGGTCACTCTCATACCATATATGAATCTCAAAAGACAGAAATCCCAAGAATATGATTATATGATCCCATTTATATAGCATAGTCTGCCAAGAAGAAACTGTCTGAGAAAGACAACATGCTCAATTCAGGACCTCAAGATTCTCAGATTAAGATAAACCAAATATAAGATCATAATAAATGACAACCTAGCATGCTAGCTCATAGCCCTAATTAAGTATACAAAAATACTGCACCAACTGGTATTGATATCTCAGGCAGAACTTACATGTTAAATTTTTATTTTTAAGAACAAGCAAACAGGAAGAGATAATTAAAATAAGCACATCTGAAAAAATAATCAAATAGGAATTTTATACAATAAATTGTAACAAACAATTATGCAAAAAAAAAGTTGATAATCACAGGTAACTGAGCAAACTGGGACACCGCCTGAAACGACCCTGGGCGCATTAGTAAGAACAAAAGTCTGACACACCGAAGAGCAGAGCACACGAATTAGATTAGTAAGATACAACTGATTTCAATAAAATCCAGCTAAGAAGAAAACACCTGAAAGGGAGCTGCTGAGAATTTTCCAGAACTGATTAAAGACAGATCTATAGATCTGAAAACATTCCATTCCGTAAGTAAGAAATACATACACAACACACCTAGTAAAAGGTCATAATATTTGAAAGACATGGTTTATTATTGTGGTTTTATTATTAACTAACCAGTGAGAAGAGGCACAAATCTCCAAGTGGAGGCAAACTGTTCAAGAGCAGATGCAGACCTGGGAGTGAGGAGAGACATTCCTGAGCACCCGCACATCAGCAGACCTGATCCCAGAATAAATATTAGTAAACAAAAGACCACGACATGGCAGAAAACAAATGGCCAATCTAGAGTTGTTTATCCAAGCAAAACTATTTTGCAAGATGAAAAAAATGAAGGAAAAAGGAAAAAGAAACCCCCAAACAAAAGAACAAAACACAGTTGTCCCTCCATTATCCACGAGGAACTGGGTCAATGTGGAACCCTGACCCCAGGCACCTATTCAAGGCCCTGACACACAGCCACATTCACACGCTATCAACCATCCAGGTTGCCCTTCAAAAATCCAACACAATGTGAATGTGAACTAATAACTACTTGTTATATTGCATTATTTTGAAATAATAACAAGAAAAAAACCATACATATTCAGCACAGAGTTCTCTACTTTTCATACACATTTTATTTGCAGAGAGACAAACTAAGAGTGCTAACCATCAACAAATCTTCAAAGAAATTCATACAACAAATGTCAACAAGAAGGGAAATAATCCCTGGACATCTGAGATATGCGCAGTGGAGGAACAACTAAGATGGCTAATGTATTTGCATTTAAGCACTGTTTCAACAAAATAACCCAGGCATGATTTGTGAGCAAAGAATGAGTAGACCATTCAATAGCCCATATCTGAGGAGAGGTGGCGATAAGCAACAGAGGCATCCGGGATTCTTTGTACTACTCAGGAAGGGAAATAAAGATACTAACAAGATTTTTAAAGAACAAAATTCTGGGGATTCTACAAAAAGCATAACAACATCAACCTTAGTACCAAACAGCAACGCCCTCTTCTCAGGCTGGGGGTAAGATAAAACTGACAGGAGATTCGGCACAGTGTGCCCTTAGAAAGTGGATAAGCTAAACGATGAATTAGAACAAACAATCTCATATACAGAGAGTGGTGAGAGAGGAAGGGATTCCTACCTTAGACTATGCCTTAAACATATACAAATAATAGGACAAGCACTGGAAAAAGCTAAAATGAGTACAACTGAAATGCTAACAGGTGTTAAAATCAGAGAAAGGAGAAGAGTGGGAGATCAGTTCCCAGAGGACAGAGACCACTAAGTGTCACACAAGAAGAAACAGATCACATGCCTGGACCTATCCCTTAATCAGACAAAAAGCAGCAGGCCCATATAAATTTACTGATAAGTAAATGCCAAACATAGAAGGAAGATATGGAACTGAATCTCCACAGTCTCTTGTAGAAAATAGAAGCAGAGGAAATACTTACTAACTCATTCTGTGAGGCCAGCATTACCCTAATAAAAAAACAAATAAAGACATTACAAGAAAAGAAAACTACAGAACATTAACTCTCATGAAAATACATGCACACATATTAACAAAATATCAGCCAGTGCCATCAGATAATGCATGAAAATAAACATACATAATAATCAAGTGAAATTTATTACAGGTGTGCAAGGCTAGTGCGCTATCCCAGAGGCTAAAGAAAAATACTGTGATAACAATTATCAGCAGTGAAAATCTGATATTCATTTGTGATGAAAACAATCAGCAACCTAGAAGCACACAGATAAAGAACATATAAAAAGAATAATCCCATAGTTATCACAAATAATAGGGAGGCTCAAGATTCTTTTGTATTAAGATCTGGAGAAAGGCAAAAAGATCCCTCTCGTTTATTCTATTCAATAGCTTACAGGATGTCCTCAAAACACAATGAAATAGGAGACGTGCAAGTAAAAGAGGAGGAAATTAAACCTGTCTTTGTTTTTAAAAAATGCTATGGATTGTAAATAAAGAAAATCTAATAACAACTGAACACTGCTGGGATTAATAAACAGCAGTGGTGTTTCCAGCATATCAGGACAACTTACAGAAATCAAGTCCTTGCCATTAACATTATTGATTTTAGTTCCAAGTTATAAAATACTTAGGCCTAGACCTAACGATGTGTATAGAAGATTGAACATGAGGGAAAGTGTGGAAATCCCGGTGAAGAAAACGAAGGTTTAAGTAAATGGAGATTATCTGTATTCATGGGAAGGAAGATACAGTCAATGTCACCAAGGTACCCACCATTCCCACACAATTCCAATTCTAATTAAAACCAAGTGATTCAGGAGCTACAAAGTTGACCTGAAAGGTTAATATGGAAAGACCCAAAACAGCTGAAGAAGCAATGGCAAACACCTGGAGCACAGGTGCTCTCGAGACTCGTCATTAAATCACAGGAAGCAAGAGAACACGGCTGGCAGCCAGCAGCCGGCAGCCAGCAGCCAGCAGCCAGCTTCGTGAGGAGAACAGAATACACCCACACAAATATGGCGACTGATTCCGGCAACAGAGGAAGGGAGAGAATGAAATGAGGACTGTCACTACCGCAGAGACCAGGCTGACAGAAGGAGAAAAAAGTTCTTGTCTTTGAAAAAATTCAACAGATTAGAGACCCAAATGGAAAATGCAAAAATGTAAGACTCAAGGTAACCAACGGTTTGAAAAGTTATTTTTAAATGGAATACCAAAAGAATAATCATGAATCAGAAATTTTAGGAGTTAGATGATTAAAAATTAAAACTTCTATGAAGGCAAGCCACAAACGGTATCCTTTCTCCAATATATATCACTGAAAAAGATCTGTTATCAAAAATAGGGGAAGTATCCAACTTAAATAATAGGCACTAGTATGTGTTTGTAGGGATGGACAAACCCCAACAACGACAGGATTTGCACTTATTGCTGGATCAATTCCAAATGGGAAAGCGTCTCTCTCTGGTATTGTCTCATACAACTGAACATACTCTTACTCCACTTGGGCTCCCTGGTCTTTACCTATGAGACTTGAAGACGTGGGTACACAGAATCTGGAGGTTGGCTGCATTTGTGGTAAGTGCTCACAGAACACAGCATGGCAGAGGCATTCGGCGAGTACAGAAACTCGCACATCCATACGATGGAGTATTATGGAGCAGTCTTAAATGCATATTGCTAAGAATCCCAACTATATTGTTTCCCGTACATGACTGAAAATACCAACTTTCAGAAACAGTAGGAAGGTTACTGGGTGCCAGCAGTTTAGAGAGGGAATGAAGCATGAGTACCTCTACCTCCTCAGCAGTTTCTAGTGCAGTCAATGTGGACTGCGGTTCTGTAACTCCTCACTTGTAAACACCCATAAAATACACAGTGTAGAAGGGAATTCTAAGGACATCCACACACGTAGGCTCACCATAACACGTCAGTATTAATGCAATAACTTTTAGCTAATGTGCCTACCAATGACATGCAAATAGTAGGGGAAATTGAAAAACAAAAAGAGTGTATAAGAATTGCTTCCTGTTTCTCTACAAACCAAAAAAACCATTGTCTGCAAGATATGCTAGGGCAATGGTGGCCATGAAGCTCACAGCAGTAATCGATCGATATCTTATTCGACTTAAGACTCACTCCACCAGAAGAACCCATCCTTGACATTAAACAAGAATAGATAGCCTAGGGATACAGGGTAAAACAGAATACTACTGTTTGAACAATAAATGACTCTTAATGACATGTGTTATACTCTTAGATCAGTGCCTTGTTCAACCATGGTCAGGGAAGCTCCCCTGCAGCAGACGGGAACAAACAGAGAACCACAGTCAACACTCCGCAGAGTGGAAGAACACGAATACTCTCTCCTCAGGGCTCCGGGAACCCTAAGGAAGAAGAGACAGAAAGAGTATCCTCTGCGCATATGTTACGGCTTTCAATATAGTGCTTTGTACGGGACTCCTGAGTGTGAGAACGAGTGAGCTCTGTTTCTTGTGCCTTCTCCTGGGCTCCTTGCCTTTTGTTTGTTCAATTCTGATGTGCTAGTTTTTGTTTTATCTTAGTGCTTTATATTTTTATTATATTTCATTTATAATTGTCCCAAAAAATAAATTTGGGGAAGATAACATGAGACACAAAAACCCCACATAAACAAATATAATGAAAAAGTGATACTATAATTTTAATGTTGGTAGAGAATCAGATCTTCATTTTATCCTTATGCTTTATAATGTATAAACCTAAGATATACTTTTCAACCTCTTAGTCAAATGCAAAGTCCAATGCCAGTATGGGTGAGTTTCTTCAATTAAGTTGTGACTGTCCATAGAGCAGAAGATGCTTTAGGGACCGTGCGGTGTATGTTAAGTACTGTTCCCATCATTACAGGTACGCAGCACGACAACGCAGAAAGAATACTGGCTATTCTTTATAGCTTCTTATAGCTCTGTGAACTTGAGGAACATCAATCTACTTCCTGGCTTCTCCAAATGGAAATAATACTCAAAACACACCTTCCCCTCTTTCTACTCTGAAACTGTGAGCAGGAAGAGCAGACACTTCAGGGGCATGGACAGGGCACCCAGAGTGAAGGCCTCACTCTAAGCTGAACCGTTGCAGTAAGATGTCCGATTCATGCATGAAAGAGACACGCTAGATTAACACTTAAAGGTGCTGTTCAGATTACAAAGGGCAGCTTAGGCTGGGCATTTAGAGTAACACCCAAACACAGAGCTGGCTGTGGTCATTATCTCCATCACGATTACAATCATTCCAGTCTGCGATGACCGGTTTCACAGCTGATGTGCGGCTGCTTTGGAAGTCGGTGTGTGAGCTAAGTCTTAGACATGGCAGAAATTCATGAGCAGTTTCTGCTGTGGTTCCACACACAAAATACCAAATTAAAAAAAAAACTGTCTTTTTCACATGAGGACAACCTAAAATAATCAAAATTGTGAAAATTCATTATTAAAAATAATAATGTTAATATATAATGCTGAAGATGAATTAAACTAAGCCAAAATCTTTATCAAATACTTTCCAGTAAGTTAAAGTTTACTGACAGACATCACAAAGGAAAGAACTGGCACAAGTGTCTATCAAATACATGAACAGCTCCAAGCAGATCAATGACTGGAAATTAAAGTTGAAGATGTCAAGCATGAATTTTAAGAGCAGCCTTAAGGCTAAAATAAAATTAAAGAAATGAAAGGAATAAAAACAAAAGCAAGCATAATTGGGTAATACGATTCTCATGGAAGCTAAGTCGCAAAGGGTTAATTTGATCCCACACATTTTGTCTGAGGCATTGTCTAACTACTATTATCAATGATTATTAAGATAGTGCTTATCTACTTTGTACATGGACGAAGGTGCCAGGGTGCATGTGCGGTGGTCAGGGGACAGCTTTCAGTAGTCAGCCCTCTCCTTCCACTGCATGGGTCCTGGAGACTAAAGTCAGATCACCAGGTTCTGCAGCAAGTGTCTTTACCCGCCAAGCTATCCTGTCAGCCCTGGTGAAATGTGTGAGTTCAATTAGTTCATTCATAAAATGAACATATTATTAGCATCTGGGTTAACTTTAAGGTCAAATTTGGCAGTACATACACCAGTATTTAGAATACTGTCACTGCTGATCTAAATACATGACCACATTCTCAGCAGCTCTGTAAGGCAGTTTACCACTGATGTCCCCTGTGTAACTATCAGAGGTGGAAAAGACAGGCAGCATGCTAAAGAGCAGTGTCACAGAGAGGAGACGGCAGCTTTCCTGTGTTCCGAAACTGTTCTCTCAGAAGAAATACGTTTTGCTTTCAGTTTCGACAAAGAAGGGCCTTGGTATGTCAAGACTCTCGGCCACCCTTACAAACCCAGAGCTCTTCCCCTCCTACACTCCTGGATCCACCTGTCTCAAGCAGGAAAGCTGGGCACTGAGCTTGATGCACGCGAGGACACACGCTACTACCTAGAAAAGCAACCCTAGAGGAGCTGGTGAAGTGAAGCCTCACTAGCTGTGGCTGATTCTGTGCCACCAAATTCCAAATCAGTCCAGAACACTCCACGCTGACCTCCTCATCTGACTACTGCATTTAGGGAAATATTGCATGTGTGTCTACACCACAGACACAGGAAAAGTTCAGAACAAGTAAGAAACAGGAAAACTACCTAAGTTAAAAATCACCAAAGAGCTTCTTCCAAGCAGAAGATTTGGTCCATGTACTAAGGGTGTGATGTGCGGCATCATGCTGACCTAGGAAATTCAACACATCTATGGTTTCCCTAAATTTATAACAAATATTTTAAAACTTAATGGTAAGTATCATGAAGCTTAAAAGTTAAATGGTAAATAAAACATTATGAATACCTTTATTGCTCTTGGTTAAAAACTAAAAAGACTTAGCTAAATAGTTAATCTGATAAATTGGATCACAAATTTAAAAATAAATATTCTGAGGTGCTTATACAGATTAGAGCTGATGTAACAGAAATGAAAACCCAGAAATCATAATTAAAAACATCAATAAAGGGATTTTGTCATTTTTGAGATGCTTATCATTGAGGAAGTACAAAGAAACTTCCTGAGTCGCTTTACAAAGCATTGTTAGACGACAGAATAGCAGCATTTTCTCAAGAGCTCCCAATAAGTTACAACAGCACCCATTAAGTGAAACTTAGTTTCACTCTCTTCTCTTAAACAAGGAAAACAATTCAGAGTCCTTTCCTACAAGATTAAGTTTAAATGAAAACATTAAGGCAGTAATAAAAATATTTTTTATCTTGCTTTTTAAGTGAATAAAAAAACATATTTTTAACAAAGCAAAAAATTCTAGCAACATATTAAGCCCCTTTTGAAAGATATTTAGAATTTCTAACTATATCTTACAAGTATTTTCTGCAATCACATAGTTTTTACTCTATAAATACTGTTTACACAGTCAAGCACTAGGTAAGTTTGTATAATGGCCCCACTACAAGACTGGCAGATAGAGACACTGCAATGACTGATCAGGATTTACCAGGGTGTATTTATGGGTCACTGGCTGATGTCTTCTCCCTTTTTTCCCATACCAGAGACGGGACATTTCCTTCCCAGGTCACATTAAGCTTCAGCAAATCACGGAAGACCTGTTCTCAAAAGCATTCTTCCTCTGTCAAAGACACATTTCCAGCACCAGAGCCCTGCCACAGTGACAAAACAGTTCGCTGGCAGCACAGACGTGATTGACATGGCAGAGAGCTAATCACTAAGTAGTATCCACTGAGCAGATAGTCCTGAATGGAGACTGTAGAGCTGGGGAGGGAAGAGAGTGTTTCCCATGCTTAAGTTCGGTTGCACTGCACCCAAGTGTGCTAAGAAAGGGCTCAAAAGTTTAAAGACACAGAGCACTTATTTCCACAGCACTAACAGATATGCTGAATACAAGCAACACATTGTGTACAACGTCCAGAAGTCCTCCCAAATCGCACATGTGACTTCAGTTAACACTGCGCTGTTCGTTCATAGAGTTCCATAATTCTTTCCTATTGCTAGACTTTTGTCCTTTATAGCTAGTAATCCTATAAAATTTAATTTTATGGGGTATTCATAGATAAGAAACTCATTTTAAAGTGTTTTCTAGCATATTACTTACTGAAAGATAATTGTATTTACTGTGTCTACATATGCTACCCTCATTAATACGTGTATTATGGAATATAAGCAGAAGCTTATTTTTTTAAAGATTAAGTACAACGTATAACTACATTTAATTTAGATGTAAACTAAAATTATCTGGCATTCAGTTTTATCTATACTATCATGGTAATGTCCAAATATTTCTTCCATTTTAAGGCAAACTTGCTCTCCTAGTATACACAAAGCCATCTCCTCAAATACACGCAACTCAGGCACATACAACGTGTGACGTGTGCCCACTGAACCCAGCGCACCCTGTAGCTATTACTCCCCTCTCTGAACGCCAGCCACACCCCTCCCGTTACTTTCCACCACACTCCTTAATCATGAAAAACACTGTGGTCACAGTCCATCCCTTAACACCACTCCCCAAAACAAAACCATCAATAATACTGAAAAAATCGGGGGATAGTTTAAAAACCTGCCTAACTACTAGACAGTCTTTCTCAAACATGAAAACAGGTGCTATGTAAAACAAACCAAGCCCAGCACAGCTGTTCTGTTAGCTGTCCATTACAAGCCACACCTGAGAAATGTGATCGCCCGTGTTGACTGCAGACATAAAGCCTCTCTTATTTTTTGACAGTTTCAACTGAGTGTGCATTCTGATAACTTGGCTGAGAAGAGATTAGGAAACCTTTTTGCTTGTACTTTAATATACTAACTCAATTTTAATATACATGTACATAGTTCTTTAATAACAATAATGAAATGCATTTAGGAAAATAAAAATAATCCAGCTGTTTAGCAGATACCATGTTAAATATGCAGCTTCAGCCCTCTGCACGGTTATTAGAAGCTGTAGCAGTATTAAATATGCAGCTTCAGTCCTCCGCACGGTTATTAGAAGCTGCAGCAGTGTTAAACCGGTGCTTTCCTTTGGAAAATCTAACAATTGCAGTGATAACTCTACTTGACAGCTGTGCATACAATAGGAAGAATTCAGCAATGACATAATCCAGCTTAATGGTGTAGGAAAAACATTAGGTTAAATATTTACATGTGTATAATCAAGCTGGAGAACACTGGAAGTTATAATCAAAATCAACATACAAATAATTTGAAAACTTAAGTCAAAAGGCAGGTAATAGACTGTTCTGAATAATCCTTTGGGAGCTTATGTCATAAGCACGCAACATAGTACATTTATACTAAAATAAGTGACTTGACCTTTGAGTGATTGAGAAATTCTAAGTAATATCAAACACTGGAAAAAAGAATCAGGATCTAAGAAACTAAACACAAAATGAAACAACAATTATCAACACTTAGGCAAGGGATAACGGTAAAGAGTAAGTCAGAGCCTTTTCTTCTAACAGGGATTTCAAAAACGAAGCCCCAGTTACGGAGATGGGACAGCTGGTCAAGGTGCGCGCGCCTGATGACTGATTCCTGGGACCCACATGGGGAGAAAACCAGCTCCATAGATAGGATCCCTTTTAATAACACAGTCACTACTCTGATGTATCATTAGGGGATCTCACTGTCGAAACGTGGCTCAACATTCCCCCTTTTGTTGGAGGGGTTCTGCGGGTCAGCTTGCCTGGCTCCCACATAATCTCTAACATTGAACTTTCTTCCTACCATCCTCATACTTTTAATGCTGAATTCCTGCCTTTTCTAGTTAGTCATTGGACTGTCATTTATTCTCTACATTTTGTAGATGAAGCTCTTTTAAGATGTCTTTAAAGTTTTCCTATCCAAACTAGGCATCCTAGCAACTTTGGGTGCCTTGACTTACAATCGTTTAACCAACCCTAGAGTAATGCTGAAGATACCGACAAAGGTGAACAACTGAGTTAAGGGATGTCGTTCTGTTCTGGGAAAAGATTAAAAGGAAAGACAAGTAAGTCTTTCCACATCACAGTCATATATCCAAAATTGGGCTTTTTGTTATTGATATTCCTTACAAGAAGGAATAAAGGTGAACAGATCAAAGCCAGTAACAAGGAACTCGTAGCAGACTTGTGCTAAGATAGCAGGATCACTCTTTCAGGCCAGCAGTTTTCTACCACTGACCTTACAACAAGAGACTAGCATAAGATGCAAGATGAGAAAAACCAGACGGCAGCAAAGTTTGCTTTCTAGCTTATGATTTCATACTCAAATTTCATAAAATTTGTAGTTGAAAAGGTTAATCATGCATACAAGTTGTCCAAACAGTCTGAAAGAATTCTGGTAACAGGGTGAAGAATCTGCTTTTCAGTCTTAAGGCCCCTCTTCCTTAGTCGCATTACCCATATTCAGGACCTCCTCAGTCACAAACAAGAGGTAGCTACTGCATTAAACCACTCTTTCCAGACGGTTTACAAATGCAACTTTTCCTGCCACTTTTTGTTTGTTTTTTTTTTGGGGGGGGGAGAATTTTCCTAGGACAAATGAGGAGATATATAAACTTTAAACTGTAAATTATAATTCTCAATGTTCCCCCAGAAACTGAAGCCATTTCTTTGATTCAAAACAGTCAGCAGTGGGGATGGTAAGATGTAGCCACATAGTTTTTAGGTAGAAAAAACAAAAAAACTAACTAACTAAATTTGGGAGCTTGGAGCCTCAGAAGCCATATAAGGACCAGGTCACAGTGAGGACTGCCTGTAACTTCAGCTTCAAAAATTGAGATGGGGACCCAAGAGCAAGCTAGGTGTGGAGGCAAGCAGTGTCTGTGAACTCTGGGTTGCACCAAGAGGTGCTGCCTTAAAGAATGAGAAAGAAGAGCAATCAGAAGATTCACATCAACCTCAGCTTCTGCATATACAGATTCAAACACATACTACAGTCCACACATATGCATACATCCACACATTCACATACAAGCACACAACACATGCATCCACATGAAAAGAAGAAAAAGAAAATGTCAGTAGTTTCATATTTCTAAACTTAGATGACCCAGCCAACACTGGGAAAAGTTCTCGATTCTCTTTCTTGATTAAAAATACGGCCACCCACCATTTTACTGCCCCGTTTAGAAACTTCATCATAGCCTAGCTGCCATTAAATCCTAATCATTTATGTACCATCTTTTACCAACTTATTTCCTCTGTGTAACCTACTTTCAGCTGCTGCTACCTTAAAACTTGTATACATCTTTGGAATTCTGGACACATTTACCTTCTGAGACTAAGAACACAGCTGGAACCCACGGTTACCATGTGAACCCACCTACTGTAAGTGGAAACATGTGCCCAGCACTCTCCAGAGATTTCCTTCCTGCCTCCTCCCTATGCCTCAGTTTCCAGGAACCATGAGTCCATGAACTTCAGCTATTTCGGTTCTCCTGACATCAGCCCTTCCCCTTGTATTCCACCCATTAGCTATGAGATTCATCCATGCAGTCGCTTACATCATTACGTTGTTATTGGTCTTACTTAAAATTTTATAAATATCTGCAAATATTTACCCATCTATTCTGCTGATAGTAACTTAGGTCATTACTAATTTGGTGCTAGAATTAAGATTAATACTTTTTCTTTAAATATTGAAATAAATGTGCAATATGCTATTTTCTTCCCCTTCATCATATTGATGACATACTAAATGAATGTTGTACATAACACACAATGATGTCAGACAAAAAATCAGGAACACAGCTTGAACAGAAGACACACCATGTACATCTTAACCATTATACATGCTAAGAGCATGTATACCTTAATCATTATACATGCCAAGTGCGTGCACAGTAAATTCATATTACACAAATAGTCACAAGCTTTAACCAAATGGATAATAAAATCCAACTCCATTTATTATCACATTTTAGCATCTGCTCTGTTTTCTGAAAACATCAAAAAGAGATTAAGATAAAAATACCAAAAAAATAAAACGTTATTATCCTATCAACATTCCAAGACAAAGCATATAAAATCACATAATCTTAATATTTTTTAATCTATGGGAAGCTTTTTAAAGAGTTTATCAGTATTAACTTGGACATTGCTTAAAAATTCATTAAATTTGAACAATAAAAACTATTTTTTAATATAAAATTAGCACCAACTTCCTGCCCTCACCTTAGTATCATTGGATTCAGGTCAAGATAATGCTTACTTGGTGTGAAACTTGGAAATGGCAGCTAATTTTTCTAAATGCACTAAATGAGCATTCTTTCATATATAAGAAAAAAAGACAGATGAATCAAACAGGATTTTTTTATGACAGTATAATAGCAATTAATGTTATTTCCATTTTAGCCACGTTGTCTTCCTTTAAATATGTTAAAATAAATCTAAAAATTACTTTATCCTTAAAGATCCAATATTTTAATGTAAAAGCAGAGTGACAAAGAGCATTATGTTATACTCAGATTCATTGAGAAAACACGTATGTGCATGGACTGTCAGCTAGGCTTTCAAAAACCTGCTTTTGTGCACTGGATCCTGCAGTTTGTGGAGTACCATAAGGCCATAAATCACACAAGGCAAAGGAAGCCAACCGAGCTGACGGCGTCTCACTCTTACCTCCCATTCTCTGGCTGCTGCGTCAGCAGCAAGATCTTCGTTTGCTTCAGACTCTTCAATCTTCTTGACGACTATGAACCCCGGCTCTCTGGTATATTCACCAGTATCTTCTGCATAGATTTCCGGACTCCACTGAATGAAGAAGGCATACAAGTGCTCTGTCCTGTTAGAGCGAACGGTTATTAATAGGCCTAGTATTATCTGCTATTAGCAAAAGTTAAAAGACTATATTTGTAAAATGTTTTGACAGAAGTTGAAGACTTTCAAAATACACCAGACTTTATTAAACAGTAAAGCCCACTATCAGGAAGACATTTTCTTTGAAAACTGATTTAGCTATCATTTGTCAAGTTCTAAAAACATATTGCACTAAGACTTTCATTGGAAGGCTCGTCACTGTATCAACTGCAGTGTGATGCTTTCCTATGTAAAGACACTAGTAGTGGGAAGGAAGTCACACAGCATCCACACTGAAGCGGCAGGACACAGTAAATCCTTGCTTCAATGGTTGATGACCTAACCCTTCCTGATCTGCTTCCCCTTTCTGGTAGTTTGCTAACTGCAGTCAACTGTACTGGCTGCTGTAGTATGCAATAGACATGTATGTTCAAAGATCAAACGTCTATGTGCTTACTGGCTTTAATTAGCATGGAGAATTGAACTACAAAACTGAGCTAACATAGACCAACCAATAGCAATGGCTCTAAGAAGGAGGCATCCATCTCATGATCTAATGTTATGTGACACCTGACATATAAAAGGGCAGCAAGTTTTACCTTCCAGGCAATTAGTCACTATCAACAATTCTCTTAGGTTTTCTGTCTATGATGATGCTCAAAATTCCAATAATAATAATATTAATAAAAGCCAAGGTACATCTTAATTATGACTTGCAGTGAAATTTCTAACCTGGGTACTGAGATGGTGATGTAGTATTAGCATTAGGAGGGCTGGCAACCTTTTCCCAGTTAAAGTTGAAACACTTAGGTTTGGAACCAAGAACAACATTAAAAACAAAATTACATCTAAAAATTAAGAAATAACCAAGAATAATAAGAAAAATGAGATTTTTACATTAGATTTCACCAAACAGTTACATTTTCATCATGATCGCTTTAATTCTACTCTCTTATTCGCGAGGATCTGTTTCTTTCAAGTAGTGAACTGTGTAAATCAAACTGTTTTAATTGCTAGACTCCCATTTTAAAAAAGAAGCTCACATTATCTGGTGTATCTGGCATTTGGGAAGGAGGGGAAGTGCGGACTCCATGGGATTTCCAAGACGACCACTCCTCCCACACTTGCCACTTGATCAGCTCTCCCTGGCGCATTACAGATAACCAGTCTTCCGCCTCAGGGGTGTCTTCCCGACCAGAAAGCAAGGGAGGACCCTAGTACACTCAGTTTCTTTAGGAGGGCATTATTAAAGTAGAAACACTTTCAGGCTGATCAACTTTGGCGATGATGCTAGGAATAATTCTACATAAACTCTTTCTTTGTGAAACCCTGTCTCAAAAAAGAAAAAAAAAATACTATACTTCCTTCAAGAAGGCTAATACATTCATGAATCTTCAGTCTAAGACATTAGTACTTTACTATTAAAATATTCATGTTCCAATGTCTTCCAACAAACTAAATATGAAAATTTTAAAGGCATAAACTGAGAAGTGTCAGACAGTAGCTGATTTCCACAGATTAAAGCCACTTTGCTGACTTACAGCAGAAGGTGGCCTGGAACCGTGCAGGAAAGCTGTCCTCGGACTTAACCTCCCTCAGCCTTTCTGGGCTGGGATTAAAGGTGTGCACCACCGTGCCCACTTACTTTTAGTCAGGAAATGGAGGCTTTCAGGACTTTGATTCTGGTGTTGGGATCTATAAAAGAATCTTGTAAGAAAAGCAGAAGTTTCGACGTTTTTAATTTACCTTTCTTGTGGCACTGCAAACCAATATTCATGTTTCTTATCTCTTTGTGCGTACTGCTGCATCGTAGCGCTGGCCTGGGACACAAAGGTTTTCCTCATCGGTTTTCCAACTCGGAGACACAAGAATTTGTGCAATCGATGCCTTCTCTTATCCTTCAGAAGTGAAGACCCTAGAAAGGTTATGTAAGCAGTGTCCATTCAGTCATAAAGTGTCTTAGATGAAGTAATTTTACATTCTGGTTCCGAATTATAAAATAATGTATTTTACTGGTATTTGCACATATTCAATTAACTAACTTTTATTTATTTATTTATTATTCATTTATTGGCATGGAAGATCTAGTTACTGAAATAGCAAGATTAACTGAAAGAGTCAAGTTAGTGAACTAAAATTTTGTTGAGGGCTATTAGGAAAAATGCAACATCTCAGACTTTTCAATAAGTTATTAACAACAGCTACGCTGAACTGCATGTATCTGGAAAGCATGCTGTAGATTCTCTGTTAATCTTTTAAAATTACACCTAAGTCAGTATACAGAATTTATAAATGGCTATTTTAATATGGCTATTCAAATAAAAAATTAATGTAATCTCCAGTCTTTACACACATACAAAGGTGTGAGAAATCAGCAGTACACTACGAGCTGCAAAGCAACGCTGGAACGGCTAATTATGTCTAAGTTATCTCCGACCAGAGGCATAAATTATTTGGAGTCTGACAGGAGGATTAAGTCTGTGAACACGGACATTAACTAGCTTGCTTCAGCGCAGCCCCTGGAGGAAGGTGCACTGCAGAGACACCCCCGCCCGGGCAGGGAGGTCCAAAGTGCACAACCCACGTGCCCAGCGTGAGCCGCTGGTTAACAGGAGGAATGGTGGCCGCTCTGGTTCTTTCCATTATTACACGCTACAGTCTATTTATCACAGTACTTCCATCTTATGAATTAATAAATTTCAAAAAGTTTTAATATTTCCACATTATATACTATTGCTATTAAAAAATGGTCATTTAAAACTAATGTTTTATTAAAAAGAGGAAACCAATGGTACAACTCAAAGAAAGCTATCTCAAAGTGCCTACTTATTTTCTTCTTTTGGTATGTGGCTATAATAATCTATTATATATTAATTCTCATGGCCTATAAAATTATATATTTAATATATTTATATTTATATATTTAATTGAACAGAAATTACTTTCTAACCTTTTTCAAAGATTAAAAAAATACATAAACCAAATACTCTATATAAAGATCTTCATGCCAATGTTACTTATACCAAAGGGAGTAACCCTCTGAACAGTCTGAATTGCTAAAAACAACAGATAAATGGCTGGATAAATTATAAGACTGATAAAACCACGCTTTGACAAAACTATAATGAAAATACAAAAGTGAACACCACACAAATGTTAAGTGAAATAAAGCAGGAAATAGCAATACGTACAGTACAATCCTGAGTTTGTACCTCAAATCTGTATGTACACACAGGCTCAATTATCAATCAAAACCAAAAATGCCTTCCAAAGATCTGTAAGGATGTTAATACTAGTTGATCATCATTGGTAATAAATTCCAGATAATTTTATAAAATGTGTTATAATTTCTTGTATTTGACAATGTTCCTAATAAGTGTTCATTGTGTTCTGAATAAAGAAAAAATACTGTAGAAAAAAGTTCAACCTTTAAAGCAATTGCTTTGAATAAATGCATTTCTTAATAACTAATAACTATAATCTTAGGTTTTCAAAGTATCTCAGTGGGATGATACAAAGAAAATTCAGTGTTTTAAAAGCTGAATGTTGAGTCTGTAGCACATATGTTGGTTGGAAGGCAGAGGGAGGACCAAGGCCTTCTGGGACAGAAGAGACCTGTCTCAAAAGAACACTCTTATTTCTTAGGCTTTTGAGACATTCCCTTGCTAGGCAGACAAGGCTGGCCTCAGCACTATGGGAGTCTTCTTGCAGCTGCCTACAAGGTACTGGGATTACAGACAATTACCAGGATGTGTAGCACCACAGAAGGGACCAGACCTCTAAGAACTGCTTGGGGAGATGAAATGACACAGCAACTGTGGGAAACAAGTGGATTCTCAGAAAAGCAAACAGTTATGTGATCTGGCAATTCCTCTTCTGGTACATGGGAATTACTGCCCCCTCCTGAAATAACCATCCAAAAACTGAAAGGAGGGGCTTTATAACCCAGGATTTGGGAGACAGAGGCAGAGGGATCTCAGTAAGTTCAAGGCCACCCTGGGCTACACAAGATCAATGCAGAAACAGATCCAGGTGGTGGTGGCTCCCACCTTTAATCCCAGCACTAGAGGAAATGTAAAATGGGAGGAAACAGAGGCTCAGGGCTCAGTCTGCAGCTGCCCAGCCTTGGTAGAGGTAAGATTTCTCCAGTGGCTTGGCTGTTTTGCTTTTCTGATCTTTAGTTCGAACCCCAATATCAGTCTCTGGATTTTAATTATTTGTGCTACAAATGCTGCCCAAACATTTCACAAGTATTTCCACATAAAGCTTGAGAAAGCTTAAAAAAAAAAAAAAAGAATTCTAAACAGACAAGAACAAAGTCAAACATGGCTTCTTGGTAGCAGCATTTCTTGGATAGGCTCTGTTTGCTGGTGGCGAGCAGAGGCACGGCTGCTTTAAAAGAGGCTTCCTAACTCAGTTTTAGCTGCAGGCTCTGCCACCATCCGGCTTCTCCGGACCTAGATACTCCACAGAGTTGTGGCCATAACTGTGACTTCTGCCAGTACCTCCGCCATGAAGCTAGACTCTCAAAAAGCTAAGGAATGGGGTGGAGCCAGCAGCCAAAGACGCAGCTTTAATCCTAGTCATATCACTTAGCGTTGGTCAGAAAAAGACCACTACGCTACCCTTTATGAAACTAAAGGACAAAGGAGGATTCAGCAGTAAATTAAGAATAGAGAGCTTAGTTGAATTGAGCAATGAAGTACGCACACACCGCCCGTCACCCTCCTCAAACTAAATAAACAAAATTTATATATAATTACATCAAAAGTTTATGAGAGGAGCTAAGTCGTAACAAGGTAAGCATACTGGAAAGTGTGCTTGGAATAACCATGATGTAGCTTAACCTATGTAAAGCATCTGGCCTACACCCAGAAGATTTTACAACCAATGGCAGAATAAGACAAAAGAAGACAAAAACAAAACAAAACAAAATAAACCTCTAAACAGTTTACACTGTGTTTAAAAATATACATAGGTTTAGGAGAGAAAGTCCTTAAAAGAGAAACAGAGTAAAAAAAAAAAAAACCACATAAACATGGAAAATACACAGAGTCTGGATACTATATGCTATTGTTTTGTCTTTGAATTGCTTTGAATTTGAATTCCTGCTGAGGAAGGAACAATAGCTGCTAAAAGAAATTTGACTTAAATGCTGCTGGATTAGTCCAAACAAAATTCAAAAATTCAAAATTCAAGTCGAAGATATGTGACTTTGGAGAAAAGATTTTGCTTTTGTTTCCACAGAAAATGAGAGGCTGTGGATTCATTCTGGGTTAAGAAAAATAAGTTTGGTCAAGGAAGACCCCCCTGAAAAATCTCAAATGGGGATGAATGGTCCTGATGATCCAATGTTTCAGAACACCTCTGTTGCAGCTTCCTCTAAATTCTACAGCCAGAACAGCCTCAAGACTGCTGGCTGAGATGGTCCAGCCTCACAGAATACTACAGTCAAGACCTAATTATAATCTTAAATTTTCTTGAACTCCCCATAGGAATATCAGTGCTCCAAATAAGTAGGAAGTAGCCTAGAAAACTATGTCCACATTCTCAAAAAATGGATTATGGATGTTTGTCATTGTTTAGAGTACTGGTTACAAGTTCTTATGGACAATGGTCAAGAAAAAGGCTAAACCAAGGAGGTAAGATTCAGAGTTCTTGTGTTGAAAAGAAAAAATGAGGAAATGCTGTGGAATAATCCTCTTATACACCGGAGAGATATGTTGCTCATATTAGTTTAATAAAACACTGACTGGCCAGTAGCTAGGCAGGAAGAAAAGGTGGGGAAACTGTAGGCCCATATTTCTTTATGGTGTAGCAGCCAGGCTCTGAAGCCATTGGGCCGATCCGAAGTGATCAAGTATCCCTGCAGACAGGCTGTCTCTGCCTGACAAAGGTCAGGATGTTGGCTGCTCCTTTTCTTTGTAATTTAGAGGATGCCTTACAGAGATGCTAATTCAAGTCTAGTGACAGCTAGCATACTCAGCAGACAGGTAGACAAAAGGCCATTCACCTGGCTACCTAGGTGACAGTATGAAGATGTATTTTCCCGCCCAGTTTATGTATTGGTATAAAAGATGTTTGGAGAATAAACGCAGAGAGCTTCAGGAGAGATCTTCAGGAGAGATCATCAGGAGGAAGAAGCCTGAGATGTCCTTTTCCGTAATAATGGTGTAAGTTGTGTCTGGTTATTCCTTGCGCCTCCGCACCAGTCCAGTTAGGGAAAATAGATATCTATGTTGGAGCCACATGGGCTCCAACAGGAAACCAGACTAGAATTGTGGGCAGAGGAAAGGCAGAGAGTCAGTCAGTCACGAGCCAGATAAAGAGCAAGCAAAATGAGAATGCCTCACTGAGAAAAGGTATTAAGTCATGAGGCTAAACATAGACAGGAATTATGGATTAATTTAAGTTGTATGATCTAGTTAATAATAAGCCTTAGCTAATAGGCCAAAAAGTTTATAATTAATATAAACCTCTATGTTTCATTGGGTCTGAATGGCTGCAGGACCTGACAGAACAGAAACATTCGCCTACAAGGGATTCCTTTTAATACAAAATTTATTCACTGCAGGATGATTTGCAATACTATCCATACGACTGGATTTTCTTAGCATTGACCAGAGATACCCTGATAGTGCTGGCAAATAACATTTATATGCAGAAATGTTAATTCTTTGGACTTAAAGAAAAGGAAATTTTTCTTACACACACACATATACATATGTGTATATATACATATTCCTGAGCACATAAGTATAACCTACCCAGTCTGTATATAGCAATTAATGGAAAGAGAGGTCATGACTTTAAAAGAGAGCAAGAAGGAGCATAAGGGAAGGCTTAGAGGGATGAAAGTGAAGGGGGAAATGATGCAATTATATAATCTCAATAATAAGAATAATAAGACAGGAGAAATTCAAGCACATTCATAATACAGATGAATGGTGAAAGCATGATACTGAATGGAACCTAACACAGAAACTGTGTGTGGCTCTCTTATGTGAAAACACTGCGCACATACTGGTAATGAGCGGGGAAGGGCAGGAGTGACAGTTCACTGCTTAGTTACAGTCATGCTTTGATAGATGCCGAAAGTTCTTAAGAGGCATGCAGTGAGGAGTATCCAACAGTATGAATACGCTGATGGCCACCAATTGTAGAGTTCAACATGGTTAAAATGATGAATTTTATAATATGTCTATTTCATAACAAAAAAGTCAAAATGGTAAATTTAGCTTGTGTATTTCAGTAAAATGGTAAATTTAACTTTTGTACTGAAGTAGAATAAAAATCTGAAATTAAAGTAGTAAAACAGTTCCTATGAGGATCTATAAGCAACTCTTCAACAGACTGAGAGAATGTTAGTTGAGCCACTGTGTATTACAGACGGGCACAGTACATTCGTAACAAAAACCTGAGCTAAGCATGTTTGTTTTGAAAAGAAACCATCTAAGCAGAGAGGCGAGATTTTTATGTGGACAAAGACTCCTAGATGTAGATTTTTTGTCCATCGGTGTTTTCTAAAAAAAAATATATATTAAAACCTTGGCAGTTATAAATTGCAATCCAAATGTCAAATATGCAATGATAAAAACATACCAAGACCTTAATAAAGTAGAGCAAACAATGTGTTACACAGGGTGGGTGCACGTTCATAAGACAAACTACAGAGAATGCAGGGAGTTAAACATGGCCAAAAGGATGTTCAGAGACTAGGCCCTGCATTGACACGTCCCCAGAGGGACATCACTCAAGAACCATTTGACAGCCATTCTGACAGACCTAATCTACAGCCTTTGGTCAGAGAGGGAGGAAGAAAACAACATGCAGAACACCAGACTGAATTCACACCTCCCTAACCCTTACCGTCCACACGTCCGTCCACAGGTGCACTTTGATGTTTCCCTTCTTTCTGGGACACCTGCTGGATGCTGTCTCTTTGCTGCTTGGCTCGCTGCATCGAGTGGCTTTTCCAGAGTTTACGCAGCTCCTCTACTTCAGTCTCTGAGTCCCGCTTTTGCTCTTTCCCCTGTCTATCCTTCTGAACAGTTTGCTTTTCCTTAAGTTCCACTGTTTCTCCAGAAGGTACACTCCCTTCTCCTCCCTCTTGCTGTAGTGAATTTTCATGACGGAAAGAAGAATCCCGGTCATCATGACTTTTTACATCTGTGCTTTGCTCTTTGGGGCCTGAGACTTCTTCAAGTTTTTCAGTAGCCTTATCTCCTTCCTTAGTGGCGAGTTCAAGACTACTTAAATCAGTTTCACGAGATAAAGCCTCTTGGTTTGAAGAATGTTCAGTACTGGAGTTAACCTGGTCAGGAATGTTTGGAGACTCTGACTTGACTGCCAACGACTCCACTTCAATCTGACTGACGGTTTGCACAGACTCTGAGGACGCGTCGGATGACTTATCCTGCCGCGGCTCTGGGAGGAGCTCCTCCCGGATGGGAGAGAGTTCTGACTCGGTGAAGACGTCCTCGGAGAGAGACTCCTCGGTGCTCCTGGGAGCCGTGCTGGCACTGTCATTACCCGGGTCCCGGGCTCGCGAGTCCGTTTCCTCAGCAGCGATGCCTGTCATTTTCTTGGAATGGCAGAAGTCCCTTCCTGACAACTGATCTAGTTCTCTGTTATAAAATAAAATTAAAAATTACTAGACATTAAAACTGTAACATTTTACATTCCACAACCAAATAAAAAATATTATAGAAAAAGCATTTCAAAATAGGCAAAGTATGGTCCTCAACAAAAAAAATAGAAATATCATGTTTTTCACATATACCACATACATCAAGAGTTTTCATCAACTGTTTACTATTGGGGACACATCAATGGAAGATCTCTGTAAGTAACCTACAACCATGTTTGATAACTTAAATTCCTGATGAAATTAAAATAGTGAACTAAAACTTTTATTGGCAGAGCACAGAAAACTGGCTATTTCAACCATTCATATGCAGTGCTTATTTATATGAAATTAAACTAAAATACAAACTACAATGCAAAGGTTAAGAGCAACCTGAGGCCAAACATTTAAAGGAAATCTTAAGCTAGTAACTCAGAATAGTTCTAAGAGAATTTGTTAGTTAAAGAACTAAGAAGTCAGATGTGAATGTTTTACAGCCGGGTCTCATTTTCACCATCACTAGCATCTGTCAGGTAAATACCAATGTCCACAGTGGGAAGGTCTAGGAATCAGCACCATTAAGTCAGCAACTCAGACTGATGGCTAAAGCTGCTTCATAATAAAAGGGAATTATTTGAAGTCTCAGTGGCAAAGCATCAATATTTGTCCATATATGGCTAGAGAACAGAAATATGCCAAATAAAAAGACTAGAAAGTCAATCAACACAGAAAAAGTGGCCTTCTGTGGATATTAAGTCTCTTATTTAACTCTTGTGGCTTTCAAGTTTTTGTAACAAAACATATACTTTTCCAAGTGAGATGTGTAAAATGTCATTATTTTAAACATTTAGTTCAAGTGCCTTCTGTCTCTACTGGATTCATCTTTTTGTTTGGTTTTTCGAGACAGGGTTTCTCTGTTGGATTCATCTTTTAAGAAATACACGCAGCTAACTGACGATAATGAATGTGAAATGGTGCCATCTGTTGGTGATTTGCTTAAACTGCAACCATTGGGTCAAGGAACTGGACACAAGCTTCAGGAGATCTTGCTGATACATTTAACAGAATCAAGAGACTAGCTGTTAAAAATTAAAGAAAAAGATAAGCATTTAGGTGAATTTTGTAACCTGTATTAATATTCTGAATGGCTAAGCATTAATGCTAGTGGCACTTAACAAAACACAGTTCAGAACAGCACCTCAGAAATCAATCCCCAAATATTACAAAGAGGCAAACCATTAGCATCTTCTACTTTATTTCTGTAAACAAAATACTGCCCTGCAAAACCATTCACTGCACTCATCTTGTCTGAAGCCAAACCTTGATTTCAATTAACACATAAACCAAGACTTAAGGGTATTTCTTTCTGGCGGTATTTCTTCCCAGGTAATGTGTTGATTGATAAAATGGTCGTTTAAAGGCAGGAGCACTTGGTCTTCCTGCAGCGCAGCGCAGCCACACCTTACCCAGAAGACCATTCAGAAACTCAGTGTCAGGACAAGACGGCACCACTGAGCGGCGTTCCTCCTTCCCCTTGGAGCTAGCCCTTCCATCTGTGTCATTTCTACACTGAACCTCAGTGACTGTGGTTTGTTTGAGGTCTTCTTTGTTTTGTTTTATTTTCCTGAAATCGGCTTTGACTGACAACTTAAAAATACAACCAGTAGTTTAGAATATTTTTTTCTAGAAATTATTTGTTTCTAAAAATTATTTTACCAAGTCACAGAGCACCTGTCACTTGAGGCTGAAAAGGACCCTTTTCTAAGAAGGGGTTACACGCTACCCGAGAAAAATAACTGCTCCTTTTTCCTTTATAATTCCTTTTTTAAACTGGAAATAAGCCTGTAAGCCATCTGTTACCAGTTAGGGTGAAGCTGTTTTTAAGTGGTTGCCAGTCACATGCAGAGTGGGTGGGACTTCCTTTCTATTACACATCAACCCTCTTACTCTCTGCTTTCTCTCGTATGCTCTATCTCCTTTCTCTCCAAGTCTTTTACATTTCTGCCGACTACCTGGTATACACACTGTGTTTAAAGGCTTTGCTTAGAAGTGTAGTCTCAAATCTATGTTATGACATCACACAAATTCCCAGATCAGCACATCCCCAGTTCAACTCTCAATTAGTGCAACCTGTAAGTTGTTTCTTTCGCGGTCTGCATTCCAGAAGGACAACCGTAAACGTGAACGTAGAGTTGTTCTGGCCATTGCGATGCCAGGCCTTATCCATGTCACACCCCAAATCCAATGCTATGCTTTAGGTCCCTTCATAGATATTAATAATACATACTAAGCTGGACTTTTTATTTTGTGGCTAAATAACCGAGAGCTGGAGAGCACTGAGTTACATGAGTACTGCAGCTTACTTGTCAAACATCTGGTTCTTTGACCAAATAAATGCAAATACAAGTACTAACTATATACCAAGGCACACTAAGAGCTGACTAGTCAATTGTGCTTAAATTGTGACTTCATTACTGAAAAAATGAATATCATCTATAATAAAACTAATAAAATAAGAATATTTGAGAAGGGTCAACTCTCTAGGTGCTAAAAAAGAAGACAGAAAAGAAAAGGAAGAAAGGAAGGTAGGAAGGAAAAGGAAAGGAAAAGGCTTCAGTGCACAACACACTAGCACACTCACGTGGGCAAGGATTCCTTTATTTTGCTATCCACAATTTCTTTGTACATGGCAGCTGACATCACCTCTTCCATTGGACACATGATGCCGTACTCCTCACAGCCATTCTCTTGGACCAAGGGGTCTGTTTTATGTGGATCGAACATTATATTATTTGGTGTGACTAGCAGCACGCCACTGACGGTGCCCTAAGATGGAAAAACAAAGAACTTTTCAATCTTCAAAGGTGGCAACTTCAAAACAGAGTCTAGATGCCTCTGCTATTTCTCTGCCTTCCGGGTATCCACTTTATACACAGTACAGTCAGGCACGAGGGCTCCGGTTTCCCACCCACATCAACGCTACTGGAAGGCATTCTATGTTGCTTCTACTTTCTGCACTAAAGTAGGTGACAACTTCCGCACTGGGTTAATAAATCTGCGTTAACTTTCTTGGAATCTATCCTTAGGGCCTAACAGGATGCCCAGCTAAAACCCAAAACTGCCAGGCTTCTTTTCTCAAGGTCAATTTTATGAAAATCTCAAGAATTGACCATTTCAAACTTATCTGGGTAAAAGTCTAAAATCCTACACCCTCCACAAGAAACACACCCTACAAAGACAGCCTGAAAGTACAGGAAAGGATAGACCATGTTAACACTTCCCAGAGGAAGTGGAAACGGCTATAGCAGTACCCAGCACACGGACGTCAGACAGGGCACAGATCCTGAGGTCAATGCCGGCATTTCACCATCAGTCAATTCATTGGGACAGTGTAAGATTCCTAAACATTTCTACATTTCCATAGCACACTGAAATTCATGAATTATAAACTGAAAGCAGAAAACATTTGTAATGAAACAGTTCCACATCCTTGTCATTAATTTACAGAAAAAACAGGAAATCAATAGAGACACAGAAGAACACTAGTGTCACCTGACTTCATTTCACGGATATTTCAAAATATTGTACTAAATCGGAGCAAAATGTATGTGTTTTTCAAGCACACAAGAAAGATTTGTCAAGATATTCTGGGTCAGAAGATAATCCACCCTAGAGTAAGCCTTCACATAGGAGTAAGGATGTTCTCTGACCACGGGGGACCAAATCAGAAATGAGTTAACTGAAAGATACCTACAATCTCTCCAAGTATTTACAAACAAACCAAAGCACTCCAAAAGGTAACATGCTTGCCCCAAAGTAGGAATGTCTATTCCTGTTCTAACAGATTGAAGAACACACCTAAATACTTTCTATCACATAGTACACAGTGAATAAAAATGAGTTACCTTTCAATTTCTGTATTAGACTAAATTTAAAAGCTAGCACTCCTCCTATCATCAATGCTGCTGTTTTAAAGATGTGTTTAATATTCTAGGAAAAACTACAACATGTGCTTTGTCGCAGTGAATTTATGTCTATCCCACGACCTTTAGTATCTGCTACAGATCATCAAACTCTAACTAATGGGCAAGGTCCCTTGTATAAATACTCATGAACGGCTGACATTATTGACTAAAATACACATGTCCAGCTTTCATAGCTTAGTAAAAACTAAGATGTTGTTCATTACCTTGCCATTGGTGATATATTTGCAATTAATTTTGAGAAATTTCTCAGTAAATGCTTCTTCTTCTTCAGAAGTTGAAGACACAACTCTTGCAGGTCTAATACTGCTAGCAGTAGATGAGGGAGGAGCTTCTTTTGGATGGACTGCATCAGGAGTCTTAAACAAAGCAAAATAAAACACACACAAAAAACAATGTGTTAGGAAGCTAGATAAAGGCATAGGTAATGGCAAATAAATAACCTCCCCAGTAAGTACTAGTCTCTTTTCTTCTTACCACATCCTTAACATAAATTCCCCAAAGTATAACAATAATGGCATTTTTACTTTTAATGAAGATTTTAAATATTCCACTTTGAATGCCTATAATCCAAGGATGCATATGAATTATACCTACCTGTGTATGTGTGTGTATATATATATATATATATATATATATGAATGTATAATATATATACACACACAATGACATAAAAAGCAGTCAAATCTAAGTGACTTACATCCCTCCCAATCCCAGCACAAACGCTCAACCGCTTGTGAATTAAACCACTGGTTTTGATAACACCAAGTTGGCATCCATGAGATGCCAGCACACAGAGACAGGGAAGAGCTGGACAGTGACATCTAGATATAGCAAGCAAGAAGATATAGTCATTAGAAGGATATTTTTCCATTGTGTATATGGTTGTGTGTGTGTGTTACACATGGAAGTTTGCAGGTATGTGTGCACACTCGTGTGTGCACATGTGTTACTTTATATGTTGAGCCCTGAGGCAGAGGGTCAACAAATTATTCTCTATTGCTTTCCCACCTTATTCACGGAGGAAGGAAGGATGCCTCAATCAAACCCAGAGTTCACCCAGGTGTCTGGTCTTCCCTTCTCCCATGTGTGCCTTCTGTGGTGGGAATTATAGGTAGGTGCCCATGTCGAATTAGCATCTAAGTAGGGTCTGGGGATCTGAAGTCTGGTCCCTACACGTGGGTGGGGAACACTTAAGCTACACCCCTACTCCAGGAGCATACTTTAAACTTCAAAATCAAAAGTCCATCTGTCCAATCTACAGTGCATCAGACCACAGTTCAGTCTGACGATGGGTTATTTCTGCAGCTAATTCATAGGGCTCTTCTCAGATGAGTGCTTAAAATACAGAATTATGAAGAAAAGCAATTATATGAAACACAGATGTAACAATACTTAAACTAGAAATAAGGTGATAAGGATACTTTTCCATAAACGCACTCGACAGTAACAAGTAGCTCTCACTCTGACTATTATGTTGACTAGAACCATTGTCTAATGGCTGATTCCGTTTCTAAAGAGCTACGAAAATAGGACCTGAGCTACTGAGAACAAAGTTCAAAGTATGCCCTGCATTACTTTATGGTTTTCTGTATACGTTGTTACTTTTTAAAAATTTTATTTTTAAAAAGTACTACTTAAAATGTTTATTCAAGTTCAAATGCTACTCACAAGTCCACCACATAGAAGAAATAGATCGTAACAGTTAAATGGCATGTTCAATTTATCAGTTAACAAAATATCCTTAACCTTTCTATATCCTCAAGCAATTCAATAGCTTTATACATATATCACTCTCTTTGATATATGTATAAAGTGTATGTATGAAGTTCTGTGTCATATGTATGAAGTTATCATATGTATGAAGTTCTGTGTCACATATAATAATAGTCAGTACAGCTAATTAAATCAGTGATATTAATAAGAACTTCAATGAATGTTCGTGAAATCCCTATCTATATGTGACATCTAGATATCTTTGTTTAACTTTTTAGCTAACATATAAGATTTAGTTTTAAACATATATTTAGCCAAATTCCATAACTGGCCAAACAGGTTCAATGAAACTGAGATGTAAATCCAGATTGTCGACAGGCTGCTGATATTAACATAACTAGTTAGTACAGCTGTAAGGATACACACTTTCCCTTCAGATCTTCCACCAGATGACGGATAAAATGCTCCTCCCCACAAAATAGATCATCAACAACCATCAGGAGGTGGAAGACAGAAAAAAGATACCAACAAATCTGATTTATAGCTGTTCAATTGTTCCCAAATTATGGTTTTATTTCCTATGAGTATCATTATCTACTATAAAACCATGTTATCCACAGAAAAAATATTCTAAGTATAGTCAAATGCTCTCCTTGAATGAAAGTATACCTTGGTAAGCAACATGATCTGAAGTCGTTCCCCACACCTTGCCTCAGTCTCAGATTCTACAGCTCAGTATTTCTAGCAATCTCAATCTCTCAATGTAATCCTACTAGGAGGAATACAGGAGTTAGCTTAGCAGAAGCTCAGACTGTAGCACAAATGAGACATTTTCTTTCTACAGTTGTCCAGAGGACTGTGATCAGATGGCAAGCCCGCTTACATAAGTGTGCATCATTTGAAACACCTCCGTCTCTATGGAGAGCATGTTTGACCTGAGGCTGGCTCCTGATGCAGTGGTTGAAGCTCACTAAAGGCTTTCTGATGTTTCTCTGTAATTTCATTTTAGCTACAAGGAACAGAAAGGCCCTTGAATAGAAACACATCCATCTAGCTAGCATCACTACTGCCAGCACCTAAACCAGGAGGCTCTCAACAGTCTGGAACCAGTTCCAGATCAGAAGCCCTCTGTTGGCCTCCATGGGCACATGCATGTGTAGTCACACATACACACATGTGTAGTCACACATACACACAGATAAGAAAACAAAACAAAGCAATTTCCAATCATTTTAACTATTGTGAGTTCAGAAAGAAAAAAGTAAACTTCTGTTTGCCTCTGCATGGTTTTAACCACCCTTCAGAATCAGCAGCCAGCAATACTGCCATCTTTATTTGGTTGATCAAAGTTTTGTACTTTACTTCCACACGTCTTTTACCTCAATGAACTTTCTAGTTCTGCAACCAGTGACACATATTTTAATCCTAAATCCCAAGTCATAGCTGCACAGCAGTGCTTCTTGTTAGTGCACACAATGGCTATCACGGCAACACAAGGGGATGATGAAGTAGTTTGAGTAAGAACGGGCACCACAGGTTCACGTATTTTAATGGTTACCAGGGAGTAGTAATATTTGAAAGGATTAGAAGGATTAGCAGGTATGACCTTGTTGGAGGAAGTATGTCACTGGGAGAGGTTTTTGAGGTTTCAGAAACCCTTGCCAAATCTGGTGTCTTTCTTTCTGCCTGTGGATCAGGATGTAGCTGTCAACTAGTTCTCCAGCACCATGTCTGCCTGCACGCTGCCATGCTTCCCACCATGATGATAATGGATTAAGCTTCTGAAACTGTAAGCCAGCCCCCAATTAAATGCTTTCTTTTCTAAGAGCTGCAGCGGTCACAGTGTCTCTTCACAGCAACAGAACACTGACTAAGTAAGGCAGGCGGTTAAGAATCTACCCCGAGATCTCGACCTGGACAGCAGGGTTTAACCCTCAGCTTTATCATGCAGTCACTGTGACATTACATAAATTACTCAATCTCTGCTCTGGGTCTTATTTTGTTTTTAAAAGGAATGTTATAAGCACTGCAACTTAAATAAAGCTCTGAGGTTTTTGGATGAGAGTGAGGAGCAAGTGTTTTAAGTAGAAGGCAACAGGAACGGTAGTGGTACAACCATTTCCATGTAAGAAGAACACGGACTACATCTGCACTCTGCTACCACCTCTGCTTTTTCCTCTTTTAAGTGCCGAGGTCTTCTCTGGGATCTCAACATCATTACAGCTATTTTTCTTTAGTATGTGGAGCTCCTATCTCCACTGCTATTCCAGTGTTCGACTCCCGCCATCTCTTACACTGACTAAACTATGGAGTGTTTTGTGCTAAGGAAACAGTAACTACCTGTGTATTCAATCTTTAGTTGAATATACTTCAAAATTACTCCATTTCTCCACATTATTATTTAAATATTTTCTCTTTGGATTTGGCCATATAGTTTTAATCTTTAATATTCTTACATTACAAAAGAGAAACCAGAGGAGCACAAAACAAAAGCAGGTTCTGTATCTCTTAAAGAATGTGAAATGTAGCTGGGTGGTGGTGGTGGCGCACACCTTTAATCCTAGCACTCAGGGGCCAGAGGCAGGCAGATCTCTGTGAGTTCGAGGCCAGCCTGGTCTACAAGAGCTAGTTCCAGGACAGGCTCCAAACCCACAGAGAAACCCTGTCATGAAAAAACAAAGAAAAAAGAACGTGAAATGTGGAACTCTGTCCTGGTTAGTTTTTACGGTTACCTGACACAGCCTTGCATCACCTGGAAAGAGGGACCCTCAAATAAAGAATTATCTCTATCAAATTGGCCTGTAGCCGTGTCAGTGAGGGATTGTCTAGATGGAGACTGATAAGCTTAGGATAAGCCAAGGAGCAAGACCCAAGCTGCATTCCTCCATGGGATTCCTTCAGTCTCCTGCCTTGAGCTCCTGCCCTGACTCCCCTCAATGATGGATTATTGCCTGGAAGTGTTAGTCACGTAAGCCCTTTCCTCCTCTCACTTGCCTTTGGTCAGAGTGTTTTATCACAGCAACAGACCAGCTGCAGAGATGAATGGCAGAAGGTAGCCGCTGTCTCCATACTCACTAACGATCTCAAGTATTACTTCTCTCTTTGGGTAAAATTAGTTACTAAACTGAGAGATCAATTTCCAGAATAAAGCAGTAATTACCATTAAGGTAGAACATAAGTTCTGGACTCAAACTGAGTCCAGATGCGGATTAGTTAGTATTTCTTCTATAATTCCTTCCTCTGTACAACAAATGTAATATGGATTGGTTATGCAGACACAGAAACCAAACCCAGTTACTGAGTGATAGCACATACAGTTAGCAAATAAGAAACCAAGAAAAGGAGTAGGTCTAATACTACTGACTAATACAATTGTTTACGAGAGTCAGGAGGGCATACACCAGTCTAAGGTGAACAACAGAGGACACTGGCCTCAGCTCAGGAAAACCTGTAAGGAGAAGGTTGTCTAGTGAGACCCTGAAGGATGTGGCCATTTCAGGCTGACTTTCTATGGAGGGAGTTAGAAAAACATAGAGTTCAGTTAGGGCTCATTTCTTCCCTCTCATTTTTGCCAGTGTTCAGGAAATACCCATACCAACAGAAGAAAAATGGGAAGAGGTTTCAAAGATACAGTCGAGACAGAGGGCCAGTGAATCTACTGGGGACAAAGATGCACTGGGCCAGTGTTTCGCTCTTAAATCTGAGGCTAGTAGTGAATAACGAAAGGACATGGGACTGCTGGGGATACAGTTTAAGTGTACAGTACTTGCCTAGAATGCACCCACGAAACCAGGCATCGTGACTATACCTATGACCCCAGGACTTGGGGATGGGCCAGGTGAGAGGGTGCAAACAGGGGAATCAGAGAAATTCAAGTCATCCTTGACTGCACAGTAGTTTCAAGAATAGCCATGGCTTCCGCAGACTGTTTTAAATGACTATGAATAAATAAGCTTATCATTTTACCTAACGTAATAAATTCTAGCTACTTCCACCACATTTACTCTATGGTTTCTTATGCTTCTTCATCCACATGTGAATAAAAAGGAATAGTTTGAACGTTTAAATTTTCAGACATAATATTTCTATGTGAAGTAAATTATTTAAAAATATAAATGAAAACTCATATGTTTAGGCTTATACAAAATGTACTACACAAAACTGAACATTCAGGAAGCCAAACAATATTTATTTTAAATACTGAATGAAAATTTCTGCAATAAACATATAGTAGCTATACTAACAGACATCATTTAACATAACACTAATATGTATCATACCTAACTAAAGGTAATACCCAAACTTAATATTCTTTCTTCTAAGACTATATATTGTCAGAAATGTAATAGTATAGGAGGCAAACAGAACTTACAATGAAGAAATGTAATCACCTCAGATAAACAAAAGCTACATTGGAAAAATATCTCAGTTCAGTAATAAATTCAATGTGATGCAAAGAATACAGCTACAATTTATAAAATCACTCTTCAAAATAATGCTCTAGCTGTGGAATGAGGTCCTTGGGAAGACGGAGCCTGCCCTCGGCTGGAGAATGCTTCAGGGCTCTTCTATTTCTTAACGAGTCAGAGGAAGGGAAAGATTCTGGACCACACCTGAGACAGCTGAGTCACTAGGGTTAAGGGGTCACTCACAAGGCTTTGTTATTCCATCTTTCTCCTAGAGGCAAAGGACAGATGGCGGTGACCACTCCCACTGGGAGGGGATCTGCTGAGGTGACCACTCCCACTGGGAGGGGGATCTGCTGAGGTGACCACTCCCACTGGGAGGGATCTGCTGAGGTGACCACACCCACTGGGAGGGATCTGCTGAGGTGACCACTCCCACTGGGAGGGGGTCTGCTGAGGTGACCACTCCCACTGGGAGGGGATCTGCTCGGGTGGCCACTCCCACTGGGAGGGGATCTGCTGAGGTGACCACTCCCACTGGGAGGGGATCTGCTCAGGTGGCCACTCCCACTAGGAGGGGATCTGCTCAGGTGGCCACTCCCACTGGGAGGGGATCTGCTGAGGTGACCACTCCCACTGGGAGGAGATCTGCTCGGGTGACCACTCCCACTGAGAGGGGGGATCTGCTCAGGTGGCCACTCCCACTGGGAGGAGATCTGCTTTTTTTCTCTATTTTTTTTTTTTGATTGATCTCCTTTTTTATGTTAAGCATTCAAATTAAGCCAAGAGATAGAAAGATGTGGTCTGAAGGGAATCCCACAGGTTTCTGATCAGGAGAGTTCCTGCTATTTATACAATTCTACTTTAGGGCTAGAACCCCAATCTACATCAACCTTTGACTACATATATTTTTTTCTTTGCTATTTCTCCTCCTGTATCAAGGTTGGCACATCCCCTGTTGATTGGTAGAAACGTGTTTAAAGTTGTTGTGTTCTTGTCTCCAATATCCATCATTAAACTCTGACTTCCACTTCCATTCATCTTATGGATGACAATAAATATAATGCAGACTGAGCAATTTCAATCTCCAAATCTAAAATGTTGTGAAATCAAAAACTTTCTCAACATTGCTGCAAAAGGTCAAGCAGCAAATTCATGACCTTCAGTGATAGCACACGGAAAGCAGTGTGCAAGATTATCCGAAAGTGTACATTGCTAAGGCGTAAAAAACACAATTTGTATTTAGAATTGTTTCTAGTCCCAAGGTTTCCATCCTCCTCCCTTTATCCTTTCCTCTCTCCCTTCCCCCCTCTCTTCACATAAACACGTTCATATACACCCACATTAGCAGTAACACACACACACACACACACATACACACACACACACACACCCCAGGACAGGAGAACTTGAATACGAAACTTAGAAACTACAAGTGGAATGCTAGAGTTGACACAATTGTGAGGCAAACTAATACACAATTTGTGTTTGGTTATTAGTTTGCCATTTACAGCAAATCCTGAGTGTAAACCGGGGCAGAAAATAAAAAGGTGTCTTCTAAGGCCAGTATCAACCAACTTCCCAAAGACTCTCAGCCACCTAATGAAAGAAGAGTCTTTAATAAGTAACCAGTAGAATTACGAAATGGAAAATTATAATCAGTATTAGTTAATAAAGGAAAAATTCTTTTTGGAGAGATATTTACAAACTCATTTGTAAATATAGCTTATCTAGAACACTTTCTTCTTACAAATGCTGAATAAATTAACCTACCATATTAATACTGAGTAGAATAAGAAAATTCTTATCCTTCAAAGGCAGTGCATACAAAATGAACTCAGTCTAAAGAGCTCCAAGTACTAGTATGTACATACAGATTCCAGAAAATAAGCATGCAAATTGGGTATGGCCTTATCTCGTGTTTGTTAAGTATAATTCCCTGAAAAATTAAATTTCTTGTAAGATAGAAAGGATGAATGTCTTGGACAAAGGCATATCAACCCAAGCTAAGCACTTTAGTGAAATAAAAGGATCTACAATCACGTTAAGTACAGTCAGGAAGAAAGAAACACATGCAGGATGAGTAACACGCATACTTCATGAGTCCTACAGGGATGGCTGGACGCAGGGTACTCACGGTGGTTTTGTCAACCTCGGCCTCGGAGGAGGACGACGACAGAGGACTCACTGGGCTCAGAGAAGGAGAGCTCTCAACACTGGACGCACATTCAGGATCAGGAACATATAAAACCTGTAAGAAAATGTTCACACACAGATTCAGAAAAACAAACACCAATGGCCAGATAATGTTCTATAAGGAAGCATTATTTGATACTGATCTTCGGCAATAAAAAATTCAGATTACAAGAGTAAAACAGTATATCATATGCCGTAATAAGTATGAAAAAATAAAAATAAACACTTTAAAACTAATTCCACAAAGTAATTTATAAATGGGCATTAAAACAAGCACATAGCACAGAAACAAAACTTTGTACTACTGCATGTGGTCATTTTAAAGACAACTTGGCAACAACTAGAGAAATTAACTATACATATTTCCTTGGCCCGACAGTGCTACAGATAAGAATTTATGCTGTGACGTGTATATAAAACGGACGCAAGACAGTGTCCGCTGCAGTGGTGTTAACATGAGCAAGACAGCAGCAACACTAAGCCTCACTGTGGACTTCTTGCACAGCAGCATCAGCACAGCCATCACTGCAGACAAGGCCAGCTGCCAGAGTGCTGTACCCACGCAGGACATTTGCTAAGGGACACAGACAAACTTAAAAACAAGCACAACTCCCTGATATAGACTAGACTATTTCCAAAAGATTCAATTTGTTAACTTGCCTACAGAAAGCAAGTTAGATTGAAAGACAGCTTACCTTTAAAAATATTGGAATTCTGCCAATTTCCATGAAATGTTTTAAGACTTTTTAAAGTTTCAAAGTCTATATTTGAAGCACAACTTACAATTACTCTCAATTGTTTTAAGAAGGGCATTAATAGATGTGACTTGCACTTTTATGTGGCCAGTAGGATTTATTCCAGGAACACAAAATATTATTATGCTCATATTTTCTACATTGTTAACTACGTAAAAGTGAATACGTTCTACCTAATAATTTCAAGCATCAATACATTTAAATAATAACAATACCTGCCCAGTCACGACAGCGCGGGAGAATAACTTATTTAACTGAACAAGCTCGTTTGGTGTGGTATCAAATTTCAGGGCTATGCTATTCAAAGAATCCCTTGATTCAACCTGTTTAAAAGGAAAAACAGATTACTTTCAACTGTTAACACAGAAAAATTAAATTATAATATTGAGTGATTATGTAATAGTAATACATCTTGAAAACAATCTTTTGTTTGATTCATAAATGGTAATTTCTGAGAAAAACACTCTAAAAATATTACATTCTACAATGATCTCAACCTACTAAGACACGGAGCATGGCGAAATGTGTGCTTTGCCACCATCCATACTGGCCAACAACTACACAGTTTCCAAACACAACTAAAACTTTAAAGCGTGTTCCCTTTACGAAAGCGGTGGAATAACCAGGTAGAGCTGCCTCGCTGGTTAGGCGCTTGGACTGTTCATGCAGAGAGCCAGAATTTGAGCCCCAGTCCCAGGTTAGACTGTTCCCAGTGATCTGTAACTCCAGCTCCACGAGCATGAGTTAGCCTGTCTCCTGTGTAACATACTCCCATCACACACAAGTTAGAGACAGAAAATGCAGCATCAAAACATGATGGAAGAGCTGCAATTTCCCAAACAGGAATTCACAGCAGAAAATGCAAGCATCCGGGAAGGCAGGAACAGAAAAAAAAAAATCTGTGCCATAGGTCAGGAAACTAGAGATGACATGTTAAAGAGGAGATAGGGACTCTAAGGAAAAGGGGAGGAAAGAGGGTATAGAGAATGCACGGGGGGGGGGGGGGTACTATTGGAAGAAGGAAGGAACTAGCCAGAGAGGGCTAAGGGTGCCTAGGGAAGGGAAGCCAATCAGAACAAAGGAAATAACGACACATACGCATGACAATTGCATCATGAAGCTGATTATTTTGCAGGTTACTTGAAACTTTAATAGAAATCAAGGACAGAAAAAGTAAAACCAGAAGGATGAAATGATCAACAGCAGTAAAAAGAAAAAGTCAATGGATTTAATAATTGGAAAATATTTCAGTAGAAAGATATGCTAAATTATCAAAAATGATAATATATAACATTCTAAATGTCTATATAGAGTTTATAAACATACGTATATGGTTGTCTGTACATATGTGTACAAGAATGTGTAGAGGACAGAGGTCAATGACCAGTGCCTCATATGAATGTTTTTCATCTTGTATTTTTGGGACAATCTCTTGTTCATATTTGAGCTTATTAAACTACTCTGGCTGGACACCAAGTCCAGAGGTCTGCCTGTTTCCGTCTTCCCTCTGCTGACTTACAGACACACACTGTGGCCTGGCTTCTTACATGGGTTCCAGGTCTTCCCTCTGCTGACTTACAGACACACACTGTAGCCTGGCTTCTTACATTGGTTCCAGGTCTTCCCTCGGCTGACTTACAGACACACACTCTGACACCGTGACCTGGATAAGATCGCCAAGCTCGTAAGGCCAGTGTTTGACCAACTGAGCCACTCCCAGACAGTCTGCATGTATAACATTTTTATGGCCCCACTTTAATTCTCATTGAAAGTGATTTTACAATTAAAACTGTATTGTGTGTGTTCTGATTTAACTTTTAGGTGACTTAAAACATAATGATTAACTTTATACTATATAAGGTAGTATTGGAAATATAGTAAGCTAGATAACATTTATTTTTCTAAAGGCTTGTCAAAGTTCCTAGAACTCCTGGGGTCAAACAATCCTGCCTTGCCTCAGCCTCCAGAGGGCTGGGATAACAGTTGCGTACAACTACACCAAGTAAGGAGGATAAGTGTTTTAAAGGAAAAAACTTCAAGAGTACATTGTGCTATAAGAGAAATACATGCAAATACATACCGCAGTCAGTAAAAGTTATGTTATGTGAAGATCCGATAGACTTTATGTAAGTATTTTGAAGATTATAGTAACAAACAACAATATATTCAAATAGCTTTGAATTTTATGTTTCTTACATTTTATAATTTGACCTGTGTAATAAATAAATAAGCTCTAGTAGATGTGTTATGGTTGCTGGTCAGTATGTGAGTTTTGAAAGAGTCACTCATGAAGAAATTTTTTTTCAGATTTTTATGACCTGCCCTCACTCCACAATAAATGGTTCTTATTTAAATTTTGCTTCAGATGTCTTATTACATTCCAAGAATGGCAAACTCGTAAATTCAAAACCAACAAAAATCTTATAGTTCATGGACATCAAAAACAAATCATATACATCTTTGTAGCATAATAATATACCTTATGCCTCAAATTTTAGCTCTGTAAACATTTAAGAATATACTAAATATTATTACTTAATTTTTTACTATTTGAACTTATTTTCTCATTTCAACCATATAGACACAAACATATGTAACTTAGGGTTGTAATGGGCTTTAAAATCCAATGCTTTTGACCGAAGTTAATTTAATTCTACATAATATGTTGTTTCTAGCCTTTTGAAAATACTTAATGACAAATTTCAATTACAAAGTGTATATATATATACATATATATATGTATATATATATATATGCACAACTCAAATTTTGATAATGCTCAAGAATTCACGGTAGTCTAGATTCATGCTGGAATGTCTGAACTCTGAAGAAGTGTTAATGGGTTGCTACTTTCTCCTTCATACAGTTATAATGTGTTAAAAAAATACCAAGTAACAAAATTAATATGACTTCATACATTTGCCAAACAACATGTTTAGCACCATCTAAATCAATCACGTTTACATCCAGCCAAGTAAGCAAAACACTGCACTCCAAAATGAATTTGTCACTTCAGCTGTCCACAGTACCCAGAAGTGAGGAAAAACCAACATCTCAGAGACCTGAGGTCGGTTCAAGAAGAGAAAAAAATCCTGCCTTGAAAGTCGAGGAACCTCACCCTCGCCTTAGCTTGTGAGGGTCCCACCTGTGTCAGCCCCGCTGGGAACCCAGCCAAGCGCACATCCCTAAGATGGCAAGCATCTTCCTAAAAGCCTAATTAAATAAAATGATTGCGAAAAAGAAACTTTGACTCTAAATTATCATCAATATTAAACTTGATTTGCCAGAATAACAGTCTTTGTAGAATACAGCAAGGAAAACAATTATAAAATGCAATAAAAAATCAAAGGACTATTACTAAGGAAAGTTACACAGAAGTCCGATTTTTTAAAGGAGGCAATTAACAATACTTGGCTCATCTGCAGCCAAACAGGAAATGCCTTTAGTAAGATTGTTACAAAGATAAATTGCTTTGCTGTAGTAACTTACAGTATACTCAATAGTTCCTTTAGGCTTCTGGAAAGACATCCTTCGCCCATCTTTCTTGTCTAGGTTCTTCTTTTGGCCAGTGTCTATGAAAATCAAAGCAAAACGCCTGTTAAATTCATTTTCCTACAGAGTAATGCCAACAACTGCAGGAAGGCGCTCACTGCCAGCCATACAATCTACTGATTTGGAGACACATTACGATAACTGCTACTTACTATTATTAACTAATCTCTACAAAAGATACCACTAATCTGCACTGGAGAAATTCTTCATAGTTCATAGAGACAGTCAGCTCTATAAGACAACATGAAAATGCTAATTTTAGATGAAATGTTAACTGTTTTTCATCTGTTTATCAAGAGATCTCATGCGGCCCTTTTACCATCAGCAAAGGTGAGCTCCTGGCCTCAGTCTGAAATCTGCGCCTGTTAGGCTTCCCTGTACCAGTGCCTACATGTCCTGAAGCGGCAAACACCACATTATCCAAACTTCTTCAATGAGTAACGTGAAAACCCCTACAGTACTAGTTCAAAGTTTCAGAATTAAACAAGCTAGTGAATGTAGGCAGGTACTACAGTGACCCAAAATTAAAACCACTCTCCAAAACAGATTAGATCTGAAACTAACGAAGTCTGTGAAAATGCAGGTTTTGTGGCTCTCCCACTATCCAAACCTACCTGACGCAGACTAGACTGGAATGCACTTACTTGTAACCAGTACATCAGCTGTCGGAGGTACAGTTTAATCAATAACAGGTAGCAATGTCTGAATTCCCCAAAAGCCAAAGCAGAAAGTTAAAGCTGTCCTAAAATTTGCTGATGAGCAAGGCCAACCACTGCTATTAATTATAACTTTGCACCTTCACGTCATCTGTGACTTCAATCTCTCCCACTACACTATCACCTCCAATATATGGGTTTGCTTCATTCTTCAATCTCCCTCAGTACCTAACAGAGGGTATGGGGTATGGCCGACACAACAACGTAAACTAGCGCTACTGCAATTCTCATTGTGGCAAATGCTCAATAAGGAAAAGCTGGAGATGGGCCAAAAAGATAGCTCAGCAGGTACAGACACTTCTCTCCAAACCTGGTGACCCCATCTCTGGGACACCGGACACAGAGGCACACACACACATACACCATGAATAAATAAAAAGATGTTAAAAGGCTAGATAAGAAGTTGCCATGTATACATCACAGAGGAGCAAGGACAGGGGTGTGTGCACACACAGAAGGACATCTTCACTTCTGTATCTCAAACACCTGAAGAACTTGATGTGGAGGATATTATCACTCAAGTATCAACAACGGCAAAAGGCGAGGTCAGACAACTCCCAAGGCAGTGCAAACAGGCCTTTATACACATTCAGAGATGCAGAGGTCCACAGACAACCAGAGAAGTGCAAATTTAAATCAGTGAGATTTATTTCTCACACACCAGATTGGGTAAAAATTCAAATGCTTAATTACATACTGTCTGTAGGAAAACTGGAACAGGCCCCTATTTCTGGCGGCATGTAAAATACTAAAATTTTTAAGAAATTTTTAAGAAAGTATGTTAATTTTGCCCATCAGAATATTATTTTACCCTCCCATATATATCTGAAGTACACATCAATTGCTTGTCTGGAGGAGAAATAAATTCCCTCCACAGCTTCATAAGCAGTCAATAGAGGGAGCCAAAAATTACAATGGGAAAGACGTCTACAGATCCTTACCTCACATCCCTGTGGGGAAATGCAGAATAAACTTGATTATTCCTTTGGTGTTAGACACTGACATGTCCAAAGGAACAGGGATAAAAAATGTCTTCCCAGTAGATTAAGGTAGAGCTGGCATTTTTTAAATGTTTATTTATTCTATGAGTCTTTTACACCATGGTATCATGATCCCATTCATTTCTCCGTCCCTTACCATCGGCCCTCTGCCTCTGCACTCTACCACCCACCCTCAAATAAAACAAAATGTAAGAGAAAAAGAGGAAAAAAATTCAAATCTCCTAACGGCAGCTGCAGTGTGACACAGTGAGTCACGCCGTACTCCCGTCTGTCCAAACACGCTCATTGCAAGTGCTCACTGTGAAGAGTCAGTCCTCTGCCTGGGTTGAGGCCTCTGCTTCTACCACACTACTGACACTGGGCTCTCACTGGGCCATCCTGTAGTTGTTCTCTGTTGCCGACATCTGCAGCTTTGGGTCTGTGGGTCCGGTCACATGCTCCAGCAGATGGTAGGTGGGGTGGATGGTGAGGTGGGTGGGTCAGGTCATAAGCCTCCCCTGCCCTTACCACCAGGCTGAGCTCTCCAGCACTGCCCCAGTTATTTCAGTCTAGCAGCAATGAGCAAGGGGTGGGGCCAGTTCTCCTGTTTTTACACCCTCAGGATGGGCTCTCCCTCACCTGCACCACTAGGGCCAGCCCTACTGTGTTGCCCCAGAGAGGCACAGGGGTGCTCTTCTGAGTGCTGCAGCTGCTGAGGGGTAGGGACAGCCTTCCTGCTCTTGTGACCCCAGGGCCAGCTCCTCCACCTGTCTCAGGCACTGATGGGCTGGAGGAGGGGGAGGAGGGCATCTCTCACCCGCCCATGCTGCCACATGTAGATGAGCAATGGGGACACAGTGGGACGCTTTTTATTGTTTCCTTTTCCTTGAGGCTCACACTGGTGTCTCCTCCACCACACAAATCCTGGAGAAAAGATGCCAGTCCTAGAAGACTATTCCACGCCAACTGTGCGCATGCCCACAAACCTATTCCTGCTTTTGTCCCAGATGAAATCACTGTGCATGAAATATCAAAGAGTTATTCAATAATTCATGAGTGAAAGGCAAATTAAGTAGAGGAAAAAGTGAACAGTCTGGATTGCACGCATATGAAACTATCATTCGATGCCACAAGACTTAAGTCACAGCAGTCTTATCAAAATGGGAACCACAGAAATACAGAAAATACAATAAAAGGGCTATTGATCTAAAAATACATTATGAGAAGGGGACTAGTAAAACTAAACACGAATGTTATAAACGTACAAAGTGTAAAAATAATAATGAGTAATACCAGGTTATGAAAAGAAGAAAATAGTAGAAGAAAACAGCTCATCATAAAAAAAAATCGTATTTAATATGTTCCACTGAAACTTAGTAAGGTTCTATTAGAATTGAAATCAGACAGCTCTTTCAAGAATCTTTCACTAAGCTCCGCCCTTTTCTAACTAGGCACTCAGAAGAGACCCCAGCAACAACGCTTATTCCAATAATAATGTCTCTCAGGTTAAATTGATTTTCAAAGTGCAATCTTCAGAACATTGCAGCGTCTCCCTAGATGGATCAGTTCCACCAGGAAAAAAAAAGTCTCATACACGCACTTCCAAATCCAGTTCCAGGACTCTGCTAAGTCAGTTTCACAGCAGAACAGGTCTTCCAGCTCTGGGAAGAGAAGACAGGGATCCTCAGGACGAGCTGGCTAGCCAGATCAGCAGAGACTGCGAACAAGTGGAGAGGTAATGAAGAAGACGCCAACATCAACCTTGGGCCTCCACACACTTGAGCCCATGTTTGAGTAGGCAAACGTGTATACTTACAGGCACACACGTCACATTAAATAAATATGTAACAAAATAAAATAGAGTTTTCAAAGTTGGAATCTTAAAGGATAGTCAGAGCTATTTTTAAGTGTTTTTTTAAATTAATTTTTATTATCTTACAGAGGTTCTTCTATTTATTCATAAAATAAGAAATAACTGATTTGTGTTTATCCTGGATGCCCAATCAATAGGCTGATCTTTGTCTTAGAGGTACCGATTTATATCAGATAATGTCTTGCTCTTTTGGATAACTGCAAGTAAACAAAAACAAATATTTAATCTCTGACATTTATACTTGTTTTTAAAACATGTTCCCTTGCCTACAGTAGCACCAATCACGTAGTAAAAACTGTGGCGAAACTCGTCATGATAAGCTGCTGGTGACTCCACAAAAGGACCTTTTATGGGGTGCCCTCGTCCCTTACCTGCGCTCTCAATCTCTGAGGTACCAGTTCTCCTCTGCCAATCACAGTCTGAAAACGTTCAGTGAAACCACGCAAAACTATAAAACGGGCTACAAGTTTCATTCCATTCTCAGTAGTGTAATGAACTTCATGTCATCATTCTACCCACGTAGAACCCTGTGCCCAGGGCACCTCCCCTGCAGACACCACTCAGCCACAGCCATAGCCATGCAATCAGATCAACTGTCACTGAATCATTATTTAACAGTGGCCTTCAAGTTCAAGAGCGGCCAATCAGAATGCAGAAGGGAGTTAGTAGTATTTCACGGCTTGCTTCACACAGTTCCCATGGTTCTGAAACCATCCAAACAGTTCTCTTGCAGGTCCATGATTCAGCAGACAGGATTTTAGCAGCTGAAAAGTGAAGTAGATCTTATCACAGAATTTACTGCAGTGACCTTGTGGTTCAAATCCAAGGGAACGAAATATAACTTTCTGTTGTTTCTCAAATCAAGCACCCTGGCGGTTATGTGAGCCATTTCGTCTTAGCTCTCTATATTTCCAGAGCACAGATATAAAATTCAGTAAGAAGTTTAGCAAATTGAGAGAAGTCAAAGCAATCAATCAAACAAATGACTTTCCGAAACAGAAGCATTTGGGGATGAATCAGTTCAAAAGCTCTGGGTTATTCTCCACCCCCTTCTTATCGGATCATTTTTTTTCTTCAGCTCCATATATGCACAAAACGTTATAAATGGCTCACTATCCAGTTCAGCCGTGTGCAGCTGAGGTCTGTGAACAGTACTGAAGCCACCGATCGCCGACTTTGGAGACTTAAAAGAACTGCTCACTATTGGGTTCAGAACTTCCAGACATGACAACAGCCATTTTAGTAAAAATGGTTCCTTGACGCCCCCTACTTCTGCTATCCTCTACTATTCACCTTCCCAGCCAGCGGAAGTGAGGGACTAAGATGGACCTGGGAGCCAGCTTCAATGTCTTCTCCCAGGCCAGGTCCGAGTACTGAGTTGGGAAGAGGGAGAGATTTGTGCACGGCGAGGCCACACCCTCTTTCCATTTCAAATCCAACTGATCTAGGAAGTAGCCTCAGGAAGAAGATAGGTGGAGCTCTGAAGTGAACACCCAGTATAGTGTTTTTTCAGGGCCGAGCCCTGAATTCAGGCAGGCCTTGGAGTACATTAATCAAGTGCTACACGCCTGGACTGTGATTGAGCTTTTAAAATAAGGACAGCTAAATTAAACATAGTCTTTTAAGTCTAAAAGGTAAATGAAAGGAAAAACTAAATGAAGCTATTTAAAGGACACTGCCAGCAACTGGGAAAACAAGGCTGATGAAAGAGAGTTTTGGCAAAAGTTAATGTTTATATTAACCTGTCAAATGCACTGATCTGTATTCACTGACTACGATACGATTTACTAAATGTTGTTAAAGGATACATGACATGTACGCCAGGGGACCTCAACCTGAGGGCTGCAACCCCTGTGTGGCTGAACGACTATTGGGAAACACAGACACTTACAAGATGACTCACAACAACGCGATTCTATGGTTGGGGTCAACACACCATGAGGAACTGTATTGGAGGGTCACAGCATCAGGAAGGCGGAGAGCCACCAGTGTGGGCCGTTGTCCTAACCCCAATAAGAACAGTGTCTAATAAGGGAGCAGGTTTTAAAGTACGGATTAAACTATGTTGCTTCCGTAGTTTTTGTTGCGAACAATGTGGCGGCATCCTTACTGTGCCTCAACTGTTCTGAAACTGCCCTCTTCCTGGGGAGATTTAACTCAAAGGCTAGAAGCTGACCAATGGGAAGGGAGCTGCCCTGGGGAAGAGTCAAGGTGACAGAACTCAGCAGCCTGATATATGGACTGTTTGCAGAAAGTGGAAAATCAAACTGCACGACCTAGGTTTTCTCTGGTCTCTCTCTAGACTGTCCGTGGCAAAACCAGGACACCATTATCCTTAGAAACCTGAAATGATAAGCAGCAAGGTCTCCAACAACAGACAGGGCTCCTGGCTGCAGACACCGATAGGAATGTCAGTGTCTGTAGCAGGAAACATAGCTGAAGGTATTATTCAAGGTAGAAGACAGGCATGGGAAACGCTGGCTGTAAGAAACAGCAAACCTATCTCAAAGAATAGCAGAACCTAAAGGACACAGATGCAAGAATGGCTCTGGTCCAAACCCAGTTGCAAGGTCTAAGGAATAAAATTCTCATTCGAAACGAAGACTGCTCAGAAATCTTAAAAGTCCAGTTTGTTGTAGACAAACCTATACATGCTGCTTCTCAGAATCAGGAAAATGTAGGGAGCTACATGTATGCTGGTCAGGTGTCCCACCTAGAAGCTGTGTCCACAGCAACCATAAGGCAGAGAGTAACCAAATCTTTGGTGGGGCACTTATTTCTGTCTTCAGAACTCTGTATCATAACTTCAGAGACATGCCCCATTTTGAACATGCTACTTCCTAGCTTTCTCGACCATCAAAGTCACAAGTTTTGCTTCCAAATGGTAAGACTCGATAGAGCTGAGAACCTGAGATTATTTAATCCAACCTCATTCACAAACAAGGAAACACAGGCCAAAAAAAAAAAAAAAAAAAAAAAAAGACCTGATAACTTCTTTGAGAAGTTATTGCTAGGATCAACCCACCCCACTCACGGACGGCCACACTGCCATGGCATCTCAAGGACTCTTTACACTGTGAGATTTGGGGCAGCATAAACCTTAAAAAGAATGAACAATGAATTCATAAGCAGTTTCAACAGAAGAGACGTTTGGATAGCTTCTGACACTAATTCTGAAGGAAAACGCCAGTCCCACTGGGGCTCAAAGTATGTTCAGGAACGAAGGATCTGTGTGCGTTTGTACTCTGAGATATTAGTTACCTCGCTTTCTCATTTGGTAGCCCCGCATATTATATCGTCACCCATTCAGGGGCTGATCAATAGCAAGTGTCTCCAAGTAGGAGACTTGAGTTTCATTTTTAAAAACTCTTTACTCAGACATTTCAAGTCCTGTTCATTCCTCCAGTAACTTTACAAAATTACAACCTCCACATCCTTTAATGCTTCCTCTAATTTCAAAACCAGGAAGACAGGAGTTCTAGTGAAGAGACAAAATGAGTGAAGCAAGAAAAGATGTATTTAAAGGGACATGCTGAAACTAGATTTCCAAAGTTCGGTTTTTTCAAATTCCATAGCCACAAGACAGTGAGTGATGGACACTCCCTACTTCAAGGCTTCAAAATGCATAGTACTGCGGGGCTATGGATCAATTCTACGTGCTTTGTGCTTTTCCCTTCTGTTGAAAATGAAGCGCTCCTATGCACACCCTTCAAGCACCTATAAACATATGAAGACAAGCTGGCTAAAACCATGAATGGCTGATCCTACAGAAAGCCAATAACGCTGGGGAAACAACCATATGCATTACACCAAAATACAGATGCAGCATTTCCACTTCTTAAGGATGAGTAATATGCCATTATAAGGTCTTTAAAGAGTAGCCAACAGCCGCTGCCATGCTCGCAGAGAAGGAAGACAAAGTTCAGTGCAAGTAAGTGAGAAAAGTTTCCAGGTTGGGCCTCAAGAAAACACACGGTGCACATAAAACTCACTTAGGTTCCCAGATGAGGGAAGCGCTTTCGATTACAAAGTACCATTTGTTTTGCTTTGGTTTGGTTTTTTTTTTTTTTTAAATTAGGAACTGGGTCCTCGCAGCTGGCACGCACCAAGTAAAGGGAGTGTGGCCAAAGCCAGGGCCGAGCAGAGACATGGCATTCTGGAAGTCTAACTCCGCGGACGTCACAACTGGTTGGAGGAGGCAAAGGAGAGGAGGAAGGATCCCACACGGAACCGGGACAAGACGGTGGCGCCCGTCCCGCCTGGGGGGAGACCAGGAGAGGCCACCACGCAGCCGCTTGCGAGTCTTCGGGCCGCTCGCACACCTGCCCGCGCCCCCTCAGCGCGGCGCCGCCTCCCGGTCCCCGTCCCCGTCCGCGCGCGGGGAGGCGAGGCGCCGCAGGGACGGGGGACTCACCGGGTCCCTCGGGGCTGACCGGCGAGGGCGGCCGATGCTCGGCGGGCCCGCCGCCGGGGTCGCCCGGAGCCGGCTCCCGCAGGTAGTCCTCGAAGCGCACCTGCCGAGCTTCGCCGCCGCCTCCGCCGCCGCCGAGCCCCCACAGGCGGCTGGCCGTGCCCCGCAGCAGCCGGCCGCTCTTGCCGGTGAACGTGGTCAGGTAGTCCATGCCGCCGCCCGTCGCCACGGTTCTTTGAGGGCCGCGGCCGCCGCGCGACAGCGCCCGCCCAGCCTGCCGAGCCGGGGGCGGCGGCTCTGCGCCTGCAAGCGAGCGGCGCGGGCCGGGCCTCCTCGGGTCCGGGGCGGACCATCGGGCCGTTCGTCGGGGGAGCCTGCGAGCTCCGAGGGACCGGAAAGTGCTGCTTCGCGTTCCCGCGCTCCGGTCCGGGAAGAGCTTCACTTCGAAAAGTTTTAGTCGTCGTCTTCGATGGATTCAAAGTTGGAAATGCCAGGACCTTTAAGTCTCCCGCGCCAGTGCTCGTCGCCCTCCCCCACCGTCCCGCCGCGGTGGAGCAGCCCGCACCCCCCCTGCCCCGCCCCGCCCCGTCCCGAAGCCAGCCGGACTTTCTGGACCGCCGAGGAAGGGAGGACCCTTAGCCTCCTGCCCGAGGGCAGCGTGGGGCCCAAAGGCGGCCTGGACGCTTGGCTAGACTTTAGGGGAGTTCTAAGGACTAGCAAAGTTTTTACTAAGTGTGCGTGCGTGCGTGCGTGTGTGTGTGTGTGTGTGTGTGTGTGTGATTAAAACTAGCAAAGTTTTTGCTAGTGGTGTTGGAAACGTGTGTGTGTGTGTAAACCACGTAAATCCTTGTCCCTTTAAAAGAAGATTTAATGTCAAAGTGATGGCTACTTTAAAAGTTAAGATTGCAGTCTTATTGTAAATAAGGCAGTGGCCGTGGGTAAAGTTCGCCGGGAGTTTATGAACTTTTGCTGAATTGACTTTGTAGGAATCCAGCACGGTGACGGCTCCGAAGAGCAGATCTGCCTTTTTAAGATGGAAAGCAGGGACTTGAGAAAGAATGGTTGCTCTGACACACACTTACTACTCGGTTTTGTTTCCTGTGAGATCTGGCTAGGCTTTTCACGTCTGTTAGCTTTGCTAGTTTTCCCACAAATTAAACAAGCCCTCTTTTGCCAGTATAGTGAAGTATTTGGGGATAAATTGTGAATTGCATAGGACGTTAAACGGCTAAAGACTCTGAATAATGGAGTCCAGGAAATGCGGAACTTACTTTGCCCGGTTTTAACCCCATCTGAGGCCGCTGCCCTCTGATCGATATTTGAAATTTGTTGACTCACCTTTCTTCCCATGCTCGCACCATTATCAGTTTAAATTTCTCACTTGATTGGGTAAACTTTATAATCCCAACATCGGCATCAACTTTACACCTGGTTAAAAATATAGAATGTGTGGGCAGCGTCCCCAGAGTGTCTGATTTACAGTGCTCATGAGGAAAAGGCTAAGGAAATTGCATTCTCAGCAGGCAGTCTTAAGTTCCAAAGTGTTGCTAGGCTTAAAAATTGCTCCAGCCTTCCTTCTGTATCTCTCTCTTTTTTATTTAAAAGTTGTTTTTTTTTCATTTTACATACCAACCACAACTCCACCTCCCTCCCCTCCTACTGCTCCCCACCCCCTTATCCAATGGCCCCATCCACTCCTCAGAAAGGGTAAGGCTTTACACAGGGAGTTAGCAATGTCTGGCACCATCCCCCCCATAGGGAATGGGCTCCAGAAAGCAAGTTCAGGCACTAAGGATAAATTCTGGTCCCATTGCCAGTCTACAGACTTCTCAAGCCAGAGAACTGTCACCCACATTCAGAGAACCTAGTGGGTTTTCCAGCTGTCGGTGCAGAGTCAGAGAGCTTCCACTAGCTGAGGCCAGCTGTCTCTGTGGGTTTGATTTTGACCCCTTCACTCATATAATCCCTCCTTCCCCCCTCCCACTGGACTCCAGGAGCTCGGCCCAGTGTTTACCTATAGATCTCTGCGTCTGCTTCCATCAAGTCCTGGAATTAGGGTGGTTAATACGACTGCTGGGGAAGGTCAGTTCAGGCCCCCTCACCACTACTGCTTAGAGTCTTAGCTGGGGGCATCCTTGTGAATTCCTGAGAGTTTCCCTAGTGCCAGGTTTCACCCTAACCCTCTAATGACTCCTACTAAGACATCTCTTGCCCTCCTTTCCCTCAATGTCCCTTCCCTAACTCAACCATCCAGTTCCCTCATTCTCCTGCCCCTCCCCTTCCGCCCTCCCTTCCTCCCAATTCACTCAGGAGATCTCTTATTCCCCTTCCCAGGGGCATCTACGGATGTGTCTCTCTTAGGCTCCCCCTGTCACCTGGCTTCTCAGGGGTGGTGGATTGTAACGTGGTTATCCTTTCCTTCACGTCTAATATTCACTTATGAGTGAGAACATAATATGTTTGTCTTTCTGGGTCTGAGTTACCCTCACTCGGGGTGTTGTTTTTCAGCATCTCTTAAGGACCTCTTGGTTAGGCCATGTAATCAACAATGTTCGTCATCCCCCAAACTCAGCTGTTCAAGTCCTAATCCCCATGTGTTGGTTTATGGAGGTAATTAAGTCGTGAGGATGAAATCCTCTTGACTGGGACCAGTACCCTGGTAAGAGCAACCTCAATGAGCTCTCTGATCTACTGCAGTGTAAGGATTCACAGCTAAAGGAGTAACTAGAAAAGGGCACCACCACCAAAAGCTGCTCTAGCTTGGCACCCTGATTTTGAGTCTCTAGACTCTATGAAATAGTTTTGTTATTCATAAGCTACCCAAGAAAGGTACTTCCTTTTAACATCCCGACTGAGAACAGAGGTTTTAGTTTGTCTCATTTATATCTGGGAATTACATTTCAATAGAAGACATCACTAGGCTACCTCCACGGAGTTCTTTTGAGTCTCAGTATGCAAGCCAGGTTTGATGAGCACAGGCCTGCTTTCTGGTAACAGTGGAGGACAAAGAAGATGAAAAGTTCAAAGCCAACCTGCCCATTTTACCAAGACCTTGTCTGAAAATAAAATTTAGGGGAGGAGCATAGAGAAGGAGGGGAGGGGGGAAGAGGGTGCTTCAAAAATATTTTTAAAGAAAAATCTTGATTCTTGATCAACTGAAATTATTTTTCTAGGGTGGGTCTTTTATTGTCTTACCAAATTGACACTCTTTGTGATTACCATGAACAAATGGCGTTTGAGTTCTTCCTACCCAGTTAAACTTGTGCTTGTACATCCACACAGTAGAAATCTGCACGCTACCGTTTCAAATGCAATTTTATACGACGTTAACCCCCCACCCCCACTTTTTCTGCATCTGTATCAGAGAAGGCGAGGGCTGCTGGACAAACCCTGTACCTCACTGACCGAATACAAATTTGATTTAAAGTCCATTAGACCCTCCTATTTCCTGTAAGTCAATCTCCTGTTCTATGTTCTTCGTGTGTTGTCTCAGCTGTCATTTGGCTCCAGTGAAGTGCCGAATTTATCACTCCAAACTGTTGCATTGCCTTCTACGTGCCCCAGAAAACCATAGGCCATCAATACAAGAGCTCGCTTTCCTTCCCTTCTTCCTCTTACCTTCCCGTACAAGTTCCTTTCCATACCTTGACTCAGAAAGAGGTCCTTATCCTGTCCCGACCTCTCCCTAAAATCTACTTTTGATCTTGGCCTGTGTTGTCTGTGACGTGCCGACCTGTGAGTCTTTCAATTACAGATTCCCTCTGGCACCTCCTTTGCTCTTACCCTAGGCCAGCAGCATAAATCTGTGTTGTCAAAAACAAAAGAAAAAAAACAAAAACAAGAAAAAAAAACAAAACAAAAACAACTTTACCTGCATACCATACTTGCTTGTAGATTGCCTTTTACCTCGTTTTTAATGTCTGCTCGCTAGTGTATAATTTACATACCATAAAATCCACCCCTTCAAAGTGTACAGATTGAGGAAATATCATGAACAACTTTGTCTTTAAACATTCCATCATGTGAAAATTAGCTTAACGGTTAGATGCTCCCCATTCTACCCGCTGCCGTCAGCCAGCACTAACACACTATCTATGGACCTGCTTTAATAAGAATCCCATGTAAAGAAATCATGGCCTATGGACTTCAGATTCATCTCCTTTCGCCTCGTGTACCAGCCCCAGACCTTTTTCATCTGCAGGAGTATCTGTACATCCCATAATGTTTCCCTGGACAGAGACCACATTTGGACATTGGGATTTTCCTGATTCAATAATTATTAATAATGTTATGACCACCTGTGCATCTAAGTTTCTTTTTTGACATATTTCACTTGAGTATATACAAAAGAATGCTAAAATGACCGTTTTTAATCTACATGTCGAAATGTTCCATATTAAACTTCCAACTGTTTTCTTTGCAGTAATGGGACAATTAATCCTCAGGTTCATATGACAATTCAAGGTGACACAAAGTGCCAATTTAAAACGAAGAATGTAAAAAAGAACAAAGCTAAAGGTCTTGTATTGCCCAATGTCAAAACATAAAAGTTACAAATTGTGTATTGGCATAAAGACAGACATAGATCAATAGTATAGAATCAAGCACTAAGAAATAAAGTTTTAATGGTATTGGTTTTCAACAGGGATGCCAAGGACATTTAACTGGTGTGTGGGCGTGGGGATGCTGTCTGCAATGAACAGTTCTGGAATGATTGGTAGCCACATACCAAAGAAAGAGCTGAGATTCCTCCCTCATACCAAACACACATGTTAACTCAACATGGCTCAAAGAAGCAACTGTAAGCGCTAAAACCATCGACCTCTAAGAGGAACATGGGGGTGCAGAAAGTCTGCCCAGTCTCGGGTGACAAGACGTAGACATGACAGCAGAAGCTTCACAAAACCTAAGAAAAGCCCCTTACTTCCCGTCAGTGAAATGCAGTTAGCAGCCAATAAATACTAGTTTCTTCTATTACAGTAATGGAGTGAAAAAGCAAAACTCTACTAGCATTTTGGTGACACTGAGTGGAAACTGCTGATTCTGTAGACAGCAGGTGCAGAAGGATAGAGTGGCTCTTCCTGCAAGGGCATTTGGGCAGGATCTCTGCTCATTTTTAAAGCATCTATACTTGAATTCACAGGCACACGTCTTGGGATAGGCCCTACTTATGTCTGAAATGTCAGTTTCCTGTAGCCATTAAAAACATTTAAATGGCAATGGGTAAATAAATAAGATGTTTATGTATTCAAAAATTAAAAACCATTTGTTCTTGCTGAACACAGTAGCATGTACCTGTAACACCAACGCTCAGGAAACTGAGGCAGGAGGATTTCTGAGGCCAGCCTGCGCTACATAGTACTTACTCAAAGGGAAGGAAAGATTTTTTGGTATGGTTAGTAAAAATGTCCTGAAAATAATTATATATATATATATATATATATATATATATATATATATATATATATATGGAGGAAAGCAAGGTTCAGAATACCTCCTATATATGCTTCATTTTTGAAAACAGAACAAAGTATATGAATCCACATATAAAGTTTTGTTAGCACATGTAAGAAAGTAGGAGCTAGCCTTACCCCTGGGGGTTCAAGACTGTAATCTTACTACTTGGGAAGCTTGTTCAGGAAGGTGGAAAGTTAAAAGTCTGTTTGTCTTACAGAATGAATTCAAAGCCAGATTGGACCATTGTTGGAAATATGATTCAATACACACACACACACACACACACACACACACACACACACACACACAAGCATGGCGGGGGGAGAAACAGACAAGCAGAGAGATAGGGAGGGAGGAAAGGAGAGAGACAGAAAGATAGAGAGAGAGGAAGAGAGAGAGAAACAGACACACACAGAGGAGAGAGAGACAAAGATAGAGAAAGTGAAGGAGAGAGGGAGAGACATACATGTGTGTAAAGGAATGGGGATGTGGCTCAATGGTATGGTGTTTGTGCAGGAGGCCCTCAGTTCAACCCCCTGTATCTAAGAGAGAAAAAGTGGGGAGAGAAAGGAAACTTGTTGCTTTCTGACAAAAGTAACTTAGGTTACATGGAAAGGCTGAACACTCATTGCTGTACAGTATGTATACATAGCTCATTAGAATGTTTTTGGATTTAAAGTATTTCAAGAAGTCTATTCTGTCTTCTCGGAAGTTGTGAGATGATGCGATATTAAATAAACCACTGTTACTCAGCTCTGGTTAAAATAATATTTCAGATAAAAAGCTGTATTTCTTAACCACCAGTTCTTAATGCACCGGTGCAGTCCATCCTTTCTCTCCGGGGTAATCTTTCTATCAGTTTAGGTCACTGGAACACCGTATACATGGCTCGGCTCAGCCTCATTATTAAGAACATGGGCCCCAAGGCCTACCTTAGATTCTGTTGTTCCCACTGCCAGTGCTGTAATGGGAAGCACCTGACTGAACCTCTCAGTCCTGTGGCCGCCCTACCTATGAAAATAGAAAAGTTGAAGATTTAACAAGAATGCAGGAGCCATGGGTGGAGAGATAGCTCCGTGGTGAAGTGTGTGCTGAGTCAGCATGAAGAACTCGGTTCAGTCCTCACCGTCCATGTAAAGAGCTGGCCACAGTGACACACACATTTAATCCCAGTGCTTTCGTTGACAGGTAGATCCCCAGGGGGCTTGCTAGACAGCAAGTTTAACCTAACTGTGGAGACCCAGGTTCAAGTGAGAGACCCTCACTTAAATAATGTCTTTAAATAAAAATAGTGTGCAGCTCCTAAGGAAAAACTCCCACCCTATTACACATGTGTGAACACACGTGCACGCACATGCACACACACACATGCACACACACGCACATGCCTTCCATGTGCCTAGAAGACTGCCTGAACTACATTAGTACCTTAGAATGTGAGTTCTTTTATAACTCTTATTATAACAATTATTATCTTGCTCAATGCAGGAAATAATTGTATTGGAAGCTGATACAGAGTCTGGGGAGATGTCTCAGCAGTTAACAAAGTTTGTTTTTCTTCTAGAGGACCCAAATTTGGCTCCCAGAACCCACACTGGTCATCTCAGAACCACCCTTAACTCCAGTTCCAGTTAATATAACACCCCCTTCTGGCATCCAAAGGCACCTACATACATGCAGCACACACACACACACACACACACACACGTATATAAATAGAAATAAAATCTTTTTTTTAAAAAAAGAAACGAATACAGAAGACATTATGTTGGTATTTTGTGGATCCAATTTAAAAGTAATTCTGACACACATGTAGAATTTCCAATCAGGAAAAAAGTGAAAATGTAATAAATGTTTTCATCAATCAGATAGTAAGTTTTACCCTCTTACCTTAAGTTTCAAACACAATCACAATATTTTATTTTATTCTTAAAAAAGGAGTAGTACTCTGCCGTTTCCTTAGTGGTATCTTGTCTCATTGAAATAATTTTTTCACAGCTTTTTAAAAGAAAAGGGAAATATATACACATGATAAAAGAAAAATACAAGGAATATAAAAAGCTATATAGTGGTAATTTTTCACCTCTTTGCAAAATAAAGGTTCCATGGTTTCTTTTGTACTGCACACATGTTTATGTGCACTGGTGTGAGCATGTGTGCATGTCGATGTGTTGCTTCTATTGGTTAATGAATAAAGAACTGCTTTGAGTCTATGGCAGGAAAGAACAGAACTAGGTGGGGAAAGCCAGGCTGCATGCTGGGAGGAAGAAGGGTGGAGTCAGAGAGACATCATGGAGCCGCCAGAGATAGACATCCTGAAACATTGCTGGTAGGCCACAACCTCATCTTGATATACAGGTTAATGGAAATGGGTTAAATTAAGATGTAAGAGCCAATACGAAGCTAGAGCTAATCAGCCAAGCAGTGATTTAAATAATACAGTTTCTGTGTGATTATTTTGGGTCTAAGCTAGCTGGGCGGCTGGGAAGAGCAAGTGGCCCTCTTCTCCAACACATTGTTTTACTTAAATTTATTTATATCAAAGACTTTTTATACTAAAGCATGTTAGAGCAAGTTCATTGTTAACCTAGCTTTGGAATTGAATTTATTGTAATCTATTGAACAAAGCTGTTTTGTGAGTTCCAAGAGTATTCAACTCCATGACATTTATTTATCAAAAGTTATGGTGTGATAAACTTCAGGAAAGCACTTTGCTCATTTGTAGGAGCTGTGTGCGTGCATGAACTGACATTATTAGCTAATTAAAGAACAGTTCCCTTAGATCCCAGAATTTAAGAAAACTCTCCCTTGACACCCCTACTCTGAGAATGCATTGTTCTTTTGATTTTGGCAACAATTGCAGTATCTATTGCTTAAAATAAGACCAGTAACTAACCTACCTTTAAATGTGAAAGTTTCAAGTAATCTTTTTTTGTCAGATGTCTGTGAATCAAATCCTGTGTCTCTAGTTCATGCTAGCAAACGCTTTACTACTGAGCCAAATCCCATAACCCACCAAGTAAGACAATTTTTGCTGAAAGTAGAAACTTGATTAAAAAAAAAAGACAAGAAAACTGGAAAAATCACCCTGATTTTATTATTATACCCAAAAGTGATAACATTGAATCATTTAAAAACAACCAGAACTATATTTCCAAAATATACCTGTTTGTGCTTTTCAAATTTTCCTGCTGGGTTATTTACGTATTAAGGAAACTCTTGTTCAGTTGGAAAGTTTGATGCGGCTGATGAAGTCCTGGTTACTATCGTCTCTGTGATCCTTTCCCTGCTCCCACCCAGATCAGTCAGTCCCACTTTGCCAAGCTCCCCCAGTTCAAGCTCACGTCTTATCTCTTTGTAAATCTGATATCACGTGACTTTTCTATTAATAACTCTTTCCTGGCATTCTCCCTGGCCCATTGCAACTGTTAGAGATAGATTCACCACTGCGTGCATTACTTTTGTCAAAATACTTTCTAATGCCAATGAAATTATTGGATCTTGGAGAGCTGGGAATTTGCCTGAAAGAAGAAAATCTAGACCTTTTTCTCAAACTGAAGTACCTGAGCAGTGGGTGTCTGATGGCAAAAAAAGCTTTACACAAAATGGTAAAATGCAATTCCTATCCTGATTAAAAGGCTGGCCACATCAATAAACAGTGATAAACACCTGGGTCCTCACGAAGTCAGACTACGTTAGAGCATCTACCTGGCAACTATTATGGCATAGAAATGTCAGCACTCCATTTCTGAAGGGAGAAGCAGAAACAGCAACAGACTTAATGAACCTGACACTAAACAAAGATGTTTCAAAAGTGTTAAGAAACAGGGAATGCATCTCTTGCACAATCGGTACATCAAGATCTGTCAGTTAGTCTACAGCCTACCTTGGCACAGGGCCAGACTCTGGCTACCCAGGACTTTAACTGTTCTTTTCTTTTTCTAACAACTTCCCCCCTTCTTGTGAAATTCAAAGCCTTAGTGCTTCTATGTCCACAAAAAGGCTACACTTCCAAACCAGGAGCATTCCAGGGTATCAGAGTACCAGACCGGAAGATGATAACATATTCAGCTATGATTACAACATTAAAGCCTTCATACGGTCTTCTAGTAGACAAGGGACGGACTCAACAGCATTGCCCTGCGTTTATAATCATCACCATCCCTACTATACATCAAATAACTGTTTTTTCCTTAATTATGAATATTAAAAAGTTAGTTCCCGCACTTATCAGAAAACCACTTCCATGTCAGTGCAACAAAATGGGGACCTACCATACCATCATTAAGAATTATAATTAAAACCCAGGTCACAATAATTCACATCAACTTAAACATAGAATTATTTCACATCCTACTGAAGGTAATAATTACAGTTACATAATGACAGCCTTAAAGACTCCAGCCCTGGGATGAGGCGGCTTCTAGGGCTTCTGGATCAATTTCGCTCAACTCCTTGAGTGAATGCCAAGAGTATTACAATATCTGCCTGCAGTTGTGAGAACCCAACAAAGGAGTTTGGGGATGGGGCTATCAGAATCTCCAGGGAATAATCTTATATTGTGGAGGCAATTCTAAATCTAATTAGAATGAAACACTTTAATTCTCCTTCCAGCACAGGTTTCTGCCCGATTCTTTGTGATTGCTGTAGAGAGTGTGTCTGACAGGGGACTGCGCACCCAGCCACAGTGCGTTCCCAGTCTCTGGATCCTTGGGACCCTTTCTGCAGATCTCGTTCCATTTTTTCTCCTCTTTACATACTACTCTGACTTACTCTACTTATTAATAAAATATTCATATTCTTCCTAAAAGGCTTAGGAAAGCATTTGTAATGTATTAATACCTCATCTTAACGTTAATCGCAGACACTTAGATATTTTAAAGTTATATTTAATTATATTGAGAGATTCTCTAGGTTAGAATTATTAAAAATAATTTCCCTGTCTTTGAATTTGTATTTTTTTAGATGAAGAATAGAGAAACAGAATGAGAAGTGTACAAGAAAGGGCAGTTATGATTTGGGGAGACCCTCACTCTGTTGACAATTATTACATGCTTTTGTGCAGACATCCAAGTTCCCAGATTCCCACTGTAGGACTGAAGCCCTCCCTCCCTGCTTCAGGGAGAACAGTCATGGAGATGGGGGATTCTGAATCCCGTGATATCTCAGCCTTGGACACACTGGAGTGTAACAAAGAAACAAGAGCCAGCCTTGAAGCCTGCCCATCTCTCTCCGGGTGAGTGCAGAGCCGGTTTGCACCTGCAGCAAGCTGACAGGACCATACATTGACAGAACTGCCTCCTTTCCTAAGGGTAAGGAGCATGCCCCGCTCCCCACCACACCACTTGAGAACCAAGCTAACAGTGTCAGGTCAATGCATTGTAAATGTCAGCATCCAGGAAAAGAAACCCAAACCCGGACAGGCATCCTTCAATGACCTAGCCGTGCCTAGAGAACTTCAGATTCACAAGGAATCAGGTACTGACCACTTTCTGCTATTCTAGACGTTGTTTTATGTCTCAGCCTCCCCAGAAGAGAGCAGACACAGCAATGCACCACATTCAAAGTCGCAGACTGTGCTACTCTAAGGCACGTACAGGCAGCCCTGACTCTTTGGCTACCCCATGAGAGAAGCAAGCAAGGCCCCCACACCCATCCCATCCGTTGCCAAGGCACTCAGGTGTTCACCCCAGTGGCAATTATTGATTGAACTGGACAAGGACTGTTTGACCGTCACTTTATACTTGTTTGCTTAGTTGCTAAGGGATCAGGAAGGAAGGGGTGTGGATGAGAATCTTAAAATATACAGAGAAATTAAAATATTGTTAGGACATTGCATCTGAGCTAGCCTTGCTAATACGCAGCAAAATATGTGGACACACACATGCATGCATCTTCTCACTAAATACCATATAAAGGAAACTTTGCAGCTTCTAGCTCCCTCGCCTTTAGTCCAGCCCAATACTGCAGACACAGTACTCTTAAATTCTCATTTTCTCTGTATTAAAAACACCAGCTCATAGCACTTCCTGTTGATAATGAGAATCAGCTGCGGGACTTTTTTAAAGAGCAAATTCCCCAGCTATCCACAGACACACCAATCCTAGACTGAGAGAGTGAGAACTCATGAGTCTGTATTTTTTAGACTATTAGTCAAGTTTAAGATGCTACTTCGCAGTTCTTCCAAGTGATTTCACATCTTTATTTCAATCATACTCTAAGTTATAAAACTAATTCTGGCAGTCACTGAGAAGAAATTACATATATGCCTTATACACATGTGTGAAAAAAAACCATAATTTTACTGAAGAGAGGTGACTTTCAACATTTCTAATGCTGTGACCCTTTAATACAGTTTATGTTGTGATGATCCCCAACCATAAAATTATTCCATTGCTACTTCATAACTGCAATTTTGCTACTGTTATGAATTATACTGTAAATACCTGACATGCAGAATATCGGGTATGAGACTTCAAGGGGGTCATGACCCACAGGTTGAGAATATCGCTGCCCCTGTCTCACATATGAGAACATGTGTCATATGGTGATGGTACAGAAGCAAGGTGCTGGATCATGAGCCTAGATCCCTGAGTCATTCTATAGGACTAAACATATAATCAAGGAATTCATTAAGAAATTAAGACTTATTATATAGCAAGTCATTGAGGTTTAGGACTCCATTTAATATTGTAACTGCAATCTAGTTTACCCAGAAGGGTGTTAGCAATGTTTAGTTTGCATTATTAAATCCTAAGGAAGACTGATACACCGAGGACAACATGAGTGATATTGTCAGGCTGATACATTGGTTTTTTTCAGGCACCTTCTGCCATTTCTGTATTTTGAAGAATACTCTGAGATTGTGAGACAGAAATTGGACGCTCATGTGTGCCAATAAGGATTTTCATTATGTGACATAACCAGGAACAAAACGACGAGGAACCAAAGTAAAACAGGTAGAATGGAGAGGCACTAAAGCTGAAGAAATTTATCAGTTATCTGTGATTTACATGGTAAGATTTTAGTTTTAAACCACCCCAATTCTCTCAATAAATAGCTTTCAATTAAAAAATATGAAGTTATTAAACATGTTTGTTTACAAAATTCATGTTTTAGATTCCACGTATTTGTGGAATTTAGATGTGGTATTCATCTAAAACGATACCAGAAAGGGTTTAAAGGAATTGCCTTTCAGAACAAAAAGTCTCAATTCTTTTTTTTTGGGGGGGGCATGGAGGTCGGGTCCAGAGCAAAAACCTAAGGTCTTCCCTGATTAGCATCAGCCTTAATCTCCTGCCTGTCTGTCTAGTAGACAGGGCCTGGGAAATAAGTGTAGGGCATCTCCCATTGAGATTTGAGTAGAGCAGAGAATTCAGGCCTTCCCCCCAGGAATGTTCCTACATCAAATTTCCATCTACATTTTACTCAGGCATTAGTTGTTTCTCTCCCAGTCCACTCACACACTGCTGAAGAACCAGGAGGACCATGCTTATCCCACTGGGAGATCCAGCTGCAACTGTTTTTGGTGGACGGTTGACTGGAGGTTAACTTTTATGTAAAACAAAAGCAGATAATACCTATTTGGGGGGGTTATATATGAAAACAAAGAGCATGATAGATATTATGGACGGTGTTAGGCACCTTATGTTTTTGGACTGAATATATTTAGATGTATTATCTTCTGGCTTTACCTGTTGCTCTGTACCAAGAGATGGAAAACCATGGCCTACACATCCAGTCTGGCCTTCAATAGTTATTGTAAATTGCATAGTATTGTAACACAACAGTGTCCAGTTATTTATGTGTTGTCTATGGCTGCTGTGGGGCTTCAGGACAGAGACAGCAAGTTGCAGAAGAACTCCCTCACAGACTGAAAATCTTTGCTTTGTTTCAGAAAAATTTTGTTGACTTTTTCATTCTGGCTTGCTGAGATCCTTTTGAAACTACTCCATACATCGTGCCATTGAAATGTCCCATTAGATTGAATCAGCCACAAATCTGCCCAATGACTTAGGTGTATTTCTAGCTAGCTTTTACATCTTAAATTAACCCATTTCTATTCATCATTGTATTGGCACTAGGTTGTGTCTTGCCGGTGAAACATGTTACCCCTTTGGCAGTTACATGGTGACTCCTTGACTCTGCCCATTCTCTCTCTCTATCTCTTTCAGCCTGGCTATATCCTGCCCTTCTATAGGCCAAAGTAGCTATATCCATTAACCAATAAGAATAACCTATATACAGAAGGATATCCAAGGTGGGCTTTTTCTGAACAGTGCTGCAGATTTGTTTAATGTCTTCCTATCATGTAGAAAAAAAATAAGGTTTAGAATGTAAATAATCACTGCTTTCTTCCCCACAGATTATTTCAGGCCGAAAATGTTTCCATATCCTTTCATTTCAATTCAACACCATTTTCTGAAAGTTGATGTTTTGGTTTGAATGTGAGGTATTGTGTTGCTGGTCTCCAGCTGGTGAAGCTGTTTTGGAAGGTTCCAGAACCCTAAGGAGATATAGCCTCACTGGAGGAAGCAGGTCATTGGGGGGGGAGGGGGTTTGAAGGGTTACAGCACTGTCCCACTTCCTATTTTCTCCCTGAGTCCTGAGTGTGGATGCCCTGTGACTAAGCAGCTTTCTGCTCCAACATCCAAACCTTCCATGCCTGTCGCCATGTTTCCCCCGGACTGACGGACTGTATCTCTCCCAAACTCTAAGTCAAAAGAAGCACTTTCTCCCTTGAGTTCGCATTGTCAGGGTATTTCATAGTTCATCACAGCAACAGTGAAAGAAGTCAACAGACTGTTTGTCCAGCTAGAGTTGTCTCGAAGAGTTTCCATCATCCAGATGGAGACTATCAAGCGCCACCAAATCTGATTTATCTTCTTAAGGACATACCAAGACTGTGTTTTTCAGATTCCTTTTGGTCTGAGGTTCTCAAGAGACTGATCTCTTCCTCTCAGATGGATTGCAAAATAATGTGTGCTGTTGCCAGGCTCGTCACAGAAGAGCTCAAGTTGGTGGGCTCCCCTCCTCTTTCTCAACAGCTTTTACGGATGAGCACGGTGGTGTAATACGCCAGCTACTAAGCATGGCTGTGCCACATGCCACAAGTGACACGGGTCTACAAGCACATGTGGTGGTGCATACCTACAATTCTAGTACTTGGATGCTGAGGCAGGTGGATTGTGAGATCAGCCTTGACAAAACCAGCCTAAATTCCATACTGAGACTTTATCTCAAACAGGAGGAGGGGGAAGGGAAAGAGGAGAAAGAAGCTGAAACAACAAAGGAGCCAATATGTGAATTTAAATTCCAAAATGTATCCTTAGAGAACCACCCATCACTCAGCTACTCTCAGAAACTGAAAATTTAGCAAGTTGAGATTTGAATACAACAGAAATGTCTAACAATATATGTATACATACGCACATACACGTCACACACACATATATATGTCACACACACATATATATGTCACACACATATATATATATGTTTGTGTGTTTGTTTGTTATAAGGTACAGTATATGTTTTCCAAATATTTCGCAATTCCTCCGATGTATTACCAAAAGGTCTCTGGTTCTGTGGCCACATATGAAATTTCTCAGTAACTCAGTTTCCTGTACCAAGGAGTTGACACTCATACAAAGTAGCTGTGGGGATCCTGGATGCACATCATCATCAGTCTTAGCCTATGCATCTCTATAGCCTAGCTCGTCTCTTCTTTATTCAGTTCCTTGTTGGGGATTAGAAGAAGAGAGTGCATGGGAATTAAACCTTGACCTTCTAATAACCTGTAAACAATGTATAGCTTCCCCAAAAGAGATTCTTCCCTGTCCTGCCTGCCTGGTGTTAGTGTGTGAATTCCCCAGTAGTGAGTTTCTGCTACATATTTACAGCCTCACAAGAGGTTGTGGCCTTGCTGACACCCACTGGAGAGTTTTCTGCCACCATTGATGATCTATACCTGACAATACGCCATTCCTGCTTATGTTACTTGTAAGTGCAAAGTTCAGCAAAGATCTTGTCAAATATCATTATTTTCTTCCCATTTCCCTTTCTCATGACCTTCTTTGGAGAGCTTGATCAGGGGTGGCAATGACTTCTCTTAGTTCTAGACTTTCAATTAGATTAAAATACCTCTTGTTTATTTCCTGCCTTTCTATAGGATTGTAATGAGAGCAGAGATTTTCCCTCCTATTGAGAATATGGTCTGGCACTCAGATTTGTATTTGTGGAATGAATGAAAGAAATAATTGTTTCTGCTCCCTGCATTTGGCCCAGATGCTTCCTACAGCCCCTAAGTTGGAAAGAACAAAGCTAACGTCCTTCTCTTCCCCACAAATGCCCAACTATTATGTGACACATTTTTCTCTGACTACTCAGCCTCAGCTACATATTCTTGGACTCCTGACAAGTTTTGAAAATCCCCAGAGTCAGGCCACACCCAGACCCATGAAATGCGGACGTGTCTGTTGTTGGCTACAGAGAGCCAGTAGGAAATGTCTCAGCTGATGTCAAGGCACAGACAAGTTTTAGAGTTACTACAGGCTTCCTGCTGGGTCCATTGTAGCTTCCTATCTTTTTCATGAAACTGTACTCCAGAGAAGAGTAAATATCATGACAATATCTCTGGAAGAATCGCTGGATAAAGCAAAGAAGATGCATGGTTTCCCATGCAAGCCTTTGCACTAAGTGTTTTTCAAACATTGATTCAAGTATAACGCACACTGTCTCTGTGAAGAAGGTCATAGAGCTGACCTGTGCAACCAGGAAACTTCCTGGAAATTCCTGAAGGAGACAGCATTTGGCAGGTCAATCAAGTGTCCCCATGTGTTCCTTTTGAACTGATTGACACACATAACACATGGGGCTTTCAGAAACAATAATTCACTCTTTACCCAAGTAGGGTTCCTGGATGGTCATGTGACTCAGCTAAAGGTATATTTCAGATAAATGGCATCTATATGGGTTATATCTATGCCAAAAATGTCACTTGCTGTTTGTCTGGGATTCAGATTTACCTAGGTGCCCCCTCATTTTACTTATTAGGTCTGGCAACCCTACCCGTAGGGATAATTTGACAATGTCTGCTAAAGCAAGGGCATACTATTGTGAAATACACTAGGATGAGGCCAAGGATGCTACAAACAATGTCACAGTGTTCAAGATGTCCCTTCAATGTCCAGATTCCAAGGTCAATAGAGCCCACATTGAAAATACTGGTTGAGGAGACATTGGGAAAGATTAAATCTTCTTTTAAATACATCATGTCCCCGGGGAACTTTTATAACATGTTTTAAGAAAGCTTATTTTATCCTGCATCTGGTCACATTATTTAACATCCTTAACACTTGCACTTGATGTGCTCCACGCAGAGAGAGCCTTCTTCCACTGGCCCTGGTACTCACTTCACAGGGATGGGGAGGGGAGCCGACTGCTGCTAGTTTAAAACGTGTCTGTCTGTGCTTGTTCTTTCAGCCTCAAGTACATTTTCCCTAATAGCTTTGTGGTTCCATTTAAGACATCCCATCTCTGAAGTCCTCTTTACACCAGTTGAACTTGGCTGCAATTAGCACAGAGGAATCTGGGACTGAGGAAGGAGGTGTGATATATGCCCATATGTTAAAGGGAAAAGAGAGCTGCGTGTGAAGTGCTTATTGCTAACAGCAGGATGCTTCTTTAGCTAGTAACCTACATTGCATGTGAACATTAGTAATATGATAGCATGTATTTAATAGCTCTAAAGTTATACTGCTGTCCATAAACATGTTTGCTTAAAACGTTAATGAAATTTGGAATGAATTTAATCTTTGCAATTTTACAGAAAGCAGATAGTGACTTGTCATGATTAAGGCTAAGTAGATTTAACTTTATTATATGCATGTATCTTAGTTTGATTTGGGAACTTGTAAAAGTAGTCTGGGTATTCTTGCAAATATTATGTTTAAATATGGTGTGTATTTGGTTAACATTTTAAAAACCATTTCTTTAAGAATTTGTGTTTAAACATTTTCTCATGGCAGAATTTGAACTTCAAAAGATTAACTTTGCTTTAACAGATGTAACTTTAATGTATCCATTTTAAGAGGCTTCAGAAAACTGATTTGCAAAGTAATAGATGATTGTGCCATAAAATGTTCTAGCATGAATTCTTTTCTCAAAGTAAAAGTTACTTGCTATACAGTTTCTGTGTGTGTATGTGTGTATTAGTGTGTACACGTCAGTGTGTGTATGTGTGTGTGTGGTGTATGTATTTGTATGTGATGTGTGTGTGTGTGTGTGCTGCATGTGTTGAGTGTGTATGTTATTTTTAGACAGAGGGTCACTCTGTTTTAAAGGTGTTACACTAATTACTTTCCCCCAAAAAGATCCAACCATGAGTTTTGAATAAAATTTAAAAGAACCCAATAGAGGTTACATGCATAAAGAGGGTGGTTAGTAGGAGAAGGAAAGAGAGTAGTAGGGGTGGGGTTAGAAACAGGGAAAGAAGTCTGGAAGAGAATCAGCAAATTATATATGAGCTGCCATGGTGAAAACTATTGCTATGCTTATTCTGAAAAATTAATAACAAACATAAAAGAGCTCTATCCCAAGGTCTGGCCACACACCCTTAAGATCCCAGTGAGGATTATCTGTTTCAGCTTCCTGTTGTTGTGAAAAGAAAAAATACACGAAAAACAAAGAAAATGTTTATTTGGTGTCAATTTTCAGAGTTTGGTTCCTGGTCTCTTGGATTGTTTGTGGATTGTGGGGAAGAAGGGACATTGGGATACAGATGTGTGTGGGCCGAAGTCACTCATTTCATTGGGAGATGAAATGAGGAGGAGGAAGGTGAAAGGAAGGAAGGAGACAGACAAGGGGGAGGGGAGGAAAGATGAGAGAGGAGGAGGGGGAGAGGAATAGGGGAAGAAGAAGAGAGGGAAATAAGACATATCCCAGTAACCTACTTCCTCCAAAAACTCCTGCCTCCCAAAGACAACTCAGCCATAAGTTCATCAACAGAATATGAGGCTAGCGCTTTGATGAAACCATCATCAGAACAGAAGAGAATTAGTCTATCAGCTAATTAGCATCCACACATTTAAGGCCTGAGCTGTCCAACCAAAGACACAGGGATTCCAACGATGACATGGAAACCTAAAATAGAGCTAAAAGAAATGTATGATTTCATATATTTTTTGTGTGCCACATCCAGTAATAACAGTAATACGATTGCCATTTCCCCAGAGTTTCATTTTGCTTGTAACATACGTATAAAAGCCAACATATGGGTCCCAGGGGTATTAGTACTGTAACAGATAAAGGACACAGAGGGGTGTGCTAACCCCAGTGCCTCTTCCTTGGCATACTAGAAGGAGACTAAGGAAAGAGATTCACAACCATGGCATCCCTGCCTGTGAGGATGGCAAGAAGGTTATTACGCGCTGAGTCCACAGTGGCTGTGGACTGCCTTGCCAATGTCTCGCAATACATTGTTCTGTTCCTTTATGTGCCTGTCTTTGAGAACGGGAACCACTGTAAGTGTCTACATTAATATTTCTCTACTACCTTCCTGCCTTGTGGATCATCTAGGAACATTCTGAAGGCATCAACTCTCAGGATAAAGCATCGATCAGAGAGCACTCTGGACACCTTTGAAAACTACGTTAAAACCCCCCTCTTATTTTAAGAATCCTGAGCAATCACATAAACATCCTGTTCAAGCCTAGACAAGTTGCCATACTTTGAAACTTGCTTTAAACCATCCTGGGGATATGAAATATTCTAGTCACGTCTCTGTTTGCCTCCCTCCATAGTCTCAGGACTTTGAAGCCCCTGTTGGGATGAAGCTCTCCTTGTAATTAACCAAAGGATGACCCTAGAAAAAGGAACTGTTCTGAATATTTAGGAAGTCAGTTTTAAACTAACCACCATTACATTGTGGACTCGTAAATACCATTTATGCTGCCTTCAGCTCCCTTCCCTGTCAGTGTTTTTGACTGAGTTCCTTAAGCAATCCATCCAAAGACCGAACCAAAACAAAGCCATAGGTATTCCATCACAAAACCCGACTAACAAGAAACATCTTATCTAACTGGCACAGGACTTCCTAGCAAGGGCTGATAAAGCACATCACAGAATCTGGAAAGAGATGACAATTTATGAATGGCTTGATAGAGTACTAGAAATTGGGACTATGTCATTCATTTTAGCCAAATTAAGTAGGGCATGGGGATCCTAGGCTAGAAAATAGAAATGCTGGAAAAGGGTTGACTGGAAAGCCTGAGGGACCTGGACTTTGAATGTCCTAAGTAGGGAGTCTCGACGTACCTGCTGTGTACTCAGGGATTCAGTACATTGGTTAAAAAGCATTTGTACTTGAAACCAGAGTGTGCTGCTGTAGGCCATAGGATTTAGATTCTGTAGGAGCCAATTTATAATTCTGTTCTTTGCGTAGCTAATAACAATACAAAGTTATTCTGGCCTATGGGTAAACACATTCTTACCTAGGCAAACTCTGTCCAGAAGACATTGGAATGACTTTCCCCAGCAGTGGAAAAATGTGTTTCCACCTGTGCATTCATGGCAATGGCCCCCACCTACAAATAGGCCCATCTTATGGATTATCCTCTGAATTGCCTGCAACTTACTGGCTTCCTCATTAAGAAGGGAAATCCAGTATTTAACATGTGTTCACTTTTATGCCTTAGTCTTTGTCTTGTTTTGAGAGATGAGTCTTGAACCATATTGTATTATTCCTATCTCTACGTAGAACCCATCTGGTTGTACACACAAAGTGCTCACTTATATGTTATTCATATAGTAAAGCTTTTTCTTTAGCTGTAATGATTTTTCAAATAGAAAAAGGAAATATGATTGCTGATATATGGTATTTATTACTTTGAGTCTTTAAACTTTGAAACTATAAATGTTCCTTCTCAAATCCACCTGCAGTAGTGGAAACATGTGCAGTCTCAAAATATTGTGGTATTTTGTAATAATTTTAATGGTAGCAAAGATATTCACAATGATAATTATTCTAATTACAATTTCCTCTGTGAAAATTAGAACGGTGTGCCACACAGCAGGCAACTGAGGGGCAGAGGGATGCGTGGAACATGTTTGTAGAATGCCAAAGGAATGATCAAACTGACTTCCAGGTTTTCTTGTACTTAGGTATAATGAGAAAGATAGAATATTAGACAGGGGTTATTTTTTTGAAAGGATCAGAGAGAGGCTATGGACCGGACATCCACTGGGACAATATGTAAGAGGAAAGAAAAAAAAGCCAACTGTCTACAAAGCTGAAAAACATTCACATCTACGAATGTGCCTTCCTGCAGTAGGAAGCCGGTGGTAGTTGGCATGCCTACTTTGTAAGAGGCAGCACTGTGTATCAGCAACTCTGCCTCAGAGTTGGAGCCAATGTTTTCTCTCCTGGCCTGTTCATTTTCCCATTTATTTCTTTTAATCTATATTTGTCTAAATAAAAACTTAGATCTTCAAGATTATTCCTTTAAGTCTAAACCAATGCACTCTAACATGGTTTCATACAGAGGGGCTGCTTGTATTGGGGATTCTGGGAGCCAATCCACGCTGGTCTGCTGACTCACTCTGTCAAGCCAGGGTGCCTACTGATCCAGTCAGACACGTGGTTCACATGCACGCAGTATGGTGTCCACCTCTGGGCATGCTAGATGTATTTATTTTCTGGTCTTTGAGAACTTCTCTCAGTTTCTTTGGAAGAAGCCTATGGATCTATAAATGTACTACCATAAACACAGTCATATAATAAGTTAAAGGGGGTTTGGTTTTTAATAACTTGTGGAATTCTTTTGGCAACTCTTTATCAAGAAAGAAAAATATGATAGACTTTATAGTGAGCAAGTACAGTGAGAGATTTATACGCTGTTAAATGGCATGTCTAACTATATGACAAGTCCATGCCAGCGTAAAGGTTCCCAAGTGGTCACATACTTCAAAGACCTTAGTCTGTACTCAGTAGAATGGGATCAGTACACGACTCTCTAGTAAATGTTTGGTTTCAATGAGTAGGTAGCCCAGAAGGCCATCAGTAAACCACTAAAGTGTCATGAGAAAAGATGCAGGCTCAGACACATCACCACAGTGCTGATGTGCACGTTGTAAATGTGCCATAAAATTCCAAACCCATAGCTCACACACAGAGAGTAGAACACCTACCATGGAATCATCTTGAAGAAGGATGCTTGACAGATTTGTAAGTCCTTTCAACAGAATGATGTCTAAAATTGCCCCAGACTAACTGAATTGCCCTGTATTTAAATTTTTAAAAGAAAGATTTCTGGAATTAAATGACTAGCCACGTTTACTATATGAAAATTCTCTTTTACCTCATTTATAAAATTGTTTGGGCCCAAAACTTATCATTTCAGTCTTTAAATAAGTTTATGGAAAATTCCAACACACCCAAAAGTAGCAGAATAGAATATCCAATGCTCATTAATTTTTAAAATTTGGCCGTGTTTGCATAACTTTGCCGTTATTTTCTCTGCCGAGACATCCTAAGGCAAACTCTAGACACTTGTGCTTACGTCTGTGTGTCTAAACTTCAAAGATTTGGGAATTCATTTTAAAATGTCATTATAATACTTAATGAAATGTGTAGTTGTCTTATGGCAGAATTTAATAACTAACCCTTGGCTAAAATTCTTCATTGACTAAAATGTATTTTTGTAGTCAGTTGCTTAACTTGCCCAACAGGTCTATATTGCAAAAGCTTATGTCTCTAGTTATTAAGACCAGTGTTTCCCAACCTCTTGTTGTAAATTAATCAGTTAATGATCTTAAAATTCGGTGGAGGCAGCCAGGAAGTAATGGCACATGCCTTTAATTCTAACAACTTGGGAGACAGAGGTAGGCAGATCTTTATTAGTTCGAGGCCAGCCTAGTCTACACAGTGAATTCCAAGATGGCCAGGACTGTTACACAGAGAAACCCTGTCTTGAGCCCCTCCCACTCCACCCAAAGAAAGATTCGGTGGAGGTTGGGAAAGGCCAGTTATGCTTCACCAGTGACAATCTTCCTGTGGCCCTAAACATGCCGGGTTAAAGCGTGGAACACTTCAAAGCAATGACGAGTAAAAACCTCATTGGACTTGTTCATTGCATGCCCCTTGCAATGGACTGGTTATCCTGGGCCATGCCCCATGTCCTGTTTTTGCATGTTTTCTTCCATGTGGTATTTATTATTTAACTTATTTTTCTTCAAAACTGCTCTTACTATAATAAGTGATAACGTAAAGCTCGAAATGATTCAGGCTCACTTGCTTCAAACATCTTACGGAGCTGTGTGGCTCAGTGAGCTATTCCTTCTGTGGTATCCCAAATCCTCTGCCTTTCTAATGACTGGAGTGTTAAAGAGAGAGCATCAGATGTCTATCATTCATTCAGTTTCTCTTTCCCTCACTTCTTACGTGTGTCACCTTAAACTAGGTACGGCCATTTCCATAATTTTGTGTCTTCACCTGGGAATGTATGGACTGATCATGCCTACTCTAGATGGTTACCATGAAGACATACACATGGTAAGTGTCCAATAGACGGATGTTGTTCTTATTGGTGATTCTGAAATCTTTTTCCTGCAAAAATTTCAGTTGTTACAACACTTCTTTAAAGACTAGTGTTTCAACTCTTTGTCCATTTTAGGTTCAACTATAATTAGGAAGCGCTCTTCCTGGCTTCTGTGCAGCACATATCACAAAAGTGGGAGAATCTTAAATTATAAATTCTAAGCTTTTGGATGTTCTACTTTTAAAGTCTTAACTCCCCTTTCACATTATTTCAGAAGCTCACCCAAGTTTTCAGTAGTTCATCATAAGATTTAAATAATAAAAAAATGTAATACAAAGTGTTCCAGAAACAACCAGCAGAGGTAGAAAACACCAAGGGCGTTTGCTGTTTAACCACATAAATATAAAACAAATATCAACCCATAGGGATGACATGGCCTTCCGGGTGTCAGCAGAAATGCAGTTTGGATGGGAACAGAAAGCTTAGGTTAGGAGCTTTGAAAGAGATTACTGAACTTCTCAGCCTCGGAATTTCCTTATCTTTATGGAATAGGCCAGTTCAGTTTGGTGAGACACCTCCTCCCAATCATATCTTGTTATTTGAAGAAATCTAAACTGCTGTGGAAGTGCCATGCATTCTGAACTTTATGACTGACTTTGACTTTATAAACACAGCAGATGACTGGCGTGAACATGAAACCTGCAATTACAAGGTGAAGCCCTGACTTGTAAATCCATCCTTCCCTTATAGTAAATTCCATCAGCTCAGAATAACTTAGGAGTCAGCCTCTGTGGCCCAGATGATCAACCCAGAAACAAATTAAGCCATGAACCCAACATTGCTTCACTCTTTTTGCTTTGAATTTGATATTTTTCAGAAATTTCTTATAGCTCTGTGGACATAGTTGTTCCATAAAGTTATTTTCTTAGTATAATTTTATGGAAGGGAACATAGGAAGTTAGAATTAACAAGGACTACTGAGACCAAAGGGACTAGACAGTAGACTAGAATGCTGTCTGTCACTCAATCATCAGAGCATCACATAGTCTGTAGATTATAGAATTTGCACATGACATATGTGTGAAGAAGAACTTGAGATTGTAGGCAGACTACGTCATTACATTGACAAAAGGAAACAAAGTTTTAAATGAAAAAAGGGCAGCACATACAGAGTTTCGTTTTCTTCTTTACCTGTCCATTCCTCTAAGCACCTGTCATCCTTCCATCTGAGCTTGCACTGAAGCCAACATCCAGATGGATATAGAATAAGCACTAGTCAACAAAGGAAGCGCATCTAAATTTAGATAACAGTAGTTTCTAATAACTTGTTTTATTTTCAGACATTTGGATACATTTCTTCTGAAAATATTGATAAAAGCCAAACATAGAAGAAATTAGGTGGGATATAATCACTCAGAAACAAAACATTTTTAAAACATATTCTGTTCTTAGGCCTAATTCATTTTCAAAAATTCAGCCATTTGAGAAAAATCAGAAAGCATTTTAATGATTAAATGCTCAAGCAATGTATGACATTGCGAAGACAAACCTACAAGACATATAGAGTAGGGTCTGTTTGATCCTAACCTCAGAACTCACTATTTTGTCTCTTTAACGTGTTTTACTAAAATCTGAAAGGTGTATCTAATTAGATGGGTTTTATATCTTTTTTTCCTCCCACATTTTCTAGGAAGTCAATTTTTCTAGCCTGTGATTTGGTTTAGGGACTCTGTCAATACAAATTTCTCAGTGAATATTGATAACCTTCTTTTCTAGGATATAAACTAAAAATTCCCAGGGACTCCAGTTTTATTTTCATTTCCAAACTAAGTATTTAGCGTATCTTTGGCATTGCATCCTAACAAGGCTGTAGTTGTACAAGGCATACCATATTAAACATTAGAGCTGGCAGTTTGCTCAGAAGATTGTCCTAGGGCTTTACTGATGGGATTTTTTTTTCAGTTAGTAATTAAATGACCATATTAGCACTATATTCCCAGTGTCTGTTTGTGTTGAAAATCACTAAATGTTTATACAATCTTTCTTACTAGACTGATTACACTCTTTAATGACCCAATTCAGCTCATTACAAAATAATAATAGCTATTCACTAAATACTGGTTGAATGAAGAAAATGGCAAGTATTAGCAGTGCAATGAAAACTTATTAATGTTCTCTATAAGGGCCAAAACTAAGCTCACAACTGTGAGGTATGCATTTTTGATTACATTTTTGTTTTGCTACATTTTTGATTAAAACCACTAACTAATAAATGAAAAACTAACGCATGAACAGTTTAAGGGAGAGTATTTCTGAAGACTTTGGGTTGTTTTGCAGTTTGAAATCCCATGTGTATGCACTTAGTAAAGTTGACTATCATCTCACATAAAGCTAGCAACAGTCGCCCTAGGGAAACGTGAATACGTGCTGTGAAGACCAGGAGAAGAAGGAACTGTTGCTAATGCCCATTGGTGAGCACAGACTTAGTTCTGCAACGGTGGCCCTCAGTGGAGGGCTTCAAAAATTAAAAATGGAACTATCCTGTGACCCACTGACTCCAATAAATAATCTATACTCCAAAGAATCAAAGTCAGCTTGCTTAAGGGAATCTGCACATCCATGTTTACCACTGTACTGCTGAAGATAGTAAGTCATGATACCAACCTAAATGGACATCATTGTGGATGAAAGAATAAACAATGTAGTATAAATATAAACACAACTGATATTCATCCAGCCACGAAGAAGAGTTAAGTTATATCATTCCCAGGAAAATGGATGGAACTGAAGATCACTGTGCTAAGCAGAAGAAGCCCCTACCCCAAACTTGCATGATGTCTTTACTGTCATGTAGACTCTAGGAAGAAGAAGACATGAAGGTTGAAGAAGGACTGTCGGAGATATGAAACAAGGAAAGAAGAGGAGGAGAAGTGATAGTAATTGTGGGGGTGAAAATAATCGAAGTATGTTATATCAATATATAGAAATATCATAATGAAACTTTATGCTTTGTACAGTTACTATGAATTTATTTAAAAGTTGTGACATTTTAGAAAACCAGAAGTTGCAATTGTCTATGTGTGGTCATGTAGTTATGTGTTACTTATGAGAATAAATATGTTCTACTTATGCAGATGTGGAAATCAAGAAGAGAACTGAAATGCCAAAATGTTTCAGTAGCTTCCAAAGTGCAGAGAACTCATTCAGCGATCCCACTGACAATCTTCAAGCACCTGCCTCCGTTCTACCCCTCGTCTCTCACCACACGTACCCCGCTCTCCTGATCCTTCTTCACTGAGCCAGTATTAGACATTTTTAATTCATCTTCAACATTTAGTTGTCTCCATTCCAAGTAACAGCTCCCCGGTTCCCTGCCACCCCATACAGCCCCATGAACTTCCTCACTTCCTGCTCTGCAACCCACTAGGGCAGGTAGGAGCACAACATAAAGCAAGGTGTGACGGCCATGGGTAAGAGCTGCCTGGAATTAAAGAAGAGTCCTAGAATTAGAAGCCCATTAAAAATAAGGAATGCACAGTGGTAATTCTTTACATTTAAATATACAGTGGCTATTTACCAACGAGAGATCTAGCAAATGAAAAGTTCTAGTTAATAATAAACATGCCTCCCCATGCTTCCTCTTTTCTCATCTGCCATCAGGTCGCTTCCTCTTCTGCACTATCTAATGTTCTCTGTATTCTACCCTAGTGCATATCAGTCTTGTGCCTACCAAGGATAAGAACACACATGTTCCCAACTACCCTGTATCTCAACGACAGCATAATACATCCCCAAACAGAAGAATAGTGGAGCCAACTTGAGCCAGACTTGGTTTAGAGACTCCCGTGTGAGACTCACAGACACAGAAGTTTCCGTTCCTGTGCCCATCTTCTTAGGTGGGAGTGAGAGATGGAAGGATGGGGGCATTAGAGTTCACAATGGGGAGGATTTTTAGTCTGGTGACTCTAACAGTTATTCCATTTTTGCATGCCATGAATTGTTGCAATAACCTTGGAGGCCAAGGGCATAACATGTCCCCAGTACTGTAGATTGTAATGGAAAAATTAAAAATGCTGCAGGATCCCTGGCGGCAGCAGGCAGCAGAAATACTCTAGGTCCCCAAGTAGTGGTAGTGGGCCATGTGGCAGTAGGCAGCAGGCCCTGAGAGCAGCCAGTCCCAGGCAGAGAGCTGCTAGTCCCCTAGCGGTGGCTGGTCCCAGGCAGGGAGACACGTGGCGGGCAGGCAAGAGACAAAGATGTGGATAGACACGCCATGCAGAGTGATGTTGGATATTTATTCAGGGGGTTATGGAGGGGGAAGGGAGAAATGGAGAAGAGCAGAGAGAGAGAAAGAGAGAGAGAAGAGAGAGGGGAGAGACAGAAGGGGGGAAGGGGAGAAGTGGGGAAAGAGGTAGAAGCTGCCTCTCTGAGAGGAAGACAGAAAAGAGAGAGAACTCAGGCTGGAAGCTGAAGATCAGCTTGCCACAGTGGATGGGGGAGGGAGTGGGCGTGACTTGTCTCTTAAAGAGACAGATCATTACATAGATGAAGTAATGACATCTAAGGAATTGATGCCTTAACTATCTTGAAGTTCACTGCTTGGAAGTAACTTCGGTCCATAACATAACTTCTAGGGCTCATCTATAAATTCCTAGACAGATTCAGGAAGTTCTTTGAAGACTAAGACTGTTGTTTATAGAAATACTATCCTGTATTTCAGTCATGTTAGCTATTATATTACTTCACCTTGTAACTATCTTCAGAGTGATATAAGACCATGCATGCACTGAATACTGCCCAAGAATGAATGGGGGATTCTACTGCTCAAGGGTCTTGTTCTCTCTAAAACAGTTTATTAAAAATGTTTGCATTCCTCCTCAGTGGATTTATGAAGAACAGTGACCATTTATGTGCTCTACAATTGATAATGTATTTTTGAGATATGGAAGCTCTTTATGTGATGAAATAGATCATAAAAACACAGCTGGACTGCTTGACATAGCAATATATAACTAACAGCAAACACATGCTTCTGATTTTTTAAATGTTATTAAACATGAAAACTATAATAAAGACAGTGACAAGAACTGTTTGGTTTGTCAATTGACCACTGGCTGTTCAGGGAACAAGGAACATTTTGATGTAGCACCCTGGACCAGAGGACAGAAGACCAAAGCTCCAGTCCTAGAGTCTTAGCTGACTCACTGAGTGGCCCTGAATAAAACGAGGAATGGGGATTGCCGTCTTTTTAAAGAAGATTTTCATTTTACTTTATTGTTTTAAAATGTTGGCTGGAGAGAACTCCTGAATAAAACGAGGAATGGGGATTGCCGTCTTTTTAAAGAAGATTTTCATTTTACTTTATTGTTTTAAAATGTTGCTTCTCCTCCTCCATCTTTTCTCTCTCGGGTAAAGAATCTCTTTGTTGGCTGGAGAGAAAAGAGGAATGAAGCCGGAAGGCCACTTTGATAGTTCTCTGATAGCCCGTTCACTTCTTAACTCTGGCTGTGCTCTTTTCCCACAATCTCGCTGAGTGTTGGCTGACCTGCCAGTGAAGCCCCACGCGGCACAGAGACAGAAACTCATCACTAAAGGGAGTGCCACACACTCCAAGGCATAATTAGACCTGCCTCACCCTGCAACTGTTTAGCACGTGTTGGGTGCTGTGCCTGGTGCTTAGCTCCGAGGAGGCAAAGCCAGGGGAGATAAGCATCCGTGCCAGCAGAACTGCCCACAGATGAGCCATGATAAAGACACACTCATGATCACAGCAGCAGAGTGAAGGCGAGGATAGCAGAAGAGAGACCAGATAAAGACTAAGCATCTCCAGGGAGCCAGGGAAGCGGTGGCTCGCCTCACCTTGGGGGACGAGGGGAGAAAGAAAATTTTTTTCTAAACATTGTAAGTTTTATAGTAATGTGGTTCTAAAAATGAATATTTAATAAGTGGAAGTGTACACAAGGCAGGGTGCCAGACAGCAGTAAGATCTATAAACCCATCAGCCTCAGAGTTGGAGAGATAAAATTACAACACTGTTTCTATCTATAGACGTGACCTTGGGTGAGTTGCCCAACTTTTCCAAATATGCTTTTTAAAATAATTTTATTTGTAAAATAGAGTTTATGAAAAACAGCTGTATTTCATGGGGTGTGGGATATTAATGAAAGAATACACAGAAGCAACCAGACCAGACCCTAGCACTGGAAGAAAGATAAATTCTCAAAAGATGTTGATGATATGATTTACTCTTTGACTGATTTTCTAATTGATCCCTTACAGCAACACATAGAATACTTTTTGACAGTATCTTAGTGTGAAGAGAACAGAGAACGCAAGAGATACGTAGGAAGACAGATTGCCAAACATAAAAACCTGCGGAACCATAATGAATTGTGTAGACCATGTGAACCAAGGTAGTGGGAGGGCTTGAAGGAGTCTTGAGAGAAAAATCACTGAGCTATGTGTCCAAAGCATCAAAGGGCAGTGGGAGACAGGAGGAAGGAGTTCCCTTAGAAGTACTATTTGAAGCCATTCTGTGTGAGAGCAGGTGTGGGGTATTTCTAAGTGGAATACTATACTTTGGAAATGTCATGCAAACATCCAACTTTCCTAATGATCATCCTGGTATGGAAAACACCTCAGGACTCCTGGTAGTTTGAGTGAGAATCCCCCCCCCCCATGGGCTCCTATGTTTTAACTACTAGGTCCTTGGTTGGTGGAACTATCTGGGGAGGATTTGGAGGTGTAGACTGGTTGGAAGAGATGTCACTGGGTGTGGGCTTTGGGGTTTCAAAAGCCCAGGACATTTCTGTTTAGCTTTCTCTGCCTCATGCTTGTGGGAAAAGATGGAAGCCTTCAGCTAACGGCTCCAGTGCCATGTCTGCCTGCTTGTCACCATGCTCCCTCTCATGGTGGTCATGAGCTCTAACCCTCTTAAATTGTGAACCCCAAATTAAGCATTTCCCTTTATAAGTATCCTTGGTCATGGTGTCTTATTCTAAGAATATAAAAGTACCTAAGACAGGACTCATGTCCCAAATGCTTCCATTAGCCAGAACCCCCATCAGCAATGGTGTTTTTGAATTGGTTTTTATTATTACTGATTGGCATGAGGTCTGAACTGTCCCTTAAAAATCAAGACATAAGTAAGCTATGCTCCTCATTGAAATAGAAGAGCTAAATATCAGTGAGCTGTTTCTTAGTTGCTGGAAAGCAACAGAAAGAAGTGTTTGGGTAGCCTGCTAACACAATCATTTTTGCTATCTTTCCGCACTGGTGATGCCACGGTGATTCAAGAATAGTCAATCAAACACCTGCCAGGGAGGTCTACACAACAGCACAGGTTCTCATCCACCACACCGATGCAGGCTTTTCTTACAGCATCAGCCGAGGGCTTTCACAGTCCTTTGCAGCCATTTGTGAAGAGAATCAACATAAGACATGGAGTCTGAATGGCAAAGGACACTGGAGAACCTTTAAAATGTGAAGAAGCTAGATTGTGTGGAAGGACTGTTTCCTTCTGCTAACCCAGCAGGACCTACAGAGACACCACAGGAGAAACTAAGTTGTCTTTTGAAATCTCCACATGTCAGTCCCGAACTCTCCTCCTTTCTGATATGTCTCTGATCCAATTTTGATGAAACTGCCATGATCTTTTGACTCAAGTTGTTCATGTGACAGCTACATGTAGTTTGGGCTGTACATGTGTATCTTGTGTAGACTTTGTGCTTGGATGCGCATCCACATTTACTTGCTGTTGTGCATGTACATCCACTGTAAATATACTGAAAGTGATTTTCTAAATCATGAAGCATTAAATTTATCCAATGTGTTAGAAAAAATGTGTCCCAATTTTTAGCGAAGAAAACTACAAGATCTATCTCCATGTTTAAGCTCTTGCAATAGTGGCTTGAAAAAGGAACGATTACAAGGGCCTATAAATATGCTATAAAATGCTAAAATAGGAGGCCAGATTGACAGATTTTTTTTCAAGTGGGTGTCTCAACAGAACAGCAGAAAAGAAATTAGAATAAAATCCTCACATCTTTATCTTAAGTTTAATACATGAGTACTCAAAACAAAGTAAGAAAACAAGCTATTTTGAAAGCTCCTCAGAACAAAGATTTCATCAGCCAGGTGAAGTAAGTGGAAAGTAAGCTAGCAAAGAAATGAGAGGCAACAGTAGAAGCCCATCAACATAAAAACATGGAAAGGAAGGCCAGGTGGTGGTGACACATGCTTTCAATCCCAGCACTCAGGAGGCAGAGGCAGGCGCAGCTCTGTGAGTTCGAGGCCAGCCTGGTCTACAGAGTGAGTATCAGGAGAGCTGGGGCTGTTGTACAGAGAAACCCTGTCTCAAACAAACAAACAAACAAATTAAAAGCACTGAATTAGAAAAGCTACCAAATTCCAATCAAGGCTTTGTTATACAGAGGTTGACAAAAATCAAAAAAAGCATTGGCTGAGCCTAACTTTTGGAAATGAATGTCAAAAAATACCTTGTTTTCTTTCTCTACAAAAGGAGTTTTCTGAGCTGGAGATGGCTTAGTGGGTGAGAATGTTCACTGTGCAAGAGTCGGAAGCTGAGTTTGTATCCCAGTACTCACATCAAAGGCTGGGTGTGACCACGTGTGTGCCTGGAACGCCAGTCCCATGGGTGCTGAGACACGAGCTAGGGCCAGGCCACCAGCCTAGCTTCAGGCTGATGGAGAGAGCCTGTGCCAGCAGCGTAGGGTGGAGGGTGACAGTCCAGGATATCTGACATCCTCCTCTGGCCTCTAGGCTTGCACAGGCGCCTGCACCCCTTTTCCACCATTACACAAAGGGTTTTAGTTAACAGGCTGAGACAGCTGGTAATATACGTCTTCACAATGGCGTATTTCTAGCAATTAAAAAATAAAGGAAGAATGTGTAGCTTGGCTATATAGCTCTGAGTGAGATGATTTGGTCTTTTATTCATTGTAGCAGTTTTTATTTTCTTTTTTGAACAATGGTAAGTTCTTCGATATTAAAGCCACGAGTACATTTCACATCTAGGTGAAAGGAAGGTTTCAACATTTCAGCAATGTAGAGTGTGTATGGAGAGCCAGGGCAGCTTTGTGAATCTGTAAGGCAACTTCAACTCCGAGACCGTTTGAAGTGGGCCTTTGTTTATGTATGATAACAACAATTAAATATTTGTAGCCTGGTGTACATCTCAAGAACTTCATGAAACTTGAAGTAAAATGAAAACAGATATTTAGCTGGTGCTATCAATTATGCAGCATACAGCAAATCCAAGTTGTCTGCTGTTACAAATAATCATCCGTTAGAACATACCTAGTGGGCATTCAGTGCTGTGGGCAAAGGTGAGGGTCAGTTCTGAGTGTTAAGGTGATTCTGGACTCCTCCACTAACCACACTGGCTGTCCTTCCTGTGGTATTTTGAATGAAAATGGTGGCCCGTAGGTTCACAGGGAGTGGCAGTATTTGAAAGGACTAGGCACGGTTGCCTTGTTAGAATAGGTGTGGTCTTCTGGAGAAAGTGTGTCACTGGGGATGAGCTCTAGGGTTTTAAAAGCTCAAGCTGGGCCCAAGTGGCTCACACTCTCTTGCTTCTGCCTGCCCATCCAGACAAAGAACTCTCAGCTACTTCTCCAGCAAACTGCCTGCCTGCCCGCATGCAGCCATGCTTCCCACCATGATAATCATGGACTAAACCTCTGAACTGTAAGCGGGCCCCAATTAAATGTTTTCTGTTACAATAGTTGCCACAATCGTGGTGTCTCTCCACAGCAATAGAAACCCTAACTTAGACACTTCCATTTGTTGAAAACAGTCAATTCACTTCCACCCCAAGACCCTTCTCAACACCAGCCTTGCTTTTCTGTGAGATCCTTCCCTGTGCCCCTGCCCCTTTCCTATCCTAACCTCCAGTTCTAATGACACCTTCTCCGAGAAGCCCCATCATTACCCCAACTAATTACACCACTCCCTGCCTACTGCCTCAAGCAATCACATTACTCTATTATTTTCTTCTTAGCCTTTCTTATCTAAACATTTTATTATCTTTTTAATAGCTTGTTGATAAAAGAGACCACCACTTAGCTCTCCTGACAAGGACCTGAGGTGCAGCACCCTGCCTCTGAGCTGGATATGACTGTTAGGCTTTGGGTGATGGTGGGGAAAGTCCAGAGTGGTTTGGAGTAATGGGGAAAATGATCAGCTGAAATCTGACTTTCCAAAGAGAGGCACTGCCAGGAAATGTACGCAGTATGTATGTAGTTCCTACCAAGCAAACTCGGTAAATGACCTTCCATCCTGTTGAGTGTTGACAGCTAAATACTTCAGGAAAGTTGGCCTAATACCTTAGCAAAAATAAAGAAGTGGGAAATAGGATCTATTGTTCTGGTTTGCTAATACCCTGTAGTCTAAATCCTACAAAGAAGTGGTTGAGTTACTTTGGGAGACCAGATCTTCAAAATGGTCTACATGATGCATTTGCATAAGACGATATTCTACCACAAGTTAAATTCAAATCATCCAGTAACTGATTTGACTGGAATGTTGAACCAAAACACTCGAAACAAAATTTAAAAATCTCTCCTAATTGGTTCTATCCTGTGGGGCAGAGTTCTGGGGGAGGAAATCTGTGTCTCTGGCATTCTTTTCTTCTTTCAAGAATGACTTCATCAATCAGTGGCTTCCTTAGTTCCCAGTCACTGCCTCTCTCCCCAGTTTCCAAACTTGGTGTTACCAAGTATATAGTCCTTTTCTGATTTATTACTGGACACAGTAGTAATTAAATAAACATTTTCATATATTGCTTTCTTTTTTCTTTACCATAGTGCATATTACTTTATTTTTACTACGTCAAAGAAGTCTTATGCCTTATTTAAAAATAACATTTTACATATGACAGTGACAAGCCTTCATTGTGTATGAGTGTTCTGTGTAAGTCAGATGACACTGGAGTTTTCTATCTAACTGCATTGAAAACACGTGGAAGAACTCCTGGGGGTTAGGCATTGCAGTTAGAGGTAGAGCCTGTGACTTGCATGCACCTTTTTTTTTTTTTTATCACCATCAGTGGAAAAACATCTTCCTCTTTCCCTTGGTTGCTCGAGGCCTGCCACCATCACGAATGACAGAGTAACCACCTGGTCCAGGCAGACTATGTCCAATCATCTACTCGAAAGGAAATCATTGGCATCTTGTACCCCTGAAGCCGTAGTGCCAAGGACATCCAAAATATAGAAAACCTTCATCTTCGTGTTTGAATTCAGAACCTATTCTAGTATAGCAAGACATGGTTTCTGTGTGATTTATGGTTCCTTGGAAGAAAAGGTGTGGCCTGCATGGGAGCAAACGACCTCAAGGAAGATATAAAAGATACTGAAAAGTTTTTGACAGGCAGAAATAATTTAGGAGCGAATAATCTTTCCAACTAGTGACTACAAATGCCCTCCGTCCTGTCCTGTTTCCACCCACATATGCCTTAGCACGGCACCTTCTGTTTGCGCTCTTACAAGCAGCCTATCCTCAGAATCCACATATCCAGTAAACATTTGCCTCTTTACACGATAATCTACAGGGCACATGCCCGTAATTCCAGAATTTGCAGGTGGGAGCAGGACGATTAGGTGTTCAAGGCCAGGCTCAGCCATATAGCAAGCATAGGGTCATGTATGCTTCATAGGGCCCTCATTACAAAAAAAGGCCTAAAATAAAACAAAATCCCAACAAATTTTGTATTTTCTCATCACTATAAAACAAACATCATTATTTAACACTACCATCTTAAGGACTTGAAATATTCTGTTTTAAAAGCCATACGATTATTTATTTTAGCCACGCTTTATGATTTTGAAATTGTGAGATCCAGGATAATAAAAAGTAAATAAGTATTACAGAAAACACACACTCCTACAAATAACCTAACCAGGTTATTATTTTGTTTGTTTGCTGGCTTTGTTTTATATAAGGACCTAAGAATTTGGTTCCTAGGCAGCTGTCCGTACCTGTGTTCTTTCCTGAGGTTCATTTATAGGATGAAACCTTAAAATTTCAGGAAACAAATGGCGAAGTTTTGTGACCAACTTCATTAAGTTGTTTCTCCTTGCATCACTTCCCTCCGTGAATGCACAGATAGAAGGGCAGAGGAGGGACCGCTAAGCACTATTGTGAGTTGCATATTTTACTCAGTTTGCATTATCTTATACCTATAACTCTTCCTGTCGGAGGAAGCCGTTGTTAAGATATGTGTTCACGTTATTTCATTTAACATCTTTGTGGACCACAGGGTACCAAACAAATAGTCAGATAAAGTTGGATTTCTTTGGCCAAGCACATGACGAGCACTGTCACCTCCTCGACATGAGGGGTTAACAACCCTGTTACAAAAACTTCCTAAAAGCCAGAGTGACCAGAATAAGGCATATGTTAATACACCACCACAGGAGCGAACACCTTGTTCTGGAAGTCTCAATGATGGAAAACTCACTGCTAAAAGCACCATGTTCTTTCTTAAATAGAAGGAACAAAGATAGGGAAGGACTAGGAGAATCTGTGTCTTTTATTTTTAATCCCCAGGAGGTGCTGTGGGCTGTGGTTTGCTAACTCAATAAAGGACAGACGGTCTCAGAGGCTGCTGTATGCTCACTGCTGAGATTCAGGATAGACAGATGTGGAGGGGCTCTTGGCAGGCACACTCGGCAGTTCTCAGCTTTATTTCAAATCGTTTATGGATCCTTATCACTATTAACAATGATAATTTAAAAGCTGAATGCATCATTATTAGTTTTTAATTAATTATATAATTTCTTCTTTCCTCATGCTAACTTTTTGTAACATATGAACCTAGTAATAGCTTAATGTTGATCCTTAAAATTTATTATTTAATATTTAAAAACCATAATTTAACAATACTTGGTGGCTTTCAATACACTCACCTATACTGTTTCATCTTCAATATTTTATCAGTTATTATTGATGTGCATGTGTGTATGATATGCTTATGAGAAAGGGGCGTGTGTGTATTTGGAGGTTCAAGGACAGCTTTGTTGAGCTGCTACTTTTCTTGAATTCACGTGGCTAGACGTGTGTCGTAAGCAACTGAGCCCTTTCACAGTCTGAAACCAGTCACATCCAGTTTTGGGTTTGCTTTCGCTATGGTGGAGATGGAACTCAGGGTCTTGCCCATCTTAGGCGAAGGAGCCACATCCCTGGCCACCATTTTTAGTGTTTTTTTTTACAGTGAGGAAGAAACAATACTGTTTCTGTTCTCTAGATGGGAGCGTGGAAATTCATGCAGCTTACTGTCCATTAAGAAGCAGAATCCTGATGCCTGCCTTGGTCTTCAGTATCAAAGTCATGGTCCCTTTCTATTTCATTACAGTTGAACATTGGCAACTAAATTTTTAATAATAATCTCTGAGTGTTTTCCAGGCTTCCCTTAAGAGCTTTGGGGAAAAAATAATAGAATCACCATACAACTACACCAGGGAGGTGTAGAGCATTAAAGAGAGACAAAATGGGCCATGAATGAGCCATATGAGGAGAAACAATGTGCTTACAAAATCTGAATATAAAGTATATATTATTCAAGTAAAATTATATAAAACATATAATATATACAATATATAAAAAGTATAAAAATATATACATCCATATATTTACAGCTGTATTTATCAAACCAAGATGCTGTTGGTTGTGTGATAAAACACAAGGACTTTTTTTAAAGGTGATAGGTCTTAGAGTTCAACTCAGCAGCAGGATGCGTGTCGTGGTCAAAGTCCAACACTGTAAAATAATATTTAATAGTAAAAAATAGTCATGCAAGCTTTAGAAGATGTATCCTAGACTCAAGGTAATACCTGTAGTGGTTACAGGAGAGCATGAAAATTCTCAAAATCAGTCATCGTACAACTTTATTTGACAATCAATAAGCGTTTATTAAGTGACTATAGATAGACACAAAGAAGCTGAAGGCAGAATGGAGATGAAGATGCTTAAGTGCTATGCGTATGAAATATTTATTGCTATCCTTCAGTTTCACAGGGCTGAAGACTGGGGAGGGAAGCAGACTCGCTTGGACAGGATGCCTGTGTGTGGAGCTGCCACGGGATGTGAGCCACCCCCTTAGGAGGAATGAAGAGAAGGGGGCCGCTGGGAAAGGGGGACAGGCACAGGCTGCAATGGCAGAGAGATGGGACCCAGGCAGGACCCTTGATAAAATTTAAATGTGGTCTGAATCCTGTTCATCTCAGATCTTCCCATCCCAGAAAATGTAAATTCGAGTTCATACATGAAATGAATGACCCATCAGCCTTGAAAAGGAGTTTCATATTTTTGTGCTAGTACCCATAGAGTCATATCTAAAGTTGCCCATTTTTGTGTATTTTTTAAATTGACCATAATTTGATTACCATTAAGGTCTGTACTAAGTTTAACTGATTTAAACATTCAGTACTGCTTAGAAATTCAGCTTTGCTGTGTGATGATTAGCCTCCCCAGTGACTTAAAAGCTTAAAATTTATGATTGAAATTATAGTTGTTTAGCCTGAAAGCCACTGCCTAATTATTTTCCTGATGATTTTGCATGTATTAGGATTATCATCGTATCTGGTGACGAGCTAGAAAAATAAAATTCAGTTGTTTATTTGTAATTATACTCATTCCCCCTTCTGCAACGAGAATTACACAAACTGTTCTATGATGTGAAATAACCGTATTTTAAATCACCCAAAACGAGAAAAAAAAACCACGCAACCTTCTAGCTGCTCACGATGCCCACCGATTCGTTACGAATCTGATAGAACTAACAGCCTTTAACATCATCAAATCATATGACTAAGTGACAAACTATCTTATATATGCTGATGTTCACACACACACACACACACACACACACACACACACACACACACAGCTTGTGACTGACAAAATACTGAACTAGTTAATGGTAATTACATCTTTGGAAAGGCAAAACTATAAATAAATCATAATGTAGAACAATTTCATTTTAAAAGTCAATAATGAATTCCATCTGCTGCATGCCATTAACTCTCAAAGGGGGCACTGCACGCTTTGCTTCTCTTTAGTCCTCTATTCTTGCCACTTAAAAGTCCAGGTCGATCCATCAATGCTAATGTTAGTTTGGTTTGTTTGATCAAAAGTTTAAAACATGAAAAAAGAGGAAGAAATAAAACTCTTAAGCCTTCTATTTCTTTCAAAGTTACAGGACTTAAAGTCATAAATAAAACACTAGCAGGAAAAAAAATTAAGGTAATTTTTAAGCAGATGGTCAGGAGATGGTTCATGAAATGAATCACAAATCTCTGGAACCCAGAATACAGGGTTAATAAAAGGAAGAACGCATGGCTTGATCGCTGTCATTATGAGGCTGCATGGCTTTTAGTTAAGGAGATATGGGCATTGTGGTTATTAATAACTTTTACAAATGTCACTGCACACAAGGCAGACCAAAACCATGGCCTCAATCCGTTTATTTTGGAGCACTTCCCTATAGAAACACCATCACTACCAGTTCTTACAAGCAAATCACAAAACCACACGCATAAAAAAAAATCTTTTGAAAAACGCATATTCACTGTAGATTTAGTATTTTGATAGGATTTCCTCTGCCCTGGCCTCCCCACCAAGCATTCCCTTTCTCCCGGCAGTAGCTATAGAACTTCCAACTGCACTGGTAGATTCACCTAGCTCACCTAGATTTTAAACACATAATAAAAGAACTGAACCCTTCAAACCTGCTTAGCATAAGTTCCCAGAGCGCCTTGGCAAGCGTTTGCACCTACCTTTCCGTGTGCAGAACATCGCTGCAGTCCTCCCTGCAGGCCCACCTCAGCTGGCAATGTGCTGCTTTCAAGAAGCCAAGCCTGGGATTTGGGTTGGTATGCTTCCCCAGAAGCACAGCACTTCCTTTCTGGAGATTGGCCTCTTCTCTAGCCCAGCCCAGTCCCTGAGCGCTGGTGGCAGTGTGTAAGACTAGAGGCTCCTATTACACAGGCAGCCTATTCCACAGGCAGCCTACGGTATCTGCCCTCTGACCGTGTACCTGCTCTTGCTTCAATGAACACTTTGGAAGCCATGCCAGCACGTTCTGCATGATGTGTTACTAAGTTGACCCTGTCAAGTCTGCCGTGATGTGAGATAAGGGAAGCAGTATTTAACTTCTGTGCACCTCCTTATCATAAAGCTAATGAAAGGCATGGCTGCCTTTAACAAGCTTCAGTTTTACCGTCCTAATTGTACCAACAGGCCAAGGATTTGATCAGCTGGGTATTCACCAGGTTGGTGTTCTATAGCTTGCCACATATTTGCAGGCTGCTAACCACGGTTGGAATGCAAGATTGGCACCTACCAGCACCCCAGAATCTCCAGCTGCCTCATCACGACATCGTCAATCTTTTTCACATTACACTTATTTTCTTCTCTCGCTAAAGCCACACTTAGCATACTGTGAACACTTAATAACTAGGTCAATGGACAATAGTAACACTCTTTTTCCCACCTGAACTCTTAATTCACATCCCTTGTAAGCTCTGTAGAGACAACTGGCTGTGTCCACAACCTGCCTCTTTCTGACTCCTCGTTCACATTCCTCAGCTTTCGGATCCAGCAGGAGACTTTGGTTGATATCCCTCTTTCCAGTCCCTGCTGTCACTGCTGGTTTTTCAGAACTTTCTTTGGGAGTGCATGGAAGTTTCAACAAGATGCAAAGCTGCCTCTGGCTTGGGGGTTTCAGATCACAGTTACCGGGAACAGAACGTGGAACCTCAATGATTCCAGACGCCTGTGAGTCTAAGCCCTACTGGAAGTTTGAGCCGGTGGCCTGGAGAAGAACCGCAGAGATTTCCAAGTCATTGAGAACAAAGTGCAGAGTTGATACATGATGAAGACATGATCATGACACAAACGGAGTCCACATTTCCAACAGCTCACATCTCCAGGGTTCTGTGTCATCGTTCACACACCGCACACAGGTGGTGGTCTTTGGTAAGATATAAAAGCTCTGTAGCAAGCTGCTTGGCCACTGGAGAAAGGTCAGGCACTCTGGTCTTAGAGGGAGTTGGTGTGTGCTGGAAACATGGAAATGTTTGTCTTGTGATTTTGAGGGAGCTTCATTTGGATCCATTACAAACCTTATACTTGATTCTTTCAAGAGCTGCGGCAGTACCCCAGGTAATTGCTACTGAATAAATAAAATAACCTACAGAAAACTTGTAGTTAAATTCCTTGCACTCTGCTTGAGTAATTGTTTCACAGCTGTTAAGCTCCATTGGCTTCCTTAATGCCGTTACTGGCTTATTCTACTCCGAGACACCATTCCGTTACATTTAAATGATGCTAATAACACAGTCTTACAGATGAACAACGATTCACCTTTCATAAATATTCTCTTGCTAGTTATACAGTCATCCTGGGAGATGTTGCCTGTTCTCAAAATTTTCCTGTTAGATGTTGTCAGAAAACTAATATCTTAACATTTTCTTACAACTTAATATAGTAAACAGAACGAGACAACAGAAGTGTTTTAAAATGCCATTGGGGTCAACTTCAAACAATTTCTCATATTCTCAGATGCCTGGGAAACCGTAGTAGCAGGTAGTAAGCACGAAGGTATTGACTCCTTTTTAAAGCAAGACTCTATTCTAGGAAAGCGCACAAAAACAATACCTAAGTCAGTATACTTAAATCTCACACAATAGTAGACATTATCCAAATTCATCGTCTTCATGACTAAAGAATAACATTACTATGAAACTAGCAGTATACATTCACACACTCTCGCACGATACACACACATGAATTGGTTACGTTCTAGGCACCCACATAATTAAATATCGATTTATCTACATGCATGTCAAATCAATATAAGATGGGTATTTTCCAATATTTTGTCACTTGTTCTTAATTTGTTTTCATGAACACCTAAGAAATAAAATGTAGACTTGAGTTGCTGGTCTCCTCAGTTTAGTCTTAGAAGATTCTACAATAGCAAATCAATCATTTAGTCTGCTTAGAGATGCCCATAATTGTAGTTTCTGATAAAATATTGGCTGGCCATCACTTTTGGATAAAGGCTGTTAAGAAATTCTGATTTATGAACATTTTCAGTGTTGTGGTCAGAAATGCTGTTGCCTATAAATCTACTCGAGTTTTTTTTCGTTTGTTTTTACTTGGTTTATTATACTTGCCTTTGTTTTAAGACTGTGAACACTAAGCACTTTTTAATGACAAAGTGTCCAGTGTCTAAGTTTGTCGATTTATTTATTTGTAGTTCTGGAGACATAACTCGAGACTCCGCACATGCTGGGCAAGGGTTCTACCACTGAGCGACACCCAGTCTTCTGAGACTGGTTTTCACCACATCGCCCTTAGAGGCCCTGAATCCTTGATCACCCAGTCTCTCCCCTGAGTTCTGGAAGTGTTGCTGTGCACCTTCGCCTGCATTTCAGTTTATTTTTTTGTGAGATTTATAAGTATGATTAAATACATCTGCTTGTATATCTATTTTCTGTCGCTGTTTTCTTTATTTCAAAGCCAGTCTGGATGCACCTTTCAGAGAAGAAAACTGAGAAAAAAGTCATCTTTGGAAGATTTAGGAAGTTGGAGTTCGAAATCATCTCCTTTAACTATAGATGCTCCTTACTGACGGCATAATTACAAAAATCCATTTGCTAATATCCCATTGTAACGTCAGGAAGAAAGCCTCAATCCGAGATGAGATGTGTGTTTTATGTGCAGAGTGAATTCATCAAAAATGTACTCTATAGGCATCTCCGCTTGGGGCGGTCCAGAGGGAGTCAAAAGTAGGGGGAAGCGAGGAGGACGAAAGCTATCAGTAGAAAGCGAAGCATCCAGGGCTTTTGCATACCATAAAGCAATCATGCCTGCTTCAGAAAAAACAGGAATATTGTTCTGTGACAACGCTGAATGATCAAGATTTAATTTTATTTTGGGGAGCAGAGTCAGTAGTTAAGAGGGACACTTAAAATTTCTAAAGTGCCTGCAGTGCCTCTCTCTTCCTGGCTTTTACAGGGCATGGGTATCAAGTATGTTTGCATGCTTGAACACATAAGTATCTCATATGGTTGCAGGAATAAAAGATACTTATCCTGATGATTTAACCAGACCAAGTAGCATATAATAAAGATTAGTGGTGTTCAGTAAGCAACTAAATATTGGAACAACTCATCACATGTTCTTGTGGTGACCCAGTCATAGGATAATGCAGACTCTTTATTTCCTTCTCTTTTTCCCCCTTGTGAGACTATTTTGTGACTAAGGGCAAAAAGTCCCTTAAAGTTCTGTTATTTCCTTTGGGGAAAATGTCTCTTGTTAAGCAGAGGGTGTATTTATCATTCTTCGTTTCTGCTGGGCTTCGTGGTGGTGACCCCGCTCCCCCTGGGCAATACAGACCTACGCTTTTCAGAATGCAGGCACTACAAATGCGTAGGGGAGGTCCTGCAGATGGTCAGTCTGGGCTTGAGACTGCAGTAGCTGACCCATTTTCTTCTCAGCTTTGTCACCCGTGAAACAAGGATTGTAATATTTTCTACCACAACGGGTTGTAAGTATTGAATAATTTAGCATGTATAGAATAAAGTGGGATGTGTCAGGACATCAATGCTCGGAGAGTGCAGACTTTGAAATGACTCTTAGGAAGAGAGAAGCACAAAAGGACACACATACTTCTGAGACTGTACTCAGAGGAGCCAAAGCCAGCTCCCGCTAAGGATAGCTGCAGGCCTGAGTTTGCCACAACCCTGCTCATAATCACTAAACTGCAGGTTTATGTCATGTGCTCATCAAAGGATGACAGGGTAAAGACAATTCAATAAACACCCGCTGGAGTTTTACTCAGCAAGAAAATTATTAAACGTATGTCATTTGTAGGAAGACAGATGAAGCTGATATGATTGTGTGAACTAAGTAAAGCAGACTCACAAGGATTCACATCGCCTGTTCTCCCTCATGCTGGATGGAAAGAGAACAGCAAGCCCGTGACTATGATGATGACTATGAGGAATTGGAAAGGGTGAATGTTCTCTTCTGGAAAAACCTCATACATGCACATACCTGACATCCCTGGCTCCACTCTGCTTAAACACATAAGTAAAATCAAAATTTTAAATATTAAAAAAAAATTGGAAAGGGTGAAGAGTCTGCTGAGAAGACCAGAAAGGGCCACAGACAGGGTGTCTATGATTGAAGTCTATTTCATGCAAGTATGAAAAGGTCACAAAGAGAACATCCCTTTGCACAGCTATTATTACCTAATTTAAGAAAGGCTTTTAAGGTGAAAAGCCTAGCTCTTCATTGACACTGCAAATTATTACAGCAGGGCTAGTAATACAGACACTAAGCCAAGAAATAACTTAGCTGCAAAGAGAATTGTGTCTGAAGGCATAGTCACCCTATAGAGTTGGCCAACCTGCTAACCCAGGAGAAAAGCAGACACTGAAGAGTGGCTATCCTCTTTTTGTGTGGTTGATATTGCCCGTCTTGCTCTTAAAAACAACAACAAAAAATTGTCAGTTGTGGAAAAGAATGGATAGGATTTAATCAAGATATTAATGGTGATGTATCATCTTCTAATTCATCCACTAGACCTACTTATTTCTAACAAAATTTCAGAAACCTTAAAAATAATTTTTCCTCACTTTTTCCATGTGGAATATCCAGAGAACAATGGAGTTAATTTATTATAGTTACCAGTTTTTCATAATTTAATTACAGCTAAATCTATTTAGAAATCAATTTTACAATTTTTTTGTTTCTTTTTTTTTTTGTTTTTTTTGAGATAGGGTTTCTCTATAGCTTCGGAATGTGTCCTGGAACTAGCTCTTGTAGACCAGGCTGGCCTCGAACTCACAGAGATCCTCCTGCCTTTGCCTCTTGAATGCTGGGATTAAAGGCATTCACCACCACTGCCTGGCCAATTTTACAATTTTAAAAACTGGCAAAAATAATATGCATGTTCCATAGGTCAGATGGTGTTATGATTTACCTAATACGAACATCAGAAAACTGTAGTTGAGTGTTATACTAATCAGGTATAAGTCATGCTAGTGACAAATAGAAAATTACTATTTGTACTTTATTAAATCAAATTAAAATTTGTGAAACCTTTATCCAAATGAACCAGAAACTCTTTCTGTTAAAAGTGGTTCTTTTAGGGGGGTATTATAGAACCCTACTCCCTTTTGCTGAACTATTGTCTACTGATAGATTCTTGTGGAGGAACAGTTATTGCTCAGTTGTGAGGAGCCCACCAAGCCCCGATGGATAGTTCCAAATCCTCATCACACAGATGGTCATGGTTAAACTCAGTGCATCTCAAAAACAAACAACCCAATAAAACTAAGGGACCAGAATAATGTTAAAACATCGTGAATGTGGGAAGGGGATTTCTAGAGAGAAGAGAGGAGAATGGGAGGAGTTAGAAAGTGTGGGGGCGGCAAAAATCAGAACACACTTTCTACCTGTATGAGCCCTGAAAGAACAAACTCAGCAGAAGTTTCAGAACTGCACTTTTAATACCTATTTAAATAGCTTCTGGAACAGGGCTTGAGAGAGTGTGGGTGGGTATTTCAAACATTGCCTGCCGTGAAGGTAAGTCTTGTTAAAACCACATCCTTAAAAATGTAGAAATGTTTTAGAGTCGGGTCTTGAAAACAAAAATTTTCTTCATGCTTGCTTTAGAAAATTCAAAATACACACATAAAGGTAAGGAGAACCCTTAGATAGCAATAAAAGTATTTAGGGTTTGGTTAAAATATTTATATCAAGAGTGGAGAGTTTCTTAGTTTAGTCTGTTTTTGAGACATGGTCTTTCTCCTTAGCCTAGGCTGGTCCTGCATTCACTGAAATGCTCCTACTGCAGGTTCCCACATACTGGCACTGCAGGTTTAGCCCAGCACTGGGAAGACTGTTAAATGCTGCATGGTTTTTACCACTGCCTTATAGAATTCTGCTGCACTGAGATCAGGTTCCTGTGTGCATTGTTTTCATTTCGTCTTGTTCTCTGTCCCAGTCTCTCTTCTATTTTATTTGTTTGTATTTATTTAACACAGACTCGAAATAACATTCTGATCGCATTTGCCACAAAGGGAGGCAGCCTGTAAGATTATGGCTATCATACAAAGATGAAATACGATAACATGAGGTGGGAATCGAATGACTGGGTAATGATCAACAGGAAGAGGAAATGGACTAGAAATCCTTTGTGAAAAATAGTCCAAGATCTTTTAGGTGTGTTGAGAAAGAATGTTGTCTTTAAATAATATAATGACTTATTTTATTTTATTTATCTGCAGTCCAGGGCCTCATGCATGCACACGTTATATACTCTATCAGCAAGCTGTAGTCATATCTTCTATTTTTTGTTTTTATCATACAGAAAGCATGTAAAGTAGAATAATACCACATCAGGTCTATTTTGACCATCTGTCTGAAAATTATGAAAAACTGAACATCGTTATTTTATTTTTTTAAAACCATGTATTATACTTCCCAACAAAATTACTGCGGCAGTTCAAAGACACAAAGCCTTCTCCGTCAACACCTACACTGGAAAAGAGTCATGCTGTTGGCTCTCTCAGCTTTGAAACAGCAGAAAGGAATAACAGGGTTAGGAAAGGCCAGAGGGAAGAGAGATTGCAAGGCTGTCTGGCCAGTATCTCTGGTTTGAGAGTGACCAAAGTTCTGACCCACTGGCTGCTATATTCCTAACATAGCTTCGGGTGTTCCAGGCACTGTTCCCTGTCCTCTGGGCAATAGCTTTACTAGGGAGGCTGTTTCCATGGGCCTTAACCCTCAGGGTTCTTTCTTCCTACACAAACGGCACAGAATATCTTTAGGACAACTGAAGCTAATACCAAGACTGAATGTATTCGCTGTTTACGCTAACAGGTTCTGGCTCATAGATTTCCTTCCCAAAGTCTTTTTTTGCTAATCATCGTGGGCCTGTTTTCTGTTTCTTGAACATGCTGAGCCTGTTCCTTGCTGGATTTTGCACTTGTAGTTCCTACACTTGTTGAATGTGCTTTCCACCCAGACAATGGCCTGGCTTTCCTTCTTCATTTTGTTTAAGCCTCTGGCTGTACACTGTTTCATCAGCGCGGTCTTCTGACTACTGATGCATGTTGGAAAGCACCCATATGCATCCAACAAGTGATATGTACTACTTTATTGCTAGTTACCTTTACTAACACTTAAGGACACAGGGTGTTCAACAGAGTTTCAATATCCAAACCAATACTGTCAGACAGCAGTACGTGCCTGTTCAATGAGCCAAACAGAAGAAGCTAGCCATACAACAACAGATGTTCAACAAATATTGATAGGAAATTGAACTGATTGAAAGCACATATGCTATATGGGAATTTAACAGATGTATTAATAATTGTATTAATATAATATTTTAAATCTGCTTCTAAATGAATGTTACTTGGGGTGCTATGAGCTTCTAAGCTGGGGTTTAAAGTATTAGTGAGCTGAGGATATAGGAGTGTATACTGTTGAAAGAAAATTGTGATGAGGAGTGCGAAGAGAGTGCTCAAGGCCAAAATGACCAGCCTGTCATGAAGTCAACTGTGGCTTAGAAGAGGTAGGAAAGAGGAGAGAGATGGCAGGCCAAGAAACAAGGGATCTTGGACTTCTTAGATCTTGCAAATTACTTTTGACAATTTTGATTTTAAGCTCAGAGCTACAGGGACACAATTAGGAATTGAAGTAGAGCATTAACAGGATCAGACTTGACCTTCAGAAATTAGCCACAAGTCAAGCGAGGGATCACAGAGAGATCCATCCTGAATGTAGGAGGCCCCCTTCAAGTTGATGATTGTCATCTGTGTGCTATGTGAAGCAGAATCACAGCAGTAGGGATTACAGGGGTGGATTAGCTCAGGACTCTTTAGAACGTGGTTTGGAGATTGGAGCTAATTGTGGCAATGAGTCCTGAAAGGGAAAGGAACGAAGTAGCTTGGTAGCAGACAAGGGTGAAGGAAGAGGTTTAAAGGGGAAATCAACTTTGGAAAGGATAATATTGATAATATTGGACTGCCTCTGGTGTATCCCAAGGACATGTTTAAGAAGCTGACCTCCTTTCTATGTAGTAAAACTTAAGACCTAGAAAGTGGTTTTCCTAATAAGACCATGCTGTTCCAGTTGTAGTGTGGTTTTATTTTTTCTTTCCTTTCCTTTCCTTTCCTTTCCTTTCCTTTCCTTTCCTTTCCTTTCCTTTCCTTTCCTTTCCTTTCCTTTCCTTTCCTTTCCTTTCCTCTCCTCTCCTCTCCTCTCCTCTCCTCTCCTCTCCTCTCCTCTCCTCTCCTCTCCTCTCCTCTCCTCTCCCCTCCCCTCCCCTCTCCTCCCCTCCCCTTCCCTTCTCTCCTCTCCTTCCTTCCTTTCTTTTATTGTTTTGTTTTTAAGATATGGTGTCCTCTGTGTAGTCCTGGCTGTCCTGGAACCCATTCTGTAGACCACACTAGCCCTGAGGTCTATGCCAGTCAGTCAGTCTGTCAGTCAGTCTGTCGGTCTGTCTGTCTGTCTGTCTGTCTGTCTCTCTCTTTGTCTCTCTCTGTGTCTCTCTGTCTCTGTCTGTCTCTGTCTGTCTCTCTGTCTCTGTCTGTGTCTCTCTCTCTCTACCTGTCTCTCTGTCTCTCTGTCTCTGTCTCTGTCTCTCTCTCTCTCTCTCTCTCTCTAAGGAAAGGATGAGGCAGAGTAGTGGGAGCAGTTGAAGGAGGTACAAAGTCCACGCTAGCAAACAGACTTTAAGATTCAGATTACTACTAAGGGAATGCAGGGTATAAAGCACTGGCTAAGTAAATTCACGGTTTTGCAGCAGAGAGTTTAGAGAACACCATCAACGTTGCAGCTTTCCAAATTTACCAGGATCAGAGAGGCACAATGGGAGGCTTTAGTTACATGAAACCTTCTGCCCTCACTAGGGAAGTTGCTAAACTGGTTTCTGTTTCCGTTGTAGGTGTTTTGTTCAGAGAACAAAAAGCATGTTTTGGCCTGCCACAGGGTCTACTAAGGGTTGATCTTTAAGGGAAAAAAAAAAAAAAGATGGATTCATCAGGATTCTTTTCTCCTTCACTAGGACCCTAATTTATTGTGGCTCAAAGCCACCCAGACCTGAAAACTTCCTTCTTTAGCCACAGCTGCCCTGAGGAACTACGAGAAGGGCACCTGCATTAATCTGCATGGCCACCTGCAAGGGAGATGTTTGACCAGCGATGAAAACAGTACACACTGCAGTCTTTAGTTGCCCACAGAAACCAGCAACACCACCAGCGAGAATGGTGCATCTGTTATTAGGTCACCAGAAGATCTTAGGACACAGAATACATGAACTCAAGCAAGCCTTGGAGGAGAGGCATACCTTAAACCCAGCCCTGAATGACAGGAGCCTGAACAAAGCAAAAGCAGGAGTTTTGAAATTAGGCAAATCTGAGTTTGAATTTTCCCTGCTACATTTACCCTGTTGCTTTTGCTAGACGACATGAAGTTCTCTGTGTCCCAGTTGCATCTATAGTGAAAAAAGGAGAAATATTATCTACCCACGAAGGCATCAAATTAGGATTAAATGAGACAATATATGCAGAATGTCTAAACACAGGGTCTGGCATATGGTGGGTGCTTAAAAATAGTTCTGGTGCCCTTTAGCATCCTGACAGGGCTGATTCAATACAAGGCAGAAGACAGATTTAAGGTAGAATAAATGGAAAGGGGAGAGCTGAGTCTTTTTGGGGGTGCTGGCACAAGTTGGAGGAGTAAGGAAAGAAGGAGGCAGAAGGCTACAGCTGTAGACTGAGGTGCCTGCATGCTTCTGCGTGTAGGCAACCAGGTCAGATAGTTTCCGAACTGCTTCCATCTTGTAGACCCTTCATCCATATGACATGGACATTTTTACAAACTCTCTGAGAACAGACAAAAGGAAGCTGACGTAACAATGATGAAAAGTGAAGTAGGTCTCCCTAGCTGTTACACTGGGACCGCGACAGCGAGGAAGAGGACCTCCGGGGATTCCAGAAAGTACTAGGGAGTAAGAGGGGGCACTTGACTCCAAATCTTTACATAGACACGAGAGAACATATTTGCGTTTCTCTCACAGTAGACAGTAATGGCTTGAATCAAACAGATGTATCTGAGCTCTGGAGACAAGTAACTACAGACATAGAACACTGGGGGTGGGGACGGGGGAGTGGCCAACCTCAGGGCTGGCCTCACGGAGCTTTAACCTTGACAGAAATGTGGTGAACACTCAACTTTCTTTGTCTTGGTTCAGCTGTGTGTAAGCAAGTATTTACCTTAGCAGTAAAATACCTGTAAGAAAGAAAAGGCATGTAAAGGGGAGAAAATGGGACAGCTTCAAGCTACAGGGCTCTAGGTCAGACACGGCAGCACTGTGTGAGTTATTCTTCAGATTTCCAGGCAGAGGGCCAGAACTTGTGTTTGTACAAGGTGTGGAAACTCAGTGAGCTGCAGCTCTGTGCTCACTCGGTTTCTGGGACATTGGTCATTTGGCATCTTCTCACCTAAATATAACAAGGCTTATGGGGAAGAGCTCTTTGGGCATGGCAAAGGCCAGCATTCTTTGGGTGTTTGCTGAGTGGCAGGTATTCTGACCTTGTTGGGAGAATGATGACCTGACCTCTAAATGTGTCTTCATGCTGGTTGCTATAACCTATGAATGTCACTGTTTGATTGGGAATTAATGTCCTTTCAGATGCAATGGTTGCTAGTAAACTGACATTGAGGTAGGAACTATTTTTTTGATCACTTGTGGGCACATTGTAATCACAAGAGTCCCTTATAGTGTGAAAAGGGAGGCAGGAAAGTCAGAATCAAAGGGATGAGATATGAGACAGTGTGAGACCACAAGCCAAGACATGCATGGGTGTTTTAGCAATCTGAAAAAACAAGAGAGGAGATTCTCCCCTGGTGCTTCTAGAAGAGAAGACAGCCTGCTGAAACACCATTTTTAGTCTAGAAAGACATTTTTTGGACTTTGCCCTATTGAGAATTCGTATTTGTAATATTTAAGCTAATAACTTTTTGGTAATTTACTATAAATACAATAGTAATTAAATATAATTGTTAAAAATTTACATACCAGACATAAGTCTGTACTTATAAGTATCATCATTTTACAGAAAATAAAATGAAGGCATAGAGAAATCATATGTAGTCTATACAAAAAAAATCAATGAACTTAAAAAATTTTAAATTCATATTTTTTCTTTGTTGTGAAATATTATTTGAAGATGTATTGTGTATGCTGTGGAACATTTGTTTAATGATGTAAAGATGTGTTGCATTTGTTTAACTCTGTGAAGCTTTGTTACTTTGCCTGTCTAAAACACCTGATTGGTCTAATAAAGAGCTGAACAGCTAATAGCTGGGCAGGAGAAATAAATAGACAGGGCTCCCAGGCAGAGAGAATAAATAGGAGAAAAAAGAGAAGGGAGAGAGAAAAGGAGGAGAAGAGGATGCCAGGGGCCAGCCACCCAGCCACCCAGCCACCCAACCACCAAGCCAGCTATGGAGTAAGAAGGAAAAGAAAAGTATACAGAATAGAGAAAGGTAACAGCTCAGAGACAAAGGGCAGACAGGATATAATTTAAGTTAAGGAAAGTTGGTTATGAACAAGCCAAGCTAAGGCTAGACATTGATAAGTAAGAATAAGTCTCCATGTATTTATTTGGGAGCTTGGTGATGGACCCCCAAAGGGTAAAACAAACAAACAACCGAACTACACCTCTCTCCTCTCCTCCCCCATTCTCTCCTCTCCTCTCTTCTCCCTTCCCTTATCTCCCCCTCCCTTCTCTTCTTCTCTCATTCTCACTCATCCTAGGCACCAAACCCAGGGATCCTCATATGCTAGGCAGGTGTGACACCACTGAGCCACATCTGGAGCCTTGAACCCTATTGGCATCCCCTCCAAATTCCTCCAAAGTACTTACAGAAGTACCTAAGTCATTATCTTTCATAGAAACTATACAACGTAGTTGTTATCTAACAACATGGCTTCATGCTGCAGGAGTGGTATTATATTACAAGAAAAGACTGTGATCAAAAACTAAGAGAAATGGAATGGTTGTGTGCCTACTAGCATAATTTGTCAGTTAATTAATTAATTAAATTTTTGTTGTTGTTTTTTGAGACAAGGTTTCTCTGTGTTACAGTTATAGCCATCTTGGAACTAGCTCTTGTAGACCAGGTTGGCCTTGAATGCACATAGATATGGCTGCCTCTGCCTCCTGAGTGCTAGGATTAAAGGTGTTCACCACTACTGCCTGTCTTATTGTTTTATTTATTTATTCATTCAAGGAGGAGCATGAAAAGCATCTGTTGAAGACAATTAATTGCTATTGTTTGGAACTTTGTTCTTATAATGTCTCAACCCAAGTAAGCAGGAGGCCTTCTACTTGAGGTTTATAGTAAGACTTTTTATTATTTATTTTCTAATTATTAAGACTGTTTCTGGGACAAGTGAAATGGTTTATCAAGTGAGGTACTTGTCAAGATAGAGAATTTAAGTTTCATCCCTGGAACCTACAGGGCTGAAGAAAAAAAAAAAAACCTGACACCCTACCAGTTATCCTGTGACTTCCACAATGCCCACCCAATACCCAACTAGGCACACACAGAAATAAGTAAGTAAGTCAATAAATAAATGGGAAAAATCAAATAAAACAAAAACGCCTTTCTGTCTTGACTTCTACACTACAGAGAGTAGTGGACTTAAACAGGCAAATCTAGGCTGAGTCTCACTGGACAGGAAAAAAAAAATCTGACTAATATAATGAGCCTCCAAAACCAAACTACTAATACAAGATGCCGCATTCTATAATAGGTTTTATCACTACAATCTGATAAGTAAATTATTGAATTTATTCTCTGGGACAAAGGCATAATTTTGCCTTAGGGTAAAATTGAAAGTCCCAATATCTAGCCTCATGGAGCGTGCAAGACTTCATCAGTTGAAGGCCATGTGATCCAAGTACTAACCACCATCTGATATGGAAGACTGACCAGGACAAACAACATCCCACACTAACTCAAATTCTTTCTGAAAGGATATGGACAAAGCATTGTATCCGCAGATACACAGTTTCATACAAACATACTTGCATGCTTTTAGACATAAAGAGCCAGGCAGCATCATTTCTGAAATGCTTCCTTCTTGGTAGAACTTTCAACCATATTATATAAGCATACCGCCAGCAACTCTATAAGAGCTGAAGAGGCAGGCTTATGTAACAACGATCAGAAGTTAGGCATGTCTCTCATGCCATTCCAAGCAGCTGCCCCGCCATTTGTTAAGCAGCTGTGCACTAGAAAGGCGTATTCAATACACTCTTCCTCTCTCCTTTTGGTCTCACATTTAAAGTCATGCAAGCTAACACGTTTATGAAGCAGCCGAGTCTTATGATTACATAAATTCTCTGTATCTGTCCAAACGAAACAAAAGAAGTAGTTTTTAATGTTTTAAATCTTTGTATGATTGCTTCCTTTTAATTTTCTTGTTTTTGTTGTTACTTTGAGACAGGATCTCATGTAGCCAAATCTGGCCTCAAACTCACTATCCCAGGCTTACCTTTGACTTCTGATCCAACCGTCTCTGCCTCCCAAATTTTGGGATTATAGGTGTGCGCCATGACACGGGGCTTTGGTTTTGCAAGTCTTTATAATTATTTTTACAAGTATGTTTCATATGTATGTGTGGGTGCATCCACGGCATAACATGTGATATGATACATGTGTGTGGAGGTGAGCAGACAGCTGCCGCATGCAGACAGTTCTCTCCTCCCACCACATGCATTCTAAGGATTTAATTCCATTTTCAGGCTTGGTGGTAAGCCCCTTCACCGGCCGAGTGACTGCACAATCCTGCGAGTATGTTTTTTCTTTGATATTTCCATAAATGTATATGAAGAACTTTGGTCATCTTCCGCCTTTATTACGTGCTATCATCTCTCTTCCTCCAAAACCACCCTTCCCTGATGAGTCCTTTCTTACTTTGATGCCCTTTCTTGTGACCCATCGAGTTTACTTATTTTTTTTTTCATGAGCATGAGAATTTCTGAAACATGGGCAGCTTATAAGGGGCCCATCACTGAAGAAATGGCAAACCTCCCATGCATGGTTACAGTCTTAATGATAAATAAAATTTATATCATCCAATATGCTGTCTAATTATATATCAACCGCTCTTAAGCATGCTTTAGGTAGGACCACAGTTGTATCTAGTCCATCTATGATATGGATTAATTTTGTGAGTCAATTTGACTGGTTGAAGATGCCCTGTTATTTATTTAAATGTCAGTCTAGATGCTATGGAAGTGTGTTTTAGATGTTATTAACAGAGACACCAGTATATTTTGAATAAAACTGACTGTTCTACCTAAGGAGAATAGGCCTTATCCAATCATTGGAGGCCTTAAGAGAAAAGGAAAGTTTCCAAATAAAAAATAATCAATTTGTTTTCAAGGTTATAGTGTAAAAAAAATCTACTTGAGTTCTCAGTTTGCCTTGTCTTGTAGAATTTGGGCTGATGTTTAGTAGCTTGCCATATATATTTCAGACTTGCTAGCTCCAATAATTATATAAACTTTAAAAATTTCTCTCTCCCTCCTTTCTTTCCCTTTCATTCAGTCTTTCTGTGTATATCTGTGTACACTCATCCACCCATGGTGCATGGATACACACACACACACACACACACACACACACACAGACACACAGTGCATTTCTGTCTATTTCTATGTCAAATCTATATATGCTTCTGGTTCTGCTTCTCTGGAGAACCTCAAAGTGCAGGGTGGATCATGGTGTATGCAGCTGGTATAGGGTTGACTTGGGATTTGATTGAGGAGGTGCTTGAAGAATGTCAACTCCCCAGTCAGTCCTTTGAAAAGGCAAAGATGGAGAAGGTGAGCACATCGTGTTTTAGCCAGCAGAATTCCTTAAAGAATTACTAAATCACAAACAGAATCAAGCCCCTCATGGGATAGATACGGCTTAACAACCTTCTCGTTTTGAGGGAGTCTGGGAGAAATGAGGAGGGCGTTATACAGCAGCTTGCAAAAACAGAGGCGGACAGTCAAGCAACCTGTCAAGAGACCCAAGGATGAGGAAGACCCACCACGGAGGGCTAGCCCTAAATTTGGAGGAAGAGCGATGTTCTACGTTCAGTCCCGTTCTTTGCAGCAATCACCTTTACCCACCTCCTCCCGCCCTCCAGGCTCCTTACAGGATGTTGCATCAACAGCAACATGACTTTGTGTTTAAGGGTTAAGGAGAAGATGAACAGGTTTCTTGCTCAAAGCAAACTCAGCGAGCTAAAGAGATCCTGTTCCCTGTGTCAGCGAAGAGCAGTGTTCACACTTACAGACACGTGCGGCTCATCTCAGTTGTAACCAGAGAAACTTCTCTTCACAATAAATGGTGCGGAATGCACAGCCGCTCGGCCATACAAGGTACTGAGGACAAGTGGCTGTTTACTGCTCAGCCCTGAACAGGACATTTACAACCCCCACTCTATGGCTCAAAGATCCAGGAAGAAGAGGAGGAGGAAAGAAATATAAGAGGCAAAGACAGGGAGAAAGGCTGTGAAAGGGCCAGCTTCTGACTATGACCCAGCCAATGTGGTCAGGAGCTCACAGCAGTGACTGCTGCTGACTGTAATGGGCTTGCACAAGACTGGACCCTGTCACCAGTCAATCATAGCTCAGAAAGGGGTTCCATTGGTCCTATCCCTCCCTGCTAAACTGAGCTATTGATGGATTTGGGGGTTGCAAGACATTCCTTTCAGTTGTATGCCCACTGATGAACCCACTGGGCTTTCTGGCCCTAGTGGTAAGGGATATTCACTCTAAGCGTGCACTAAACTAATGCTAGGTGAGGGATTACTGTCACCACCAGCAGCAACACAAGACACAAAGGACTGGGTGCATTCCTGTCATCAGAACTGTTCAAAGAGATGCCAAGCAACTACTGGCAGGGATGTACAAGAGAAAGAAGAAAAGAAAGAGTAAATGAGAAGGGAAGAAATTATGGCCCGGGCTGACCAGCAAGCTGGGTGCTTCCTTTGGCGTGTTGTGTATGGCTTGGGAGGCACACAGTAGGCCTTTAGATAGAACATGTGTTCTCAAGCTCCCATAGAGTTCTGCCACTCCTACTGTTTAGAATGATGGATTCACTCATTTATAATAATAGCTGCTGTCTCCAAGAAAACACAGGGATGTCTGCCCTTGGACTCGCTAATGCTCATTCTGAAACATGGTTACAAAGGGCAAGGTCGTAAGCTGAAAGAGCTGTTCTAATGAAGAGATCCAAACTTCACACCAAGAACAGTCCTCACTGTGCGTCACACAACTCTTTCCTCTAGCTCCCGAGCCTTGACATTCTAGCTCAGGGAATCTGATTCTTATCATTTAAGCTTACAGCTTACTTTGAAGATTTTATCTTTCATCAAAATACTGACAACCTTTCCCAGTAAGGAATTTCGAGCAAACAATATACACACTCTGCAAAGGAAACAAAAACAAAAACCCCAAGGTATCTCATTTTGTTCCTCCTTGAAAAATAAATATGAGCCAATTCAAACATGAAAGGGAGATATAACAGTAAGAAGTCTCTCTGGTGCAACACTACAGTAGAACCAGTCTCCTTTATCATTTCATCCACTGAGTTACACCTGTATTTGTTTTTATCTGGGTGCATTTGGAAGCAATTTGAGTGGCTTTGTGTTCTACAACCAATTTTTACCATTTGAGATGCAGAATTTGTAGCCGATAAAAACTGTCACTAACGTTTTCTACTTCAGCTTGTTCATACAGTGCCTCTTTCTCACATTTATTTGCAATTTTCTATATAATTATAACTTAATATTTCCAATAAGAACTTAAATAAAAATAGTTTTCTCTAAAAGCCATTTTTAGTATTTCTCAAGTTTTAGTTAAATTTATAAAATATTTGAGTATATACACATATATATGTGTATACATATGTATGTATGTATTAATGAAGAACCTCCTTTAGCTGATGACCTTTAAGAGGCTGAACCAGGTTGCGGTGTAACATTTTGGATACCCAGAGAAAACCGCCAACCTGCCCAGCTTTCTCTCTCTCTTGTTCCCACGCTCCACACCGTGAGGTTGGACTTCCTGTGACTGTTCAGTGAGTTTTTCCCTTACAATAAAGAATAATCTTAGAATCTTTTGGAGTTAGCCTGGGATTCCCTCCCCCTTTATGCGTTCAGCTTCGATGTATAATTTGAGACAGGCTCTCGCTTGTAGCCCGGAATGGCCTTGAGTCTATAAACTTCCTGCTCAGCACAAGTAGTGTTAATTACAGGTGTGATGCATGTGGCACCGAAACACTGAAATGCTTTCTAAAAGTGAAAACAGGAAAAAAAGAATTCCTTCTCAATTTAAGTAGGTAATATGGACTTAAAACACTAGGCACCTGTAAACTTTCTGCCAGCAAGCTAGCCTACAATTGTGAGATTGTGCTTTTGAAGGTTGTATTCAATGGTGAAATTAACTCCAAATCTTTATTCTGAAGGCACTCCATCTGGACTATGCAAATGTGAATGCCAAAGTCTTCAAATTAGCAATAATTCTGCTTATCATTTTTATTTTTACAATTTTTTCTTGTTTTTTCGAAATAGGACTTCTCTGAGGCTTTGGAACCTGTCCTGGAACTAGTTCTTGTAGACCAGGCTGGCCTCGAACTTACAGAGATCCGCCTGCCTATGCCTCCCAAGTGCTGGGATTAAAGGTGTGCACCACCACCACCCAGCTATTTTTACAGATATTTTTATTCTTCCTAAAAATATTCAAGATACTAGTTAAAATTATTAGGCAGTTATGTTCTGAGGAACAGTCGTCTCATGCACATACGAACTTACAGACCGAGGCGGCCTGCATGGGTCTGCACCAGATGAGGTCCTAGACCTGAAAGGAGAAGTAGACACACGTCCCATGCCTAACCCAGGAGCAATTGCCAATTGATAACCACTCGCAAATGGAAATTCAGTTTCCTTCAAGGGAATCTCACACTCTTTGGGGGAAACAAACTATTCTTAAGGATAGGCCGCATGCCCAGTAGTAGAAAATAAGAACATATGCACACATGTATGTGTACAACATTTATATACACACAATACATAAATTATATATACATACATATATATTTGTTATACATATATATTTATTTATATTTGTATATTTCCTCTCTCTTTACCCTACAGGTCCTTTGTGTATGGATTATACTTTACATTTTAGTGTTTGTGTTTTTATGGGATTCCTGAGTGTGAATGAGTGTGTTTCTGTGTCTACATCTGTTTCTTGTGCCTTTTCTTGGGCTTTTTCCCTTCTGTTTGCTTGTTTTCTCCTATTCTGATTTGTTAGATCTTGTTTTATCTTGTTACATTATATTTTATTTTATTACTGTCCCTTAGAAGCCTGTTTATTTTTTAATGAGATAAAGGGGACAAATTCAGACGCGAGGTGAGGTGAAGACAGACTGGGAGGAGTAGAGGGGAAGCTGTAATCAGGATACATTATGTGAGAAAAAAAATCTATTTTCAATAAAAGGAAAGGAAAAAGAAAAATAGTCATAATAAGTTTTGCAATATTTAAACCATAAAATATTAGACTAACAGGTTAAAATTAAAGTATAACCTCAGGTATGTCCAAGGCGTTTTGCTTCAAATTTAGTATAGATGTGATTTCATGTACTGGTAATAATCATTTCTGTGATTGTTATTAGTAGTATAATCATTTATGTTAACCTTTTTCTTTGATATAAACTTTGTTTTGGACTAAATATTTTTACATATTGTTGGTTAAATAAAGTCCACTTCCCATTCTTTTCTTCACTACATGCCAAAAGTTAAAACCCTATGCAGAGAAACCAAGGCCCAGAGTAATCACCAGAGTTAAAACCCTATGCAGAGAAACCAAGGCCCAGAGTAATCACCGGAGTTAAAACCCTATGCAGAGAAACCAAGGCCCAGAGTAATCATCGGAGTTTTTCACTTTGCACTTTTAGGTCAACTGAGAATTCTTCTAGAGGACAAAGAAATTCTCTGTCTGATAGGCTCTTGTCTACACGCAAGCCCCTACATTAAGTGAGAGAAGGTTCTGGAAGGGCATGGAAAGCCATCAAACGGTGAGGCACGATAGGAATGAACTGAAGAAGCGCCTGGGCTGCTGTCCTGGTCCTATAACTTCTTTGGCATCCTAGGCAGGGAATTTTCTAAGCCTTTCAAATGTCATCTATAAGAGGCTCCAAGAGCTTATGAGAAACAAATGAAACCTGTGGATGGAGGGACTGACTAAGTGTTGGGAAATCCTTATGTATTCAGTCAAGAACTAGAGTTACTGCACCGTGGTGACACACTTTCCTAGCGTGCTCAAAGCCTCGAGATTGGCCTTGAACACTTGAAAAATGGAAATAAAAACGTGTGAATTTAAAAACTAAAACCTCGACTATCATTTCTCCCCATCAATCTGTCATTATTGTCTCTAGAGAGGATGATTAGGAATGAGGAATTATCTGTATTCTATCGTATTCTATTTCTTTCTTAATTCCTTCATTCTCATTTGACCTAATGATCCCTACTGTTAGTTGTTCTGCCAACAAAGTCTTGATTCTCTAGATTTATGAAGATGTCTGGGAACACTTTCTCTCATTATAAAGCATATGTGCTTTAGCAGAAGAAGATGAAGTGACCCCTGGAGGAAGGGGCCAAAGCACACCAAACAGCTCAGGCTTGTTTGCATTGACGGAGGAAGGACACTCATGGCAGGATAGAAACTGCCAGATGATGTGGGAGGTCCTTCTGTATATGTGTTGCTTTTGTTGGTTAATGAATAAAGAAGCTGCTTTGGCCTGTGATAGGGCAGAATAGAGCCAGGGGGGAAAGCTAAACTGAATGCTGGGAGAAAGAAGGCGGAGTCAGTGGGACACCACATAGGCACTGTAGGAGACATGTACCAGAACCTTGCCGGTAAAGCACAAGCCTCGTGGTAAAACATAAAATAATAGAAATGGGTTAATTCAAGATGTAAAAGCTAGGTAGATATAGTAGATATACGCTTAAGCTATTGGCCAAACAGTATTGCAAATAGTACAGTATCTATGTAATTATTTTGGGTCTGAGGAGCCAGGAATGAACGAACAGCCTCCAGCAAAGCTGGACATCAGTAATGACCCAAACTGGAACAATCCTGCAGAGGCCAGAGAGAGAAGAGGAAACTACCATATATTTTTTAGTGACACAACTGGGACAAACCCAAGAAGCATCTGGCAAGAGGAAACCAAGGTGACCAAAAATGTGTCTGTAGGAGATGCCTCAGGAATCCTGAC